>NC_092590.1:10716666-11019696 GCF_047663525.1 Anas platyrhynchos
GGCTTGAAATGTGCATCTTAGCTTTGCATCTAGGATAGGTGTCACCAGTGACTTAACTGACGGTGTATAGCTAATGATTCTTATCTGTATCTCCTGGTATGTTTCTAGCTTCGCCTGATAGATGATTTAAGCCAAAAACTCTACTACACAGAGGTCCAAAGTGTGTGTGTTTAGAGAAATGAACTCCTCCCTGTCCCCAAGAAGCCCAGTCCTGCAGCCAGTGTCCATTTGCCAGTAGCATTTGCATCTCACACTACGAGAGTCCACTGAAACTAAGATGGAAGAGTTGCTTAGGCTGCCTCAAATTAATCTGATATGTCAGGTGAAATATATCTGGGATTATCAAAGGTTGGTGGAGAAATTCTTCACAAATAGTCTCCAAGACATCACTGGTAGGAATGATGTAGGAAAGGTAGAGGTGCAGCACTTTTCGTCAGAAGCAGTGGGAACAAGGCAAAAGGAGAAGAGATTCCCTGATATCAAATCCAAGCAAGCAATCCAGGATAAAACAAGGCAATGTGGTACATTTGGGGAAAAAAATAAATAATAAAAACAAACAAACAAACAAAACCATGCCTATTTTATAACAGTTATCATCCTGGGTTGTTACTACGGAGAACAAGCAATTGGCTTGACAATCCCAAACCGTATCCCTAGGGTACCCACCCGTTTTGTTTTTGAGGTACCTATAATCAAATGAGAACCTGACGCTGCACAATGCTGCCTGCCAGCCCAGCACTGTGACTGCCCTGCTTTCCCTTGACCTCAGCCGGAGCAGGCACGCATTTCAAGTTGAAAATGCAGTTATCAGCCTTGCTCAATCAGGCCCTCTGTTTGGTTTGCTATTTTTAACAAATTGCCCCTGCATGCTGAGGTACACGGACACTGCAGCATGCCTTATGTGTGCTCTTGACTCCTAAAAGTATTCATATTTAAGGACTTTTATTTTCCTTCTGTTCTGTAATCCCTCTGTAGCCAGACAGCTCAGCACCAGATGCCCTCAATTACTATCACATTGTTCTTTCAGTGGCTTTTGATTAGTAAGCATTAAATATCAGTTCTTCATGTGTACTTCAGTGTGAGATACCATTCAATTGCTACCACTGCTGATTATTTAAAAGTACATGTAATAGTCGTTATTAAAATGTGTGTTACATATTCACCATTAACCCTCCATGGTCCGATAAGCATCCCCAGTGTTTGCTTTGATTGTAGCCCTAAGTGTGTTTTCTCTTCAAATGCAGGATTAAGCAGTGTATTAGTTTCACCTTATTTTTAGAGGATCACCAGTTTTGTTGTTTCCGTAGCTATGGAGCCCACGTAAGTAAGCCATTGCCTTCCATTACCCAGCTGTTGGCCTAAGACCCTTCTGGCATCCCCATTATGTCCAGCTGTTAGGGTCAGATAATTTCGGGCACAAGTGTATTGCTGCCGTTCCCGGGGAGAGCCTCGAGGACATTTATCTTTTCTGAAGGAGTAACATGGGCCTCACAGGCTCCATTTGATTTAGTTTCAAAGGATGCTGTCAACGCTGTGGAAGCCCTAATTTCAGAATATCCCATTCTGAAAGAGCTCTGTTCAGTAATTCAGATGGTCATAGGATTTTCCCCGAGAAGATGTGCCGGGGCTTGATGAGTAAATAAAAAACCAAAGCACACAGATCAGTATTTCCAGGGGACTTGACATATTTATGTAAAACAGACCTGTGCATGTTCACATGGAAGAAAAACAAACTCAGTGCTGTTGGCCAAATACTTGGCAGGGGCCAAAGTACCTTTCATAGTCAGGAAATACTTCAACTCTACGAAGTGTTGATGCAGAGGAGGGGCAGGAGTGTTGTGCCTCTCCTCCGGGTGCAGCTGGATGGGTACCTCTAGCATGTGGTTCTTCACACTTGGGCTCTACCACCCACTGCAGCTCTCTCCATCTCTTGTCTAGAGTGGGGGAGCCCCAGGCAATTGGGCATCCAACTTACGTTGTTGCGTCCTACATGGTGGGGAATGAAATGGTTCCTCTTGCCCCCATCAACGCCACTCCTTCTGGCTATCCCAAGCCCAAAGGTAACAGACAAAACCAAGACTGAAAACAGAACAATTTTTTCATACTGTATTTTTGCCTGTTTTATTTATACTTCGACTAGAAGAAGTCAGCATCATCAGGAAAGACAGCAAGCAGACTGTTTCATCCCGTTGATAGTTTGATTTCTGAGGATTGGGTACTTTTGGTCTTGTATAACATGAAAGGATATGGGATTATTTTTTTTTTCATATTCCTGTAATACATTGTTACATGGCAATCTATGAGCTTTTTTATTACTTTTTTTTTTTTTTTTTTGAAAAAAACCCACAACATTCTTCCTGGCTTTTTCTTTTATTTTTTTTTGTTACAAGCACTCACATACCTTGTTCTATAAAATTAAATCAGATGGATCATGTCATAGATCAGCTAGGCTGGGATGAGGTACATTTTTTTATCTGCAATGCTGTTGTAAATATAAAGTGTTTTCTTCCTCTTTTCCACAGTTCTAGTGAAGCCACTACTTGAATGAGCAAAAAGGTACTAATGTAAGTTATTTTAATTGGATGACTGGCATGAGTAGCGATTACTTGTACTTACTCAAATATGAGCCTAACTTATCCAGAAAAAAAATGTTCTGGCTCTGCACAGTCTTTGCTAGACCGTGCATTTAAAACTGATTTCTTTCAGGACCTTTTCATTCATCATAGTTCAGAATTGCCTTATTGGGTGGGTTCATTTTTTGAACTATACCTGCCTTGATTACACACAGTGACATAATTTTTCAGAAGGCAACTTTGAAGAGCAATTGGTGTTGGCTTAACTCTGCTCCTGTTGGTAGATACAGAAATTATACCACTGATTTCAACTGGAGCAGAATTGAGTCAACTGTAAGTACTTCTGGAAATGTCACCCCATATTTTTAATCAATTGTATATAACTGCGGCAGTGAATACAAAAAAAAAAAAAAAAAGAGAGATAAATAATAATATTAAGCAAGTTCTGACTGCTTAAAAAATGAAAGATCCTGTTAAAATTAAAACCTGCTCTTTTTGTAAACAGGCAATACTGAGTAAGCAGGAATTCATGGTCCCATCTAGATGTTAATTGTATTTGAATATTGGAATGAGGATTGGTCACAGGCCTAAACACCTAAATACTTTAAAATATATTCATAAATAATCATTCTTTATACACCATAATTTTTCTTACTGCATGTCAAAAACATGGACTTCTGCATTCCATAAGAAAGAAAAATGAGGGATTATTTTTGCTTTTGGCACAAAAAAAGTGAAAATAAAGAACAAGCACCGCCCTTGTGGGAGTGCATGGTACACTACCACATTGGTCGTTATTTGCCCTAGCTTTTTCTTTTTTTTTTTTACAAAAGTCTTAAATATAGGTTAATATGTAAACACGGTGCACGCACTGGGAGTCTGATCCTGGCCTGTTGAAATCAATGGCAAATTTCCCATTACTTGCAGTAGTGCAAGATCAAGCTCCGAGTTGGTACGGTACGTACAAGCCTAAGGCATTGGGGAAGCCACGGATTCAGGGTCGCAAAAGCTCAGGTGCCCATTTCAAAACCAGCTGCTGGAGGAATCGGATGCAGTGCTGAAAACCTTCCTGCACATGTCGGAGTTCTCTTGATGGAGAGGGTATTCACAACCCTCCAACGGCTCTGCTGTCCCTTTCCTGGCGGTGTACCGTCTGCCAGATGGTAGACTTTCATACTTGGTCACGGAATGCCTGTAAAGGTACAATGTGGTGGTCTGGAGTTAACAAATTTATGCAAAAATGTGCCCTGTAGGTGAGGCTGCTGAAGACAAACACTTTACATAGGTATTTACACTGCCACAATGCGTAGGTATAATCAGACTATGTTTTAGCCTCAAGAGAGTAACAGATACTTAACAGAATCTTAAGATTTCCTCGAGATCCTCAAGTTCTTTAATTCCTCTTAGGATTACCACCTTTTGGATCAGAAAAGACTGAATGGAAATCTGGCACCGGCTCTGCAAGTGTTATTGCCTTTAGGTCTTAGCAAATAGGGATTAGGAAGGAATAATAAACCAGGCTTCTCACATGGCTAATGCAGTTAATACTCTTTGGCTACTGGAAAGCATCTTTTACCTTATCGTCCAGTTGTTTAGATCTCAGGAATGCTGATGCCTTAATTAAATACGGCAGCACACATAACAGTTGCAGCAACTACATGCAACAGGTACCTTTATCAACTACAGTAAATAACAGATCATGAGGAAATCTTTCAAGTTCAGCTGGGTTATGGCTATGCACTTCCTCTCACACTAGTGGAACAGACAACTACAGCCGGCAGAGTTTCAGATCACCATCAGAACTGACCACATGCTCAGGACAAGTCTCCTGCCACATCAGTCAGTTGACTCGTAAAACCAAATTAGAAAACTGGACAAAAGTGCAGAGTCAGAGCAAATTCACTGATCTTCTGAACCTCAGGGGTGAGGGATGTGGAAAAATGGGTTAGCAAGAGGCTGGTTGGTGTGCATGACAGCTTGCTCTGCACCTGCTTGTGTTAGGGTGAAATTTGGCCTCTGTTGTTAATCTCTCCTGGCTGTGAGCACCAGAAGTTCCAGATAGAGCAGATGGCTGGAAGGACACCTCGTAGGCTGTGTGCTCTTCATCCTTACCTGAATGGAGACTCGACTCTGTCCATCTGCATACAGACTAAAAATGGGTACTGTGAAAACTGCACAGTGGAGATGAAGTCCAATGCTGTTTCTACTTCCAAAGTGGTTTCCATGCCAGTTTTTATAAAGAAGGAATCCACCTCTGTGTTACCAGATACAAACATGGCTACCCTGCAAATAAAGGTATTACAATTAGTTCAAAACATATCAAGAAAGAGGGAAATAAATTATATACATTCCTAGCATCCATTTATTAAATCTGCCCCCAGATTTTCAGCTAAATCTGCCCCCAGATTTTCAGCCCGTTTTTCAGCTAAAGGTATATAAATTCAGAAGAAACCAGGAAGAACTGGTATTTCCCAGGTGGAGATGAAGAGAGAACAACCAATGTTCTCCCATACACGTAACTGTTCTTCAATTTTAGCTCAAATACAAGGTCTTTTATACTTAAATTCTTCTCATTGGGACTACCGGGGCCCAGGAGCCTGAGCTGCCTAAAGCTACAGCACACCCGGGGGGTATCTCACCTGTTCTTGACGTTGGTTTTGGACTCCCTGTACCACAGGCTGAACTCCATCCCTCCCGAGATGTCGATGGCCAGGCCGCCTTGGAAGTCCGCGCTGGCCCTCGGCCCGGACTGCAGCTGAAACTCCTGGAGCCAAAAGGAAGCACAGGGACACCCCCGTTACTGCCTGCAGACCTCGGTGGTTTTCATACTCCCATCTGTACTGCTGTCAGCAGGCTCTGCTGGCAGGCCAGCACAGTCAGAGTCAACTCCTCTCTGGAGCACCAGCATCAGTGTGATGTCCTGCTGCTTCCTCAGCACACCCAAAAGTAGCAAAAAGTACATTTTTAGTGGCTAGCCGGCCAAGCCCATAAGCTAACACACCTTAATTGCCACAGGTATTTTGCATTGAATGCATTTTCCAACAAACATCAAGCATGCTAATAGCTTCTTGAAACCTCTGTGGCTCTGTATGATTACTTCACCTTTTAGGGTCTGAAACAGTATTTGAAGCAATCTCTTTGGTAGGCCCAACACAGCAGTCAGCTGCTGCTGAAGTGGGCTTGAGATTTAACTCAAGGATGCCGTGGGCTGGGTACAGCTTACAAACCCAGCACATCACCAGCAAGCGTGGATGCCTTGTGCTCTGCTTTCTTATTTTCACCCAGGTGAAAAATCATGGGTTTTGGGAGTGTTGTCCTTCCAAAATCAAAGGGTGTTTTTCTACTGACTGCAATGGGGGAAGGAATACTTTCTGAGCTAACTAAAAATACATGTTGGTCTGTTTAGATGTGGAGATAAACACCTGTTTAACTTGATTTTACTTTGATTTTAATTGGGACTGAATTGGTCAGTAGTTTTTAACGACTGACAAGGTAACAGTATACGTTCTAGCAGAGACATGTATACACAACCAGAGGGGAGGATATTTTTAAATGTATTGTCAAATTGCACCCAAGAATATCAGAGTATGATTGGTGTGCGATGGCTGCACACTTCTAGGCTTTAAAGGCTACCTAGAGTGAAGTCAAGTTTGTCACTGAAACTGACAGAGAATCTAAGGAGCGCTTGTCTTGTGTTTTACTAGCTCATCTATTTCCTTATTTAGAGCTCAGTCCTGTCCTTCATCTCATGTGCAAATCCAGTCCAGGCTAACGGGAGGTGTAGATCACGGGGACCCAGCCTTCTCAGGAGCAGTATTTTCCTCTCCCTTCCTATTTTAAGCTTTGTGTGTCAGTTGCAGTGGAAAGTGTGATCTGAAATATCGGAATCGTTAGCTGCTGTTTGACATGCTGACATGTGGTCTGCTTCAACAAAAACAGTTTCTTTATGTGTTGCACGGATAGTGCTACTGTAATGCAACGCAGAGACTG
This sequence comes from Anas platyrhynchos, assembly GCF_047663525.1. Taxonomy (NCBI): domain Eukaryota; kingdom Metazoa; phylum Chordata; class Aves; order Anseriformes; family Anatidae; genus Anas; species Anas platyrhynchos. The sequence goes on from NC_092590.1 coordinate 10,723,230, forward strand.
CTGGAAAAGGCACTCCTTTGGGACCTGGCTATCTTCCACTGGGGTCTGGCTTTCAAATGGTTTCTCTGACCTATTAATAAAGTATTTAATTTCTCTGTGCCTCTGGCAGGTGCGTTGCCTAGGAGAAATATTAACACTACTGAACTTTAACGCAGGTGACTTTAGAGTCTCAAGAACAGTTTTATGAGAGTTGTTTATTTTATAGAGGCAATTATAGATTCTGGACTGTTATTCTTAGCCCTCAAACAGCACTGTGAGAACTGGCAATGGCTGTGAAACACACTCTGACTTCAGTTTGTGAGGTTAGGGGAGAAAAGATGTTAAAGAGAGTGGGTGGGAGCATAGGGTTCAGCAGCAATATTATTAACTTGGAAATCACCTCTCTGAAATGTGCCTTTCGGGATTACTGCTGTTGTAAAGTTAATGAAAGGAAGCGATTTTCCAGGGGAGGTTATTTGGTGGATTTGACAGCACTACAAGTATAAATCAGTTTCAGTGCCAATGCAACAATTGCAAACCAAGCATTACATCAGCTCTTTTCTGACAATTCATTTTTAAGCTCATGTCTTGGCTTCCAAGCCATGCTTTGGGTGTTTGGTCTCGATTGCACTGTCCATATCTTATGCATCCTTTTCACCTGTTCTGAAATCAACATTGCGGTCAGCTGTGGCACACTGAGTTGTGGTATCAGAGAGTGAGCAATGTTTCACATGCCTGGTATTCTTATTTGGAAGAAGAAAAATCTACATTTGTATTTGTTGCCTTTTACTGTGTTTGTTTGTGTTGTAAAGGGGCTTATGTTCTGAGCAACACCTGGCCAAGCTGGCCAGGGAAAGCAGAGGTGGTACTCAACAATCAAGAAGCTGGTTTAAATATTGTCTCTCTTGCACTGGTTTTCCTCAGTTTCAGTGTTACACCACACACAATTCAAGTCTAACAAGGTTTTCTAGCTCAGTTGCAGCCACAGTTCAAGGATTTGACAGTTGGAAACATTTCTAATGAAGCTGAACTGGGTTACGTGTAAGTATCCAAACACTGCTGATGTTGCTGCTGACCTGTAATGTTGATGTAACGCCAGTTTTAGAAAAATGTGTTGTTTAAAAGCAGCTCAGCCTGAAGCTGTTTTCAACAGTGCTTTAAAGAGCTTTTGCCTTTGTGGTGCTAGAGGTAAGAACTACAAAAGGTAACAGCCTTTTGGGTTGTAAATGCTCACTTTTGGTGATGTCCAAAGCTTGAATCCCAAAGAGCTTAAGCAGCAGCCGTGCTAGTGGTAACTCAAGAGAGAAAGCAAGGTGGGATCCCATCTAATCACAGCACTGTGCAGGCTTCCAGAGAGTCAGTGTCTGACTGAAAATGATACACCCTGATGCTGTTAAAAATGGCACCCAATCCCAGCACTGGTGTGCTCCAGACTTTTATGAGATTCTCCAAAGATGAGGAGCAGAGAATCTGTTGGCTGGCAGAGCTCTCAGGGTGCTCGGCCAGCTGATTCTGCCAGGGTATGTACGGAGCTTGGTGCACGCACAGCAGTTGGAAATACTTAGTTCTGTAAACACCACGCTCGTACGATCATCTTTCTCATCTCTGCAGTTTGTTAAATAGCTCATGGTAAAGTTTTTGCCCATAATCTGCACGTGGAATTGTTGTTGGAATAAGCTTTACTTTGCCAATTTGTGCACTACCTCGGAAGCCCTCTAGGCTTATGATACCATTGTAAAGTGGCTGAGTTGGGTTCGGGATGGAGACAGCCGTCATGTGCAGGGGGTGTTTATGTGTAATTTCGATCAGAGTGGATTTTCTCATCATCTGCTTTTGCCAAGATTTAAAGGGGAATCAATAGCCCTCTGTCAGGTAAAAGAAGGTCATCCTTCTGCAATTTCGCATATGAATGATATTGCCAACAACTGTCCTGAAGTCAAGCAGTTCTTTGAATACTCCAGTTCATGGAGTAAAATGCTGGCCCTGAACTTTAACATGTCTGGACATTTAGTCCTCCAATAAGATAATGGTGTCAGTTATATTCGTGTGTGAGTCTATATTTAAATATAAATTGAACTGCCATTAGGGGTGAAAATTGTATAACCCCCATTTTAATTCCTGTTTTAGCCTGGCTATAAGCATGTGAATTTTGCTCCTCATATCATTGCTGTCTGCAGGTTAGTGACCTGAGAAAGGCTGAGTACCAGTGATTAATTCACTCACTACTTGACAGTTACTGCCTCATTGGATGTAAGGTCTCTGGACAACTTCTGAAGAGTAAAACTGAGGTGGTTATGTGGGACAGTATTGTCTTACAAGAAACTGTGGGAGAGGAGGTAATAGTAATAGGAGTTTTCTACGGGAAGCTCAGTTGCATCTTGTTTTATTCAGTGTTACTTTGTTTTCTAGAATAATATGCGTTCTCACCATTGTCCTAGATAGCTTTTCATGTAGTTTCATTCTAGTTTCAAACCTGTGACTTTTCTATTGTTCCCATAGTAAGAGAAGCCTATGGAACATTGGTCAGATTTATCAACATTGGAAAAAGAGAAAATAAGATGTCCTATATGAGAGAGAATGCATCTGCATTTAAGAGACAGAAGAAGAAGAAAAGAGTGTGCTACTAGTACCTGTGAGTAATCTGTCAGGAGGATAAGTCCTTTCACCACATTAATGGGATCTCCAGTTGCCGAGAGCATTTTAGACATTAAGTCACCATAGCCTTGGAAAAATGTAACTGGCCTGAGTTGGACATCGAACAAAATGGCTGACATGCCAGCAAAAGAGTCCAGGTTCTCCTCTCCTTCATCAGGAGTTGCAGCTATTATGGTCTCTAGACCTTGAGCTTCGATCACCACCTAAGAGGCAACAGTAACACAGAATCAATGAAAAAGCTCTGCCTGAACAAGGCTGTTAACGACCTTTAATGTTTTCTTACTGTCTAAGAGCCTAACTAATTTACTTCGTTGTAGGTGAAAAAGTATGAAGTTATGATTTAAGGGAACAAAGTAGAGCAACTAGAGATACTGAAATTAAAACAATCTCACAGCATGTTTTTTTCACTTTAGATGAAGGCAGAATTTGCCAACAAGCCTGGTCTTAGTTTCTTTTTGATCACATTTTCCTTTATTTGTATGACTGTTTTCCGCAGGCATTCAGGAGGAAACAAAACAAAACAAAACAAAAAAGATTTTTGGTGCAATTTTTGTCCTGCAGAAACTTAGAAACTTAGGAGGATTATAGTATTGAAGGCACTTGCCAACATTCAGAAAATGCCAAAACAGAAGCATCTCGCTTAAATCTTTTTGATTCCTAGGTTGAGCCAACCCTTGTACTTCCATCTACATTATACTCATATCATGGGACTTGATTTTACAAAATCACAAGGCTTTTACTAATTATATCATATAAAAAATATAGGCTTTAATGAGAGACAGGATTTGGATACATCATATAGGACAAAACACCTGTCTTCTTGGTGAGGGCACACAAGAGCCTTATTGTCTGCTGCATTGTTTTTTTCCCTTTATTGGTGTGTTCTCTAGCCAGTACAGCACACCTTATAGACTTAAGCATTAGCTGAACTGATTTAGAAGTTGTAAGAAAAACCCCACATCCTGGCTTAGTTTTTTACTACCATGTAGCAGTTACCTGGCCGGCATGAAGTTGAGCATTTCTATCGAAAACCTGGATGTTCAAGTTACTTCTCCTTAAAATGCCAGAGCCTGAATAGAGGATGTCAAGGCTGTATGTGGATGATATATCAGGACCACCTTAATTAAAAAAGACAAAAGGTACCTGTGACTAAACTAGTGGATTAATCAAATGTTTGGGAATACAAACAGGGTTATAAGGCAGTTTCCTGGTTACATACGTGTAATATAGCCAGAGTAGGCAGAGGAAGAGCCTGGCTTGGAGAAGCGCTCGTAGTTATGAGAACGCATGTCCTTCAGAACTTGCCGAACTGTTTTGCTGTGAGGTTTCAAAACAAACGAACAAACAAACAAAACAGAGAAACAGAAAAGTTATGGTGACAAATGTATTACCCTTCTACAGAAACATCAAATCTGAGGAAGTGTGAACTTCCCAGTAGGAAAGACGCTCTCATTTTTAAAATTAAACTTATGACTCTAAGCCTCCCCTAACCCAGAGCTTCTTCTCTAATTTGAGCTACTCCTGCAGTAATAGGTAGAAAGGCAAGCAAACAAAGGTCTTGCTGGAAAATTAATATTCTTGAGAAACAGAGACATTTTGGTTATTTTCTTTCTAGTACTGTGATGTTTAAATTTTTTTTTGATCATTGGTTCTTGAAAATCTAAAAGCAAGAGCCCCACTGAGCTTATAGAATTAAGCTCAAGAGAGGAAATTTCCTACAGTAATGCAGGTTGGACGCCTAATTCTCATTTGTACCTCTGAAAATGTAACTAGCTATCAAATGAATGTCACTGAAATGCACAAATTTATTCTGAAATATCGATACCTAAAAGTGGCACAAAGATCAGGCATCATCTTATACTGTCCTTAAACTTTACAGCAGTTCTCTAATGAGAATCTGTGTTTCTTCACATTTCTGCAGAGCAGTACAAAAGAACTATTTTTTTACAGTGAATTTAACGTACCTTGAAGGCATTTCAAACCGAATTATATCCTGGATCATGGAGAGCATGTACTTGTTCATTTCCAGAGGCAGCTCGCCTATGGAGAGCAGGATGTTTTTCACTTCCATGTAGGTTGGGTTACTGTTTAAGATGATAGCAGCTGCAGTGGTTCGCACTGTCTTTTCATGGACTTTACGATTCTGGTGGTATATCCTGTTCATTGTTTTCTTCACCTGGTCAGGAAATAGATTTATCAGTCAGTACTCATCTCGCATAGATGACTGGACAAAGTACAGCTCGGAATCTCGTTTATAATGTCAGCTTAAGCTAGGCCCATAGCTAAGGCTAATGCATTAGGATATATTTTCAGCTCACTGTTCTTCATGGTCCTTTTGGAATGTAAGAGACATGTACCGCTCAGTGACCACATGGGGATGTGAGGAATCTGTTATGCTCTCTCAGCTGCAGTCCAAATACAGTCTTCCACACTGATTATGACAGTGGGACTGTAAGTAAATAGGAGTACTAGGATCAAAATACTGTGTCAGTGATAAGATCCAGAGAAAGATTCTCTTGACTGTTAAGGGAAGATGTACTAAAAAAAAAAAAAAAAAAAAAAAAAAAAACTTGCAGTTTTCACTTTCTAAACAGTGCCTATGGTGGCCCCACAACCCTGAGAAGGTTATGACACATCTTTGTTACTGATAAAGCCACGGAGAGCCATGTAGCCCCAGTGACAGAATGGTCTCTGGTACATGCACTGCGAGAGCAGCACCCTGACACAACAGCAGGTATGAAATGGGATGCAGGAAAATGCAGACAAGGCAGGACCTCTGCTATTTTGTGCCTCATCTGTTAGCCTTGGAGACTGCAAGGCAAGATGCAGCTATTTCAGCTTTCTGTTATATCATGTATTTTCCCTGACTATGTGAAAGCACAAGAAACAACAGGGGTTACACAGGCTTCCATCTGTTTCTAAAGACTCCTGTATGTCAAAGGGGAGAAAATGCTCTTGCAAATGGAGCTCCAGTTTGCCCTGCAGACTTGCCTGCCACCTTTAATAGCTGCATCTGACTCTGGAGACAAAGGTTAAGTACCATTGGCAGATTGTGAGATGGGGATGCAGGAATGTATGGAGCTTTCTGGCTAGAACTAAAGTACATGTAATAAGGTTCTGATGGAAAAAATACTTGGGGGCATTTTGAAGAGTGGGATTGACAAATGTAATTAGTTTAGTTATACCTTGTTCAATATAGTCTCTTGCACCTCTTTTTTTGGGCAGTATCTATTCTTACCTCGTCGGTGAGGAAAGAGGGATCATATCTCTGGATGGCGGTGGCAGCAGTGTTGCTGATGTGTCCTTCTTCTGACTCTGCATACTTTAGAAGCAGTGGAATTGCTTCGGGAAGGAGTGCGTTCTTCAGTGCCAGCAAGTACATCTTCACATTGTCATCTTTCTTAGCCTTCTCCAGCCTATTTAGAATCAGCTTTTTGGCTTCCACAACAGCCTAAAGAAAATCAACAGCATGTTTAAGTGGTGGTCATAATTTTACTGTCTCCTGAGAAACAGGAACAGCAGAGCTGGGTTATAGTCCATTTTTGGTTCAGCGCAACATTACACAGAGCTAGTGAAAGTGCCCTTAGTAAACTGCATGTTGATGGCTTCCTTCAAACTATAACCTGTGTGCCCGGAGTGACATGTGGTCCCATAGACTTATCATTCACTTCACTGGGAAGATATCAAATTAAAGTATAAAGATGGCAAAATAGATGACATTATTAAAAAAAAAACAAGTTTCTCTATTAAACAAAGGAATTTATGAGCTTATTTTAAAACAGGTAGGAATATGCTGCCTGTGTCTCTCATGCTCTCCCAGCAACATCAGCAGGGTTCATTCACATGTGTTACAGACCAGAATGTGGCCAGCAGTGAACAGCAAATACTCACTGGAAGCTTGCAGCCTTCTCTGTCACACAGCTTTCTGATGAGCGCTCCCATGACAATGACAAGAGTTTCTCTGATTTCTTCATTTGCGACATCACCCTTGAACTTAGACTGCCAGGCAAAAGCAACACTGTTAGTCCTTCTGTCTAAATATGATGAACCACATGAACCCATGGGGGCTGAATGCCTTCATTTCCTGTGGACATTAGTGCACCACAAAGGCAGTGATCACCTTAACAGCCTGGGCTCAGGCTAAGCAGAGAACTGCTCTAGCATTACACATAAAAACTGGGTGCCATGTTTGACTTGAGTTACATTCAGTGTCTCAAGTAGCAGAACTATTTTGTAGTATTTTTTTTAAATAATATTATTTTGAAATAATATTATTGTGTTCAGTTCTGGGTCCCCCATCATAAGAAGGACACCAACATATTAGAACGAGTCCAAAGGAGGGCCATGAAGATGATCAAAGGGCTGGAGCACCTCTCCTGTGAAAGCAGGCTGGGAGAGCTGAAGTTGGTCAGCCTGGAGAAGAGGAGGCTCCAGGGAGACCTCATGGCAGTGTTCCAGGAAAAGGCCTCCAGGAAAGCTGGGAAGGAATTCTTTGTCAGGGAGTGGAGGGATAGGACAAGGGGGAATGGTTTTAAACTAAAAGAGGATAGATTCAGATTAGATATTAGGGAGAAATTCTTTACTCTGAGGGTGCTGAGGCAGTGGAACAGGTTGCTCAGAGAAGCTGTGGCTGCCCCACCCCTGGAAGTGTTTAGGGCCAGGTTAGATGGGGCTTTGGGCAATGTGGCTTAGTGGGAGGTGTCCTTGCCCATGGAAGAGGTTTTGGAATTAGTTGGTCTTTAAGGTCACTTCCAACCCCCATCCTATGATTCTATGATAAAATGGTGTCGGGACTTTGATAAGGCTTTTCATCCTTAATTGTTTGGCTTGGAAGCATGTTTGTTTTCCATGTAGTAAATGTTGGTAACATTTTACAAAGTAAATAGAGCTTTGGTCTGGACCTGTGAATTTTGTGTGTTTCCAGGCGATATGCTCCTGGTACACTTAAAGGAGACCCTGGAAGGGGTAAGGAAGGGAAAATTGGAAGCATTGTATTGGTTTTGTCCTTTGACTTACAGTTAAAGATTTCAGCAGCATTTCACTGGGGTGAGAAGCAAATCCACAGGCATACAGGAATCGCTCCTGAAGGATGGAAGTACTTGCATCCTTAAAGTCCAGGAACTCCAGTATGGCTTCCAGTGACTCTGGGGTCTGAGCAGAAGTTACAGCATCCACTATCTGCGGCCTACAAATATGTGGAAATGAACATATTGTAATGAGCTTTCATTTTGTAATGGAAATACTGAAGGCAGTTTGTTGCACTTAGAAAGAATGAAGCTACTGTGCTAACAGATCTGTTTTTAGCAGGTAAGAGGGAATTATTCTTGTTGGCCAAAGCTGTTTTTGAACACAGTTCGAAGTGAATTCTTCCATCTCAAAATAGCAGATGGACTCCAGAAAGTATTCATATCCATGGATAAAAATATTTGAATTTATGCAAATACAGAAAACAAATTGCATTCAGAAACACAGCTGTTTAGAGTATCTTTAAGTTCACAGGGCAAGGTTGTAATTGGAAAAAAAAAAGTTTTACTTCTACAGAAGAGGTAGCAACTAGAGAAAAAAGGGTTCTACACTACCTGAATTACTTGCAGGCTTATCTTTGTTGTTAACATCTGCTCTAATTTGCTTGAAAAATCTTGACTCTATAGTGGAACTCAGAAATGCTTTCCAACTCCCTAGTCTAGGTGCACATGCTGGTCATACCCAAACTCCGATCAAAGGACAACATCCAGCCATGAACCATCCCCTTCTCTGCTACATTTCCATTTGAAAGAAACCAATGGGCAAGTCAAAAACAAATCAGAGGATGTTTCAGAACAAGCAACTGTGATAAGAAACTCTGCCTAACCTACAAAACACGTTTGCTTTGCCTTCTTAGTGTCTGAGTAATATGATGCAAATATAGTTTATTACAAAACAAACAAACAAAACCCTCCTTTTTCCTGTAGACAGTAGTAAATACAGTTTTTGGATTGCTAGGACATCAGCAGTAGAACTGAATGTTTTCATGCTATTTAGCCTTTTGCACGTTTAAGAAACTTAAACATTTTGAAAGCTTGTTCATGATGACTTACAGGAGTTCTTTCTTTTCACTTTTAATGATCTGCAGAATCTCCTCTTTTGTAGCTTTTCTGATGCTCTGAATGAAGGACAAAAAGTTTCTTGCTGCTTCAGCTTTGGAAAGTTTGTCGGGATGCATATATTCTTTGATGCTCTTCCAGTGTTCAGAAAGCTGCAAAATAATTCACATTATATCAAAACTCTCAGATCACGGTTTCGGTTCTCAAAATCACATTTGATAAATGCAGATATGTGGGCCAGCTATTGCTCAAATTAGCTGAAATCCAATACATTGCTAATCCTTTAGCTAACTATTATCTAACTTGAGATATCCCAGTCCACATATCTTCGCGACCTTTCTATCTCTCTCTTCCAGCTCTTTAGTATTTTCATAATAATGTACATTGCCTGAAGTACAATTTGTTTTGAAACAAAATGTAGTTATTTAGAAGGTCCTGTCACCTGAATAAGGTGAACTTCTTTGTCTTGCAAACTCACTGTGCTTTCTGGTGAATATGGTGTTTGTCTTCTGTTGCCATTTTCTTCTCAGTTAGTTTTTTTTTTCAAGTGGGAGATGCAAAGTCCTGATTTCATAAATAAATCATAAATTCTCACAAGATGGTAATATTCTAAGTGGTTTGTGTGGAACAGGAGTAAATGACCCACAAGTCATTTGGATTTCTTCCTTATAAAACTGCATAAGATATGCAGTTACTGCAGATTTGTGTTTATTGTACAAAATGGTAGTTAAGAAGGTATTAGAATAGGTACCAGCTTCTTCATTTGTTGTTGCTATATTTACTCCCCATGCCATATTTCTGTCCAGAGTGAGCCAACATGGTTCCACAGTACCTGTATCTGTCCTTCCAGCTATGCTCCTATGAGAAGCTGGTGCAGGTATTTTGACCTTTCCTCTCTCACTTGCCTTTGCCTCTGTTATCTCAAATTATCAAGAACATTCCTTGGTGAAAACTCAGCTGTTCTCTGCAGGAGTGTTTACTGCAGTTTTCCTGAGTGGGAAATAACACTAGCACCCATTTGACCTTTACTAAAATACTTCCCCTGTTCATGGGTTTTGTATTAGGCAATAACACTTGAACCTGCCATCAAATAGAAGTATCATTCGACAGTACAGAGTGCAACCTCCATCAACTGTAACAAACAATAATTAGGCAACCATGATTGAGACATAGGATATTTCCTGGGGATTAATAGCCAGCTGGGAGGAGCTCATGTTCTGAGGCACAGATGGGCCTGTTAACCTCAACTGGTGATTAGTGCACCAAGGTCAGTGTGGCTATTATAAGCTGGAATCGGATAAACATATGGGCACTTTCTATTCCCACTATTGAAGTTGCACCATAGCCCAGCAAGAATTCTCTGACTTCTTTAATCCCTTTATTTTCTCCTGTGCAGAGCCCAGTTCTATGGGTTTAGCCCACACCCTAGGTACAAGCGAGGTAGGAGATGTGAACTGGAGCCATCACAAGCAAAAGAGAGTGGAGACCAAGTCTTCCTCATTTGGGGGTGCTCTAAGCACTCAGCTGCTGCAAGGAGCAGCTGCCTTCTCCTGCAATGATGATGACTTTAAAAAACAGCACCCACAGCTGAATTTCACTAGGGTTCTCGTTCTCCTGATGTGAATGTCAGGCTGTTTGGATTGAACAACCCAGGGATTCAGGCACAGATGCACACACTGCCCCATGGCAACTCAGCCAAGTTCAGGCAGGAATTGGGTTCCCTCTCATCAGACCACAGCACTTCTGGGCTCTCTGGGAAAATCTGAACCAAACTGAGAGGTCCCAAATCAAGCAAGATTTGGTTTTGACTGTCAGTGCCTATCAGCTGCCTTACCAGCCTACACAAATGTCTCTCAGGTTAGGTGAGCCCAACTCATGAGTCCATATGGCACATGAAGCTGTGTGGATTACTAGTGGTTTTCCTGCAGTGCTGCACCCAAACTCATCAGCCTGCCCTGAGTGGGGGCTGCTAGCTTCAGCACAATGCTGTGAAATGCAGCTGGAGCTGGCTGCTGTGGGCAATCAGGATGCATCTCTGCTCCATCAGCATGGGCTTGGCCAACATCTGGGTTGGTATTTAGTCCCTCATCACTCACTGCTGCAAATCTTTCTCCTCCTCCTACTAAAAGTCATGTCGAATAGATAAGGGAACACTTGCAATGCAAAGGTTGCTTGTTGTACATTAAGTACTTGAGCAGTGAGAGGCACCTTCTCCTGTCAACTATTGCATGGCTTATCCTGTAGCTCTAGGCACAGAGCCCAAAGCCAAATTTTTCAAAGGTTGTCTACACAAGAAAGAACAGAAACAGCTCCATTTCAGGAGGGGCAAGCACCTGTTTCTGTAGGAACTGTGAGTAAAGAAAAACTGTAGGAGCCATGAGCACTTCTGAAAAGAGCACGCTTCATGTTGACGTGTAAACACAGAAAGCTAGGTCTAAATTTAAATGTAGATGTTGGCTATGACCTCACAGAAGCTCATGCTGCCACCCGTGAAAGGGGGCTGATAATGGTTATTTTACCAAATTCGTAAAGCTAGAGACAAGACTTGTTACGATTTGAGAAGGGTTTTGAAAACATAAAAATGTACAGCACACCATGTCAGCATGGCATTAATGTATACTATGATATATAAGTACCAAATGTTATGTTGCTGCTTTGGATACAGAGTTCTGTTTATAGACCCCATCTTTTCATAGCAGTTACTGTAAAATACAGTGAGAAAGCAGCACTTCATTCTCATCGTGCCATTAGGTTTATAGCTCAGTCCCCAGGCACAGCTCTGGAATTGTACCCTATGTTTGTTATCTCGGTCTGGAAATTATCTCCATAACCATTATAAGAAACTCAGTTCCAAGTGACAAATTGGTCAGCACAAACCCCAGTGGGCAGAGTCTGGAGAAGAGCACCTGTCTCTGCTCTGTTTTAGACTCCTTGATGTTCCCTACTCAGAACTGCTTCAGCACGCATACAACATAAATTCTAATTCATTTTCCCCAATATACTTTTTTAATCTTCTCTGTGGCTCTACATGCTTTAGACAAGATAAATTATTGCAGTGCAATGTTACTTCCAAATAGCTAGAACAATTTCCAAAATAGTAATGAATTCATGCTCATCAGAAATAGAGGATTCAAATTATGTATGCTGAATAGAAGCCTTATCCTGCTTATCAAAAACTGACAGAAAATAATAGTCTTTAAAATAATATTCCCATTCACTACTAAATTCGTTCTACAATGGTAATAGCATTAAAGTTGTTTACTAACTATCACTACTGCAATTTATACTAGTGGATATGATGAATACTATCAGTAAAACAAAAGATGATGTATTTAAAGTAAGTTCTTACTGTACAAAGGTCTTAGTAGATGTTTTACATATGATTTTTTTTTTATTTTTTATTTTTTTTCCAGGAGGGGAGTGATGAGAAGAATATTGGACTTGCCAGTAATATTAAAGCACAATTTTATATTTATAAAATACCTATAGAGTCTTTTAAATAAAAGTCTTCCTTCATGGTCAAGCAGTTAGAACAGGGAGATATATTCCCACCTTTTTTTTTCCTGCCTACTGAATGGCTATCTACCTTTAATTTCTAGGAGCAGTTCAGCTCCTCCATGACAGAGAATTGTTTATAAACACAGGTCATCCATCTTTGTGGTCATTACATACCCCATTATCCAGAGGATAGAAGTTTCTGCCAACTCAAGGTTGGTAAAGATGAGACAAAACAAAAGGGTGTTGCATTTCTGAGAAACACTGCACTTAATCTTTGAAAGACACCAAAAAGGTTGATACTTTTAGAGGTAGATCTTAAAACACCCTCATGTGGTGGAAAACCATTGCAGCATTACAGTACTGCTCCCTGTCCTGGGGCGTTAAACCTCTCCTAGTGGACTGCTTGGACAGAAACTTCTATTTCACGCTTCTTTTGCTCAGCTAACCAACCTGATGTCCAACAAGTCTGCGTTTACTTACCGAAGGACACTTTTTGCATTCGGATTTGACTGTCTCTGCTACTAGGGGCATGGACACGTAATTGGAGTCCAAAGTCTTGACAACACCAGCAGCTTGCTTCCCAGCGATCAGTCCAGGGCCAGCTTGTACTGACTTCAGTTCCAGTCTCTGCCTGTGCATCCATACATTGAAAACACCATTAGAACTCAAACATTTCGAAGAAATGCAAAAATCACGGGGAGAGGAAACAAAAAGAAACCCTCCACAGACAAAAAATACAGAACAAAGAATAACTAAAGTTCTTGGACTTGTTCTAAAATATTTAGATCATGGAAAGTCTACAGCTTTTTTAAGGTAATAGAAATATTTAACCCTGGTGGGATTACTGCTAGAGCAGCATGATATAAAATACCTCAATAACAAACTTTACAAAGTATGGATCTATAGTGTCTGGTAAACAGCCCTCAGTAACCATTGACATTCTGAAAAGTTTCGCATATTTGTTCATAAGAAGATTTGGAAATTGGGTTTTTGAATGTACTTTTTTTTTTTTTTTTTTTTTTTTTTTTTAAAAAAAAACAGCATAATGTTAAGGAGATGCCTGAATCATTTTTCTTATATGAATATCACCGAGCTTTCAGTGTTTTACAGTCTGTCACAATGGTTTGGACAGATGCAGCTTTTTTAATTTCATTTCCTATGAGTGCCATTATTTATTATTTGCATCTATTATGGTAGAGCCATTAATCAACATTGGACTAGGTACCATATGGATATGAAAGAGATCTAAATTCTACCTGAAGTGTTTAGTGTCTTAGATCTTATTGCTGTAAGACATACACGTGACCTGACTTGAACCATGAGTTTCTGCTACCATCAATAACCGTCAAATTGTCCAACTTACTTTGAAACTATTTTGGCATTTGTTTTTCGTCGGGAATTCAGAAAGAAAACATAATTCTCTTCTGCCTTAATGGATTTAAAGAAACTGTCTTCCAGCACGTAAATTGTGGCAGATGTGGCTTTGGTGCTGACATCCAAGATCTGAAAGTAATTAAAAAATAAAGCAGAAGAAAGGCTGGTCAATAAACAACAATCTAGGAGAAGATCTCACAGTTCCAAGTCACAGCAAAACTTGTAAAAATATAGTGAAATGAAGAAGGTGCACGTGAGTTGACAACATCTCAGGCTAAGCCTGCAAACTAGGATCTCCCATATTTTCACAAATTCCCTCTATGAGAAGAGCCACTCACTTTTGCGCCATGTGTTTCAAACTCAATACTTATGAGAAAGGAAAGTGTGGTGGAGAGGAATTTATGGAACAGGTTGTAGCTGAGAAAATGACTGGTAATTTAGTTGAAAATACATTTTAAATAAGATGGGAAGCTTTTCCAGGAAAATCTTGTATAAATGAGATTGTCATGTTCACAACTGAGAAGCAAAACCAACTACCTTGCTTGATCTGCTTGTATATAAATTGAAGTCTTTATGGCAAGTGTGACAACCAGGAATTCAGTCATTGTGTTAAGTCGTTTTATTAACAGAGCATGTGCTACCTTTGTACTTCTCTGAGCTGAGGAATGTCAGCTTCTGACACGGAGAATCCCAGTGCCTGCAGCATGTGTCCAGCTTGCACTCACTAGTAAGCACTTAGAAGGACATTTCCTAACAGTGAAAAATCATTAAGGCCATAGTAGGGCTTCAGGAACTTCTGCAGCATATCTCCTACATCACACCTATTCACAGGGAAGCCTTTATTTCCTACGCAAACCCTACAGGGCTCCACCCAGGAGTCAGGATTTTGCTCAGCATTTATTGTGTACACTGAATGCTGTGACTTAGAAGCTGAGAAAAAGGTAACAGTTGTCATTATTTGTTCAAAGTGATGTGAATTATTTTGCTGGACTCGATGTCAGCTGAGACAAGGTGGTTTACACAAGAAAATCCATTTCCTGTTCTCCCTGTGGCTACCACATACAAAATTTGTACTAATAATACTGTAAATGTACATGTGGAAGTTGCTTTATGCAATGCCAGAAAGACCTTTTGAGAAAATGACTAATAACTCATAAGGATATATTTTAAACAGGCAGAACAGATTTTACCTTGTAGAAGAAATCATACCTTGTTGTGGCTGGTAAATCCCGTTTTTTCTATTTCACAGGAGTCCAGGGCTTTTATTTTAGTCACTTGATCTTGCCGCACCTGGTAAGTAGTATTGCATTTCCCAGATATGTCCACCTTGAAAAATAAGAATTAGATTAAGACTATTTCTTGAATTTATCTTTTGGAACCCAGAATACCTTCCAAAGGTGAGCCATATTCTCTACTGTTGACAGCCTGTACATGAGGTGCTGTGCTGTTTGTGTTTGGATTTATTTATCAGTTTTGAGGGTAAAGAGAGACTACTGCTTTATTTTTCCTTGTATTGGTGTTTCTAAATACCTGTCTTAGACAGTCAGGGGTACTTTGCATTATATGGCTATGAAGGAAAGTAACAAAGTTTATTTAAACAAAAAAGTTCGGGAACAACTGGCAGGTGGTACTAAACTTAAGAATTTGCATTAAATTCCAGCTTTGTTTGTGTTGACAGATGCAGAAGTTTAACTATGTAATGCAGGTTAAATAGTTGTGGCTAAACCATTGCTAACTTTTTGTGGATACTTGGTTTGATTTAAAATGGTTTTATCCATTGAATTGAACTTAGGAATCAAATGAATTTAAACATCAGTATTATCTCTTTTATAGTGACATGGTTTGAGTTGGTTTATTTCCAGATCCTGCTAAATTGATTAAAGTACTTTAAATCCAATGGATTTCACCAATTCTTTAAGTAAATTGCAACGTGACTTGTGTCAACAGATATTCAGAAGATTGTCCTTTCACCCCCAACATCAAACGCAATCAAGGGGCTGATTTCTGTCCCTCGGTGTTCTCTCTGAAGCCAGCAGGAGCCACAGCCCTGCCTTTTAGATCAGACTGAGCTCTGCCTGTTTCTCTGATGATGGTTATCTTGCCAGATATAGCACCATACCTCACGAGAAGTACCAGAGTGCAGCTGTAGCTGGAAAAGGCTAGCCAGACCTCTCTTAAGATTTTGAGTAAAAGCGTGTTCATTTTGATATGAGTAGAAGTTTTGGACCTGTAGGAATGAAAAACAAGTATGTAACAAATGTGGTTAAATGAGAGAGAGCAAATGTGGATCCCCTCCATAAAATCCCCTTTCCTTTTTCTGTCTGGGAAGCTGAATTTGGACCTGTTGTCCTTATTTAAGCAAACTACAGATGCTGGAGAGCCTCCTGATAAGACTACAAAGATTTGTTAAGCAGCTGTACCTAAGGACTGTTTCAGTGTGGTGAGCACCTTTCCTGCCTGCTAATTGAGAATTTAGAAGTAAAATTAAAAACTTTGAATAATTTCACGTGACTTCTTTTCCTGCATAATCTTCAAATAATCCCACCCCACGTGCACATAATATCTGTTGCACTTTAATCACAGGTTACAAAAACTAGAATGAATCATAGATAAATCACTGAATGACTTAAACGTGTCGAACATATCACAACCTTTGAACTTCATGGGGCGACTGTTGTGCTTCAGCCTCTCCTCTGGCAACAGAAGACTTTGCACCTCCACCTGGCATTCAAGGTGCTTTAAAGATGAATTTTTTTCAGAAACCGTAAGTCAAATCAGCGTGTTATCTTGGGGCAACCCTGGAAAGTGAACTCACTGTTGCTAGGGGTAAAAGTATCAAAGCACAGAGAAATCATAAAAGGAGAGTATAGACCCTATTACCTGAGAAAAAGTTTTTAATAAAGTTTTTAAAAAGTTTTTAAAGTTTTTAATACTACATCTCAGTCTTAGCATGTGAACTGCTTCTGCCACCATATTTGCAATGTACTGGGAGCAGATGTATTTTGACTGTGTTCCTCTGACACCCCAGCCCTCCTTCAGGGATGTGTACAGTTGGGAGCCAGTGCTGTCCCGTTTCTTTTTCTGTTGTGTAAAGCTGATGACAAGGCTGAGTCTGAAAGTTACTGAGTAGACCTGATAGCAGCTGCAAAGCAGTAGGCTGAGCTGGCGGCCAGGGTATGTGCTCAGTGCCTATTTACAGCAGGAGGTAAAGATTCTGCTGGGATAGGGTGTCACAGCCCTTGCTCTGCTCTGCAGAAGAGAAAAGAAAGCACGACCTTCAACCTTCCTCCTGTCTTACTGCCCCTCTGCCCATGTCCCACCTGCTCGGGCAGCAGAAGGGAGAGCAGAGCTGTTGGCTTAATGCTCCCAGCCACAAGCAATGGGAGGGTGGAGGAGCATGGAGAGGAGGCAAGAGGAGCTGCTGCTCAAACCTTGCTGTTCCTGACCCAGAGTGCAAGGAGACAAAGGAGCAGCTCCACAGAAAAAATAAAAAAATAAAAAGAAATAAATAAAAATAAAAAATAAAATAAAAAATAAAAAACGAGGAGTTGGATTTGCTTCATTCTCTTTCCAAGAAAGGCTTAGATGCTGAGAGCTAGAAATGGACATCTGTGCTCCTACACAGAGAGACTGCTTCAGTGCTCTTTCAGAGCAGGCTGCAAAACCAGGGCACCAGCCAAGCCATGCTTGCTCACAGTCCCTTTTCTTCTCATTTTTGGCGACAGTTTTTCACCATCACGCTCATTAATTTGGGACTATTGAAACTGTGATAGGTGACACTGAAGTCAATAAGCAAGCCAGAGAAGTGGGTAAAGCAGACACACTAAAACATCTGTTAGGGGTTTAGAGATTAACGCTGCTCCTCATAGACTTGGTGTTAACTCCCTCATGACAAACTGTATCGCCCTTTCTGTCTTCAGACCTTGGATAAAATCCTGGCCTCACTGAATTCAACAGAAAAAATCTTACACAGCAACTGTGCATATATCTGCATATATACCCAAATGTTTGTGGCCAAGATGCTGTTTACTTACATCTATACAGTGCCCTCAGGCCACAAGAGGCTTGGGCTGGAAGGGCCCCTTGTACAGCTAAATTACAGCCTGCTCCAAGCTACTGTCCTTTGTACAGAAAGATAGGACACAGTGACATATCGAGAACACTGTGAGGATAGTGAATTGCTAAATTCTCCAAGTCTGTAATTAAAGATTTGCCTCAGGGGTCCTCAGAGACCGAGTGTAAATTTTGAAAAACGGGGTCTTACTTTTCCACGGGCTAACTCAAGCACCATGGGCTGCTGTAAAGCTGTCAGATATTCTTTCCCGATGATCTTCTCTGTGTTTTTTCCTTTGAAGATGTTTTTAGCGTCTGGACGTTCATTCACATTTTCAACTTGGACATTTTTTATCTAGCAAAGAAAAAGCAGAGAAAATTCAGTCTGGTATTGGCCTGGAGTAGGCTGGGGTAGACTAAATCTCCTCAAACCTAAGTACCAAAACGAGTCCCTGCAAATATCATTTTTTTTCAAAACGTTCAAATTTTTTTTCAAAACATTCAGGTTCTTTTTCAAAATTTCTAGTAAATGTCTTTTTTTTTTTTTTTTTTTGTCATATTTGTGGCTAGAACTGAAGACTTCAACCGATTGCCCCTCCCATAGGTGCTTGCACAAAAGTTGTTTGAATCTATATAACCCATATGAAGCAATTCCAAAATACAGGAGATATTTTGAAGGTCTAGCTTGGGATGTTAGATACGTTCTTGTGAAGTTTTTTTCTACAGGAAACAGCTAACTGAAGAAGCCATTTTTAGTAGATGAGACTACGGGAGAATAAAAGATTTAGCTTATCTTCCGAAAACAAGTACTTCAAGATAAGATTAGCGATTAGATAAATGCAGAAAAGGTCGGGCATGTTGTAAGTTGGGCGATGGCATTAATTACCATAACTTTCACCAACTGGTCATCATCATTCTCAGGATTTCTCCACAGGAGGTTGACATCCACATCAGAAGAAATTCGGTAGCCTGCACTTTTCTTCAGGGATGCTTTAGCCCGATCAACATAGACTTCAGCAGTGTAAGCAAATGTATATATTTTGTCATTACTTAAGCTTGGTCCAGTAGTGTGCCCTGTTTGGAAAGCAAAAACAAGGTTGTCTTAGACATGACTAACACAATCTGTCATTCTCTCTAAAAAACACCTTTAGAAAAAATAAAAATGCAATTGTCAGCAAAAGATTATGGACTGAACTTCCTTCCCTTGCTTACAGAGGCTGTCCTACCAGAGCAGTTGTTTTTTAATATCTGTTCAAGTTGACACTAATCTCATATATACAAGGTATGAATGTTCACAAAAATCCTTTGTTTTAGCTCTACACTTAAATATACAAATAGAAGAGAGTCAAAATCTTTCCTTTGGCTATGTTATCATTAGAAATGAATACATGATTTTGATGATTTGATTTTCAAATCAAAATATTGCAATTAATCATGCAATGTGTGTGCATAGCAATTTGAAATATACTGAAACGATTTGCTGGAGCCAATGCTCTCTGCACCTCTTGCACATTTATTGGGAATCTTTTCACTGAGAGCCTTGCCCAGGAGTGACATGAACATAATGAAGACACAGAGAAAATATTTTTAGATGCAGTAATTAAGCTCTTGTTCTTCAAACTAAATGACTGTCCCTGTAGCTATGCTTCTCCTGTGAACTGATGTGTTTTAAGGGATATAAAAAGACAAAATCTAGCTTAAATGAAGTTTGCATACCTAATTTACAGTGACATTTCCATCTACATTAGGAACAAACTGGAGATACTGTTCTCTAGGGATTCAGTTTCAGCGCTGTTTGTGTAAAAAATATCTGTAGTACACAAATGGCTTATTTTTCTTTTCCTTTGCAAAATGACCTAGGGTGCCCTATGTCCACATCCTTTCCTGTCTTCTCTTTCTCTGCCTTCATGCACAGCTCTGGGGGGAATGTGTAGTGCTGCGACACCAGCCTCAGGCACAGGGATTAAGATCATGCCCCTAAAATATGGCTAAGAAAAATCAGTTTGTTCTTGAACCCCCCTTAAGGACTGTGTTATATGGGATATACGTGGCATTCCTTTCCACTGTTTCCAAGGGCTTCCCTCCTGTGCTCTGGATGGCTACAAAGGTCTCTTCCACACAAGACAAACTGATGAACTCAGTTTGCAGAGGGAAGGGAAGAGAAGGGAAGGGAAGGGAGGAGAAGCTGGCTGTACACACAGTGCTGTTACATCCGCAAAGCAAACACACATGCAGTGAGTGACCTTAGGTGCTGTCTGTAAGTGTCACAGAGCTAGCCTCCTGCACCCAAATGCTGCTTTGCTGAAACCAGCAGGAAGTTCCTACTTTTTAGGTATGAAGCAGAAACAAACAGAAAAAAAAAATCACAACAGAATTAATCTAAGAAAAGAGAAGTCCTCAGGGAGATGCATCTTAGTCTAAGTGCAGAAAAAAAAGAATAAAAAAAAAGAAAACTCTACCAAAACATCTCAGATAAATTCTTAAGCATGCCGTAATGTAATCAGTGTGTTCAAAGTCCCTCACAGAGAATCAACAGGCCATCTTGATTCATATCATGTTCCTCGGTGTTTTATTTGACTCTGTTAAATACATTTCAAATCACTGCATTGGTAAAAAGGAAAAACAAAGTATTTTCTTATTCAACTATCAGAAAAAAAATCCCATCTAATCCCAGTTAGGTGGGTAGTGCAGGGCCATCATGGCTGGGCAGACACATTCTGTAGTGCTCAAAGAACCCAAAAAATTGTGTTTTTTAAGTTGTTTTTTTTTTTTTTTTTTTTTTTTTTTTTTTTCTCCCCTGTTCACTTTGACGTCACAGCAGTATGTTAAGGTCAGCTTCGAAGAACCTTTCTCTGAGGAAAACAGCAGCCCCACTGAGTTTGGCCTGCAAATTGTGAAAATTGGCACAGCTACAGAGAGGCAAACTGACTGAGGATTTACGCCAGCTGGAGATGTGGCACAGCAAGTTCAGCAGTCCCCGGGGAAGCAGCCTGTTTGTCTGTGGGACCTCAAAGCCTTGGCAATTGATTTTTTTGCAGGGACGCTAAAGCATCAAGGTTGGCATCGGGCTTTGCCAGTTTTGCATTTTGTGTGTGTGTCTGCCTAAAAAAAAAAAAAAGAAAAAAAGAGGTGTACAAACCTTCCTTCGGGTTGCTGTGTGTTTCCTAGCCCTTTCCCTTTGCCCCTTCCCCTCACACTCCTATCACCTTTGAAACCACGCTGCCTCTGAGAGCAGAGAGCACTCAGTCTGTGCCCAGGGACGAGGGGCACCTTTCAGGCACAGCCCTGCTTCCTTGCAGCAGCCCCGAGCAGGCTGCTTCCTGCTTCAAAATGTCCTTCATTCGCAGCAGAAATGGCAGCGCTGGTGGTTTAGCATTCACTGAGGTTTGGCAGGGGCTATGTGCTTTCTAAAGGCAGAGGATGACACAGCCCCATCTAAAGATAAAAGGTGGGGGCAAAGCATATCCAAGAAAAATGATCTGGGTGCTGAGAGACAGAAGTCTAATTAGTTATGGTGGGTGGTGGTTCATTTGCTCACGCTCTCTTTTCAATTAAAGGCAACTTTCACCTATCTTCTCCCTTCTCCCACAGTTCACCCCACAGATCTTTTTTTTATTTCGGCAGCAGGTCCTTCCATCTTCCTCTCTTTCAGCAATTGCTTGTCCCCATATACACATACACTGTTCCCTCCTGAAGGAAAGAGATGAAGAAAGGACATGGGCAGGCAGCTTCTTGCAAGTGTCATGGAAGAGATGAGTAATTGCAAAGTATTTCTAGGAGCTAGAACACGCCTAGCTTCTGAAAGCTTTCACCGTTTCATATGTGGAAAACGTTGTTCCCTGGGCAGAAGAGGCTTTTAGTTGCAGGACTGGCCTCACTGAGAGCAAAGTGTGAGCCTGTGATGGATCATGGTAAGAGAGGAAGCAGGGATGAGGCAGTGCTGAAGGCAGCCCCAGGGAGTTAGCACTTAACCCAGTGGAAACGGGGAAGCCAAAAGAGACAATAGGATGGCACTGTCAGATGGAGAGGCAAGGAGGAAAATTATGCCCGAGGGACAAAGGCACAGGTTTCACTGCCCAGCACCAGCATTAAAAATAGCATTCCTAAATATTCATGCTATCTTTCATGAGGAAAACTCTGGTACTATCTCAGAAGGAATATTCCCATTCCTTTCTAATAGAAACCTTCCTTAAAAAAAAAAAACAACCAAACAATTCCCCATACTGCCTTCACAGGCTCTTTCCTTTGTACCCAAGGCTGTGATCCTTGAGGCCATTTCCATTTCAGCTGATGGCAAACATCCCACTGCTGGAGAAGGGAGGAGGATCGGACATAAAGACCACGTTCAGCCGCGCTGTCTTAGGGTCAGAAGTGCATGCTTTCAAGGTGGAGCACATAACACATGGTTTGACTCGTTACGTTAAGTGTCTGTCATTAAGGGTAACATGCCAATTCTATAATTAAATCATGATACTGTATAATACAGAAGGTTACACTGCATGGGTAGAGACAGCTGTCAAGTCCTGTGCCTTTTATTAATACATACGGCATGCACAGCATGCGTGTCTCTAACTACGAGCTGGCTCTACCTTCATAAATCATTTTTGCCACTGTTTCTGATACTGGATAGCTTCAAAAAAGCAAAAGCCAGCCATTTATTTGAAAATTGGAACTGCACTAGGAAAGTGTCATGTGTGTTGATCTTGCTGACTCAGAGCTACTAATTTCTTCAGCATTTCTAAAAGGAAGGTGGACTGATAGGCAAAACATCCTAATCCGAGCTCTGTCACGGAGGCACCAAGTGGCCTTTGGGCCAGTAATTTAGCTCTCAGTCTCTCTGCACTAGAGATAGATGAGACCTTGCAGAGCTGAATGGGGGATAATCTAATGAGAAAATGCTTGCACAGCGCACTGGGAGTGTAAAGTGACAAACAAAGAGCACTTCACATCAGTAAGTTTTGTTTCACTGACGTTATGGAGAAGCTGGGAAGAGCCGGCACCAGAAATGTGGCACACCAGTATCTAGCCACAAACGTTGCTTGGCAGTTCTATGAGAGCTTTCTGCTGCTGGAGGAACTGCCTGCAGGCTTCTTTGCTGTCTAATTCCTGTCATGAGGCACACTGAGAGCACCTCTACCACCTTTTTAACAGTTTAAGTCAGGCCTGGGTGCTGCCCTGCTCCCCTTCCCTCCCTGCAGAGGACATCCACATTAAACTAAAAGAAGAGGTGTTGTCGAATGTTGCAAGACTGCTGCTCCTGTAAGTTTAATGTCAGGTTGTCCACAAAGGGCCTCTTTTCCTTCCCTCAGTAGGCTGGCGCTGCTGAAGCGGGCAGTCTCCAGATTTGGTACCCTTGACCTTTGTGCAGGACACCTGAGTAAGGCCCCGCTCTTCAGGCCTGTGCAGACATCCAGGTTTTCATGCCTTATTGCAGATCAAGCTTCCAGCGAAATTAATGGGATGCTTGTTACTGACTTCAGTGGTAGCTGAGTCAACTGCTCAGAAAGAAACCTGGAGAGCCCAAAGCACTTCCTGGCTCTGATCCACCGCAGCACTTCTGTGTGTTTAACTTAATAGTCCCTCTCCAGCTGGTGCCCCCACAGCATGTCCTGACTAAGCAAGGTCAAGATCCCCGCTTTCCTGGCTCACACCGCCGGTCCTGTGCACCTGAAAACATCGTCTCTTCCCTTCCCAGCGCTGACACGAATGTTACAAGCACCTAAACTTTTGTAATTAACCACTGCCTTTGGCATTCCTCGGGCATGGCCGAGGAAAGATGTTCCTTTCTGATGCAAAGCATCCAGCTGCGCACGCCCGCTGGCCGTGCCATGGCTGACCTACCTTTAACAGAGGCCGAATACGTGGAAATGATGCAAAGGAACAGCACAGTTAGAAGAATCATGCTGGACTCCCCCGAGCTCCTGACTGCAGCATCAAGTGTGAAAGCCTCCAAGAAGCGAACTGCTGAGAGTGGAGCTGCGCTTGCAGAGGGAGCCGCCGCGCCGGCCGCCGTGTTTATCTAGATGTAGTAAAGGTCAGATTCCAAATTCCACACTCAGGTACTAAGTTCATGGAAGGACTTCCAGTTAATTATTAAGAGCTGAGGTAACTAGGGGCTTTTTACCCATTCTACCGATTGCCTCGGCTTTCAGTTTTGAATAGCAGTGCTGTGTGGCCACATTTCTGAGCAGTGGAGGCTGCCTCCAGGTCTGGCAGATCCATAGCTCCCTGCACTCCTCCTCTGCTTTAACCAAGGTGTGCCGGGGTCTGCTGCTGCCAGGGGCCAGGTTCTCCACCCTCGTGTATCAACTCTGTGGGCAACCAGAGGGAGATGCTTGATAAGGGTCTGGGAGCAGTTACATGGGACTCTCTGTTAGCATCACTCACTCTCAGACGCATGGTCTGATTTTTTGGGTGGTCCTTTGGGGATCCAGGAGTTGGACCCGATGATCCTTGTGGGTCCCGTCTGATGTGGGATATCCTATGATATCACTGCAGCAACAGGTTAGAGACTGAGAAGATGAGATGAGCCAGCTGCTCCATCCCACCCTGGGGACTAAGAGCTGCTGTGCTCAGTCAAGCAACAGGGCAAACCACGTCCTCCTTTTTCACCTATATTTTCCCCTTTCCTCACATTCACTTTATCTCCCAATAAGCCCCAGCCTGACTAACCCAAGCGTTTTCCCATTTCCTCTGAGAGCAAACCCCAGCCCATCCCTCACTAAGCCATGCTGCCACGGGGCTCGTTAAGGAAACCCTTGGCCCTCCGATAACAGCGTGGCAGCGGGTTAACCCCCAATGCTCCTTGGCACAGCCTGCATGCCAAAATCTGTGCGAGGGCACACTCTCCCCAACTAACAAAGCCTCCCTCATTCTGCACAGGGAAAGATCTGCTCCTACGCATGCAAGTAGGGATAAGAGAGAGAACCATGAGCCATCACCATGCTCTTTCTCTTTATTTTCAGAGATTGTTTTAGCAATATATATACACAGACATATATATTTTCCTTCAACAAGCTAGGTCCTCTGAATAGCTCTTGGTCACAGAATAATTTTTCCACTATAGCCTGGAGTGCTACTTGCATCGTCGTCGCATTACAGCCTTAGGACTTTTGGCTGGCTGCTAGCTACTAATATCTCTAGTAAAATGGTGCTGTCCCAGGCTGTATTTAACTGCTAGCAATAGGCCATTTCTGTCATTGGCTCTTCTGTATTAGCGAGGAGCTGTGAGGTGAGAACACCCTTGGGTGGTATAAATGCCTCCTTCATTGCTTTGTGCTGACAGAAAAGCTGAATATGGTGGATGCAAAATGTCATGCGATGTTGGGAAGCAACAGGGCTGCAACAGGTCCCCTTGCTCATGCTTATTTCCACACGTGGTGGAAACCCCCTGGAAGCTCTCTGTGCACTGTGTGTGTGCTATGAGAGGGAAGGAGGCAGGGAAGGATGAACAGAAGAAAACCTTGGGGCTGTGCCTGCTGCTCCCCAGTTTATTGTTATGTACATTGCTTCTCCAGTGCAGGCTGTGAAATGCTCCTAACAAAAGGGACTGGAGGCAGGGCCTCATGTGGACACCAGTGAAGGAAGCTGAACAGAGCCCAGAGCACGTATGGACCAGACGTGCTCTAGGAGGCACCCCCCAGCCTCTATGGACATCCCAAGAGGCAGGATCTCCCCGTTGATTTGAGTACATCCCTGACTCCATTAGCCAAGTCTTGCACCCACCAAAGTCCACTACACGCAGAGGTTGCAGGATCAGTCCCTTAATGGATGCCTCACGCCATGCTGGCATATGTATTAGGGTCAAAGTATTACTGTTGCTGCACATTTTCCAGAGTCCAAACAATAAAGCTCATATCTTTATATGACCTAATAAAACTAATGACATTTCCTCACATCTTCTGGGTTCAGTGAAAGAATTTTGTCTTCCCTTCATAAACAATGGTGTGAAGCTTGTGGTTTTCACCTCATACTTTCACCTGTGAGTACCAAAGCATCCAAGTCTGTCTTTGCCCTGCAGCTAGCACCTGCATGCCCTGACACTGGGCGTTTTGCTGAATGATGCTCCCAAAATATCCTCGTTTCTGCCTTGGGGGGAGGCAGACACACAGCTAAACCTGTCTAAAGGTGAGTCCTGCGTGTCACTCACATCCTAATCCTCGCCTCCCTTGCCAGACCTCAGCCTTCCTAAGGAGGTCAGCAGAAGGCGTTTCTTCCCCCGTCTTCCTCCCACCCACTCGAGTGCTGCCAGCAGTCGTGGTGTGCAGCCAGCTTGCTGTTTGGTCCCGAGATGTCACGTTATGTCTACGTCAAAATAATAAAATTCATTTGGGCAGCTCTTCCTGCACTTCTGCAGCCGTCCAGATCTTTGTTTTGCTTTGTCATCACTCAGGAAACGTTGCATGAACCCCTGTCGGTGTTTGAGGACGTAGGGCTCTGGATGAGCAATACTGCCACTTTGGAAAGCGCAATATGAGGAGAAAATAAATGAATGTGTCAGCAGTTTCTGCGTTCTAAGAAACGCGTGAATATTATGTGGATTTGTTAGATGTGGGTTTGATTTTTCAGAAAGGAAAGCAAACAAATGGGCTTCTCTCAGCAACTGACTGTCAGCCGCTTAACGATCAAATGAAAACGAAGGGTTCTCCACAGGGACAGCGGTGCTTTGGGGATTGCTGAGCAGCCTGGCATGCCGATCTAGACTTTAATAGCAACACGAGGGAGGTTTTAAGGAGTTAATTTTTAAAGCAACGCGAGAAAACAACCGCAAAGGAAACCAAATGTGACAGCAAGCACCCAACACGGGCAGTGCGAGGTCAGCAGCGTACTGCAGTGCCCACATACAGCTGGTTTGTGACTTTAATACAACTGTAATAAATCCGAAATTTGGGAGGGGGGGGGTGACAGGGGGCTCCCCTCAGCTGCGTCACGGCCCCCTGCTGCCCGCCGGGACTTGGAGGCGCGGCGAGGGGGAGACGCCGTGCGCATGCGCGGGGGAGGCGGCCGCTCCTTCCCCCGCCCCTCCCTCCTCGGGCGGCGCGCGCGCGGGGCGGCTCGCGGGTACGTCCCCCCCCCCCCCCCCTCACGCGGCCGTTGCCCCATGGAGGGGGCTCAGGGCGGGCAGGGAGGGAGGGAGGCAAAATGGCGGCGGGGAGCACGCTGCGAGCGGGGCTCCCTTCCCCTCCCTTTAGGCACCCGCAGCTCGGCCCCCGGGCCTTGTAACGCCCCGTAAAGGAAACTGGCGTTAGCTGGAGCTGTGCTGTGATGCAAGATGCATCAATTTCTTTGTTGCTTTGGATATTTGGTAATAGTTTGTGATGCATAGCAGTACAGCTATTGTTTTTTTCTCTTATAGTTAATCCAGTACGATTCCCTACTTGTGTGTGGTTTTGTGTTCATGGTTTTTCATTAGAAACTGTTGAATAGCTGCTGATAATACGCAGAATTCCAGATTCGTTCAGAATACAGGTCACAATCTATACGTTTTTTTATATATTAGCACTTGCAAAGGCACTAATCCTCCTTTAAACAAAAAAGGTCCATCTCTTGTTTATGCTTTATTCAGATTTGTGATAGGTGTAGAGTGATATTTGTCCTGATTGAACTTCTTGCTAATAAATCTAACATCTACTTCTCTATTTCTTACAGAATTGGCGAAAGAAAAGCTTGCTTTGTATGAAATAGCCATCACGTTTTAAGACACGAGTCAGTAAACCCAACCAATAACTAATGTCATCAGAAACGCCAACGGAAAGTCCAGAGGTGCCAACAGAAAACACCATGCCCCCCGACGTTCCTGATGTGGAAGGAAAGGCGAAGTCTAGTGACAGTCAAGCAGACAGACAGGTGAAAGGCTCAGATGAGGTAGAATGTCTCGAGTCCCTGTCCAAGAGGCAAAGGAAGAAACTACTGAAGCAGAAACAGTGGGAAGAACAGAAGGATCTACGTAGGTATGGTTCACAAAGTGTCTTTCCTAAGATTGTGTGTAGTAGTGAGATCTAACAGTGCCATCAGCAGAATCTGTGTGTAGATTGCTTGAGCAAATCAAGGCAGTTGAACCAGTTTTCTCCCACACTAGGTTTAAAGCAGTAGTCACAGGCTGCTCCATCTGAGTATGAAGAAGCTTTAAAGGTAAGCATCCTCCCTTCATACTAGAAGCGTTCCTCAGCTTGAAGAAGATACCAGGAGGGATTCAAACTTGCATATTATTGGCTTGTAGGAAGGGAGAAATGAGATGTGAACTGTCCCCATTCCTTGTTGCTGTCAAACCTGGAGAATCTTGAAAAACACTGAAACATTTTTTCCATAAGTTATGTTGATTAACAATCTGTTAAAAAGTTTTTGGAAGATGGTGGGCTTTGGTGTTGAGATAAAACATACCTACAAGTGGGCTGATGGTGGTGTATCCTTGTCCTGCTGAAAACAAAAGTGTTGCTCGCTGAGGTAGCAGCTGTTAAGAGAGGCCTTAAAGTTGTCTGAAATCTACCAACTGCCTGCTCCACTGGGAGAATAGGCTAGGAAGAAACAATTGCTTTGGAAGTCTTCTGACAAATTCTGCTTAGTGAAACAGGAGGTAAATTGTCCTGCACAGTTTCATTGCAGTTTTGTGAATATTCGTGGTTGTTTCCATTAGGAGACCTGGTTCGGAGCACCATTAAATCCATGAGACTGTTGATTTCACTTGGATTTGCCACAGATATCTATCTCTGTAGGTATATCCAGAACATCACAAGCAAAACACTTAGCAAAACGCAAATGTAAACATCAGAGAGAAGTTTAAACGACCACAGTTATGGGCCATCCACCTTCATCACAGAACTATGTGTTCGTGTGCATAACGTGTACCTCAGGAGATTTGGCTGCACTTTTTAAAGATTAATTTGTTTGTTTGTTTAGGCAGAAACGAAAAGAAAAACGTCAGAAGAGAAAATTAGAACGTCAGTCAAAACTGGACTCCAATAGTGAAGGGAGTGGCAGAAAGCGCATGCGAAGGGAAGTTGTTCCCAGTACCCTTCGCCTCGTTGTGGACTGCAGCTTCGATGACTTAATGGTGCTAAAGGTAAAAGAAAAAATATACCTACCAAACGCAAATGTTGATGGGTGCTCCAGTGGCAGTGTTGATGCAGTAGCAGAGGATAGTTAATATTTCATATTATATTTCAAATATTTCAGATTGTGATGACTTCTAGACTTGCTCGCATCAATAGGTGAATTTTTCAGGGTTTTAAATATACCTTTTTGTAAGGTGGCTAAAGGTTTTGTTCACCTTCATGGCGATGTGGTCCGTTAGCTTGGTTCCGAAAACAGGAGGAGGAACAATTTGTGCAATGCCTTCAGCCTGATGATACATGCAGTTCTACCTCAAAATGGTTTTGCTAGAGGGGCTGCAAATGCCACAAACGCTGTTTTGAAAGGGACCTGAGGCTCCCAGCAGTGTTAGCAAGGATCCACTGAAATCAGAATTTTTAGCATGAGTCTGCTGAGCTTTTTCTCTCAATTACACCATAGGCAGTTGGGACAGGGCAATACAATTCAGCCTATGTCTGAAATTTTAGAGTGGATACTCTAAAATTCTCTTTCCATAGTCACTTTTGCCAGTTAAAAGCCTCCTTTTTCTCTCTTTAGCTTCTGACTGGCTCATGGTAAAGCATTTTGTGGTGGTCTGTCTGAAGGACTATGTAAAAACAAATTGTGTTGTGTACAGGATGTTAAGAAGCTTCACAAGCAAATTCAGAGATGTTACGCAGAAAACCGCAAAGCATTCCATCCTGTGCAGGTATGTTTAAACAAGCTGGGAACTGACAGTATTGCCATGTACAAAGTTTAAGAGGGCAGCTGTGCCACAAGGGGAGTGGAAAAAAAAAAAGAAGCAGCCTTTATCTAGTAAGAAAATTACTTCTGTTGTACCTGACTAATTTTCAGCCTGTTACAAAAATTCACATTTGTAGAAATATGTGCATGTCAGTGACGTTTTCATGCTACAAAAACACAGCTGATAGTCAATTTTGTCTGACAGATACAGAGGGGGGAAAAAAAATGACTGCATGTATTTGTCTTTGAAATTGCCTCTACCTGTCTGAATGTGGTCTTAGTACAACTTTTAGCTAAATAGTAAGAGTTTTAGCTAATACTTAAGGGTAGAAAAAAAAGTTTTGTGCAGAGTGGAAAAACATTGGCATGTTAACGTTTCAGTTCTATGTACCTTTTTGTTGTTCTTTTCTAAGTTTTACTTGACCAGCCATGGCGGACAGCTGAAGAGCAACATGAATGAAAACGACAAAGGATGGGTGAACTGGAAGGTGAATAATTGACTGTTTCTGTTAAGAAGGGGAAAAGAAATCTTCATTGTGATTGTTAGCTAGGTTGTTTGTTGTGAAGGATCTGTGTGGTTGTTTTTTCTTCTTCTTTTTTTCCATGGCATCAGAGCAATACTAAAAAAAAAAAAATCTAGTGTGGCTCTTTGTGCTCTAAAATAATGAAATAAACCAAGCAGTGCTAGTGAATGTAGATTCTAGATTCAGTAAATCTTGAATCTAGATTTGTTTTTCGCTTAAAAAACCCCACATATACAGTCTTCACGTGTTCTTACTGAACAGATACCGTTCTCTGATGGAATAGGCAAGCCTACCTTATTTATGCATTTTAGACAGTCATCTATCTTGACAGTGCTCTGTGTTTTTATTGGGAAAATACCCCTTTAAATCATGATGTGACTCTCCTGCTGGTGCCTTGCTATATTATATTGCCTTTCAACATTGAAGCGTTCTTTAGAGAAGTTGTTTGACTCAGTGTCAAGCTCACACTGGTTTTCCTGGTGACTCCCTGTTAAATAAGTGCTCCAACAAGCCTAAATAAAAATGCTTTGCATAAGTGAAAAATAGTTGTACTTCCAGCATGTTCTCTCTGAGAACTGCTGTGCAAAAGCCTAACATACGCCTCTCCTACCAAGCAAGTAATGTTAATTTAGCATTTACTTCTGGCCTTGCCTTTCAGAAAGGTAGACTTGAAAATGATTGGGATCCCTTAGGGGACATACTGTAAGATCTGATGGGAATCACAGGATCTTAAGGTTTTACAAAGTTCTTTTTGGGTTTTCAGAAAGGCTCCCGATGATTTTTACAAGCCGGCCCATTAGGGAGCTATAGCTGAGGCTGTGCATTATTTATGCAGAGCTCAGTCTGTGCTGTGTGATGTACTTATACATGAATGAGAGGCATGGAACGACTGCATACTCTTAGTTTTCCTGCTTCTGTCTTGGGTCTGTAATCTTGCCCAGCAATTCATCAGTTGAATGTACCTTCTTTTAACTATTTTTTTTAGGATATCCAAATTAGAACAGAGCATTACAGTGAGCTAATAAAGAAGGAAGACCTAGTATATCTTACCTCAGATTCCCCAGATGTTCTCAGCGACCTTGATGAGAAGAAAGCCTATGTGATTGGAGGCCTGGTGGATCACAATCACCACAAGGTAAACTGTGGGTATGGTTCTTTAGAGCTCTTTTATTGGCATAAATGCTGCACATGTATAAACTAACAAAAAAAATAATAAGACAACTTCTTCAAGAAGATTTAACTCAAAAAAATGTTTAAGGAAAACAGGAAAAAAAGCTTGTGGTGGTAGCAGTGGCTTGTGTTCCAGAGTACAGACATGCTGAGACTTTTTGGGATTTTATCTTTTCGTTTTAAATATAGGAATGGAATTAATAACACTGCTCAGCTTACTGAGGGCCATATTTTCAGACAGAAGGGTTTGGTTTCTGTTCATGCACTTGTGTGTGTGCTTGTATGTGCACATGCCCAAAAATAGATGAAGAGCAGCGCTTGAATCTTGTATGTCCTTTTTTAATGAGTTTGCCTGTCAGGAGAGTTTGGCTATGTAATGCACATGCCTCAGGGATCTGGTTCCATACCTGCACGTGGGATCGTGCTGTGTGGACTGGGAATGTCATGGAGAATGCAGCTGGGAAATTAAAGCACTGCTACTGCTTTTCTTCAGGGACACTCCTATGTAATTTCTGGTGACGTTTGATACTTCAATGTAATGCTAAAAAAAGGGGTGAATCTTAAGCCTTACCAAATGATACTTCAGCAGTTAGTCCACAGTGAAAGGCTAGGAGGGAGCTAAAGCATATCCTTTATATATTTATTATGGTATAATAAATATGGTTTACTCACTTTTCAGAGTATTTTTTTTTCCCTCTATTGGGTACAGAATTTGCTGGTTTTAAAAAAGAAAATTCTTTTTCCTTTATTCTTCCTCTCAAAAAATACCCAGTTAGTGTAACCTGAGTAATTGTTTATTTAAGCTCAGACTTGCCTTTAAAACAGGTTGTGGCTGACATGTCCTAGAGCTGTGTGACCAGATTTTATTTACAGTCCTGACCATACATCACAGTGTCACGTATTCGGGGTAGGAAGGTTTTCAAAGGTAGCCCTTGAAGCAGGTACAATTTTACCTGGATGTGTTTCTAAGTATCTTGTAAAGTAATAGCACGGCAGTGACTCTTGCAAGGAAATGATGATTGTAGTAATCTGTATGTGCTGATTCAAAATTGTGATTCTCAATCCAGTTGCTTTGGTGTCTTTCCTGCAGGGAATTACTTACAAAAAAGCTGTAGAGCAGGGAATTGGTCATGCACAGCTCCCCCTTGGAAACTTTGTGAAGATGAACAGTCGGAAAGTTTTAGCAGTCAATCACGGTAAGTTTTAAATCACAGGATAATTATATTACTATAAAATATGCCTGCCATGTTAAGAATTTAAACCCTCAAAATGTTCACTTATTGTGCTGAAATTTTTTTTTGAATCAAATTGCCTTTGGGAATCAGTTATTTCCCTAGCCACTAAATATTTTAGGTACTGTTAAATATAAAAGTAGCTAAGGAAGTTCCCTACCCACTTAGAAGTGCACCTTCTATTCTGTTAACTTGTCCCATAATTACTTCTGGCATTCTTATCATCCAAGCCTTGTTGCTAGACCTAATGTTTAAGTGAGTAAAATGTTGGAAACCATCCCATGGATTGTATCCCCTTGGGGTTTAAGTGTATGTGATGGTTTTCTTTCCCCTCTTGTGACAACTTTGCTCAGCAGTAGCTGTTTAGGTAGGTGTGGACTGATCCATGGTATAAGCAGTGCTCCATCTGCTGAGCTTTTGCAACTGCATTTTTAGCAGGTTTCATTATGCTTCCAGATTGAAGCATACAATGATGTTTAATCAAGTCTTGACACATGCACCCCCTTTAGTTCTTTTGTCTGTTATTAAATTATCTTTTTGTCATGAAACAGGGAATTATACAGGGAAAATGGGGTCATCTCAGACCTTCATGGGAACTACTTGTGAAAGTCATTTTTTTGCCTCTCTTTGTTTCAAGCTTCTTTTATTATTTAACATGTTGCTTGATGATAACTTCAATTTCTGGAAAGGCCACTGATTGATTAGATGTGTGTTGGCATGATACATGAAACTACAGATTTAAACATACAGGAAAATGCACCTTATAGCTTCCTTTTAATTGTATGTCCCCAGAATTAAAAGATATTATACATACAAGGGATTGGATAATTTACATGTTTCTAAAACACGATATTTTAATGTTATTTATATAGACCAGCAGGGCTTTACATGTTACTCATCAGAAATTATGATAGCTGTAGAGTTTTACTGGAGTACTAGAGTTTTTCTGCAATAATCTTATACTGACCTCTAGTGTCAGTGTTTTTGGAGGTTGTCTCCTACAGGTTTGAGCACTGGGTATAGATCAGATTGCTTACACTGAGGCTTTCGTTTATATGCTTTACGGTCTTGCACGTGTTTCCTGTGCCAGATTTTTAGGCACTTGATTTCACTGCGGTTTAGTTGCTGAGATTTCATATTAGGTAAGAGCCCTTCTAAACCCCTGCCCTTCTAAAGCATTCAAATCAGTGTGTTTTGTTTTTTGTTTTTTTTTTTTTCTCTCAGTTATTTGCACTGAGATTTTTGTATTTTCCTGCAAACATGACTCCCTCATTGCTTTATATAACGTGTAATTGCACGTGGTTTCTGTTATGTTTATTTTGACTTCTGGATGCCCACTCTTGGTGCAGAAATCGAAGCTGGCAGAGCACAGTATGGGCTTGCCAGATGAGACTTTGGGACCTGCCTGCTCACTATGGAAATACTTTCAATAGGTGTGAATTTGGAAAATCCTGCAGAATAAGTTAGTTGTTAACTGCCTTGTTAGTCTTTAAAGCACTTTAATTAAATGGGGCCCTCTTGTGGTGGGAGATTGACAGCATCGTTAGCAGTGGAATCCTCTTCTTGCTTCTTATTTTTATTTTTTACTTTATTTTTTTAAACTTTCTTGGGATCACGTCCCCATATACTTCCACAGGCAGTTCAGTGCCTGCCTTGCCACGTTATAATGGCACGAGGAATGCATACATGTTGTGAAATGTGCTAGAAAACTGACAAACTTGTGAGATGAAATTTTTTCCACCTTGATCTGGAATGTTAAAACTTGGAAGATGTGAAATCAGTGCAAAACACAACTGCCAGTGTAGCTGAGAGAACTTGTTTTCATCTTCAGCTTTCTGTCCCAAGGCTAATACTTTGCAGTGTCTGTTACCAGACCATTATTGTTCCACCCCAGTCTGCAGTGATGTCTGTTAACTGCACTGCCTCTTCCTGTCCTTGCTTCATATTTTTGTTGCTGTTGCAGCCCCGTGTCAAAGCCCCTGTTGTGCTGTTGAAGCCACTCTCTTTCCATCAGTCCTGTTTTTGCTCTGCAGGTAAAGGGAGTTCCTACACAAAGCAGATAACTTGCTCCTTGTACTCTCCTTGTTTCTTAAGCAACTGTTTCTGCTACAGTCTTTGGAGAGATCATATCTTCACAGTAGTTCTGAGGGGAATAACGTGCTTAGAAAATGGCCAGCTCTTTGATATCAGTGTCACAGAGTCTTGTAAACTGTGGATCCTGGCTGGCTGTCCAGTAAGCCTGGATCCAGGAAACCTCTTGTAAATGTGACACTTTCTTGTAACTTGACTCTCAGCGAGTATGAGAGCTGTGCGGCTCCTCCCTTTCTGAATGCTTGCCTAACTCTATAGGTTTTTTTCTCCCCTCTTTAATTCCTTTGATCCTTTCTAGTATTCTGTCATTTGGCATTGAGAACACTTGAACTGGGCGCATTCTCTGAAGTCAGCATTCCCCAGTGGTGTTAATGCTATTCCTTTAGCCTCGAGCCCGAGGAACGACCCTTATGCCCCAGATTTGTCATCCATGTCTGGTTTACTTATCACCATAGGGCTTCCTCCTGCCTTCTGTGCTACTGCAGAGCCCCAGCCTATGTTTTTTTGGGTAGCCTGGGATTTTTCTAAATAACCAAATGCACGTAAGCCTCTGTAGAAATGAATTTGGGGGTGTGTTCCTATCTGCAGTTCAGTTAGCTACATGTAAAAGAGCTGATGGTCTTTCTTGACGTTGCAGTGTTTGAAATCATCCTTGCATACCTGGAGAAGAAAGACTGGAAGGAGGCCTTTTTCAGCGTCCTGCCACAGCGGAAAGGGGCTGTTCCTCTGGGAGAAGCCAACGATTCATCCACACGTGCTCTGTCTGAAAAAGAAGGTGAAGACAACGACTCTGACAGCAACTAGCCTTCAGAGTGAGAAGATGAGATGTGCAGTTCACGGGACGATGGTGGGACGTGGAGTAAACTCTGAAGATCTCCTGCTGCCCCTGTGATACTGAATTGTCTTAGTGCTCAGTAGTTGGCTTAGAGCTGTTCCTGGACAGAAAGGGTAGAGACACGTGCGGTTCTTACCCTGAAACTTCCATCTTAAGAGCTTTAAAAAAAATAAATGAATGGCAAATGCAGAATTTATTTTGTTTCCCAAGGAAGCTATTTTATTTATTTCCATTTTACGGTTTGTTTGTTTTTATACTTCCAAAGTTGGGTGTATTACCCAAAAGAACAAGTAATTACTATTTTAATGTGTGCACTCTTCTCCATATCAATTCTAAGGTTTCCTAAATGCAGTGCATGACAAGTATTCCTGTGACCTCAAAACCTGTACCACTAGTGCCTGTTGCGAAGTGTGCATGAATGTTAAGAAAAAATTGAGTTCTAATTTTCCTGAGCATCTCAACAGATGATCACAAGCAATGGAGCTGCCTTTGTCTGCTGGGCTGCTCTCATTTATACCTCTGCATCTAGTTAGTTGGGGTCAGAAGATGAAACACGAGTTGGGGGTTAAGCCAGTAGTTAATGCTTCAGTTTGAGTGGGCTGGATGTCTGTACTAGTGCTGATCGTGTACCTTGGTTGGCACTCAGTGCATGATGAGTTGAGGTGACATGATTGCTTTTAGTGATTTATTGATGATCTTAGCAAAATTTAACCTGCAGTGTCAGAATATACCGGGCATCAGGAACTCCTAGTTACAAGTCCTTGCTCTTCAGTTTCAGTGTTACCTGATCTGTCCCACGATTGTGTATTAACTGGAGTGTCTGTCAAATATTTTTTCTTTAAAAAATAAAAAGTCACAGGTTGTCTTAACTGTAATCCAATTTATTTTTATCTGATTTAAGAGCTTTGGCCAAGTGCTGAAATGGATGTCTTGGAGCTGTGGCTTCACTTCTCACCTGTGAGCCCTTCTGTAGGGCTAGCAGGGGGCGTGTTGGGTCTTCAATGAGTGCAGCCTCATGTAGGTTGGCTGAAGAGCTTAAAAATGTCATAACTCTGCTGAGCTGGAATCAGGGGGGTGATACAAATATGGCTCAGTTTGTGTCCATTTTTATTCCTTCCTCTGTTACTTCTTTCAAATCAAGAGTAAAAGTGGGGTCCCTACAGTGTCCCTATGGTCTGTAAAGGGTTGGCATTAAACTAGTCTTGAATTTCTATACATGGTGTACTTCTCCCTATACTTCTCAAATGACCAAATAAAGGTCTTTTCTGTTAAAAGCATGGATTGTAGTTTTTCCCTCAAATAGTTTTTTATTGTTTTGTTTTGTTAGGCTACACAAAAATGTGATTTCTTTTGTTCCAGAAACTAGACCAGCTTTTTCATGCAAGCGCTTCTGGTTTTATTTCTGTAACAAGAAGCACAGTGTAAGTATACCCACCACGTATTGTTACACATAAATGTCACACAAATGCGTGAAGTGGTGAGTTACAGGGAGGTACATCTTTACAGCTAAGGTACTGCATGTTAATGTGCACAGCACCTATTAAACCTGATCTGAGACTCTTCAGTCTCCAAGGTTTTCTTAAGACTTTAATGTGAGGGCCTCATTTTAGTAGACAAAAAGGGGACTTTGGAGACATTTTGAAAGAGTCTAGAGGTATTTTATGGAATTGTTCTGCTGAGAAAGCATTTTTGTTCTGTGAATAAATTGTGTTGCAGCTTAAAATACAGCTTGTCTTGCATATGCAGCAGTGAAATTAGATAAAAGTACATGAGTGCATGTGCATATATTTTAAATATTTGAAGCTTACCTATCTCTGGACAAATTGGGAATGTAGCCCTGTCTGCTTTAATCTGCAGAATCAGGAGGATTTGCACATTGTTACAAGACAAGGTAGCACTGACTGGGAGTGTCTCTTGGCTCCTGCTTTTCTGTCTTGCACACTGAAATTCAAATTAAGGAAAAGATAGCCTGGGGTGCTGCCTTTGGGAGGCTCCTAGTATTACTCCACAACCCCACAGCACCTAAGGGACCAGTCATTGCCCGTTCATACCATTGCATGTCTAAATCACTAGGTCTTTATATCCTCTCTGGTGCCTTCCCCAGTGATTTCTATTAGTGCTGTGTCCTGGGTCCCAGGTGAGAGGGAAGGAAGTCCCCAGTAAGGGACAGGTACGAGGTCTGAGCCGAATGCAGTGGATGGGGAGCCACGAGCTATACATATTTCACGGAATCACAGAATTTCTGGGTTGGAAGAGACCTCAAGACCATCAAGTCCAACCTCTGACCTAATGCTAACAGTCCCCACTAAACCATATCCCTAAGCTCTATATCTAAACGTCTTTTGAAGACTTCCAGGGATGGTGACTCCACCACTTCCCTGGGCAGCCTGTTCCAGTGCCCAACAACCCTTTCAGTAAAGAAATTCTTCCTAACATCTAACCTAAAACTCCCCTGGCGCAACTTTAGCCCATTCCCCCTCATCCTGTCACCAGGCACATGGGAGAACAGGCCAACCCCCATCTCGCTAGAGCCTCCTTTAAGGTATCTGTAGAGAGCGATAAGGTCGCCCCTGAGCCTCCTCTTCTCCAGGCTGAACAAGCCCAGCTCCCTCAGCCGCTCCTCGTAGGACTTGTTCTCCAGGCCCCTCACCAGCTTCGTCGCCCTTCTCTGGACCCACTCAAGCACCTCGATGTCCTTCTTGTAGCGAGGGGCCCAAAACTGAACACAGTACTCGAGGTGCGGCCTCACCAGAGCCGAGTACAGGGGGACGATCACCTCCCTAGCCCTGCTGGTCACAGTGTTTCTGATACAAGCCAGGATGCTGTTGGCCTTCTTGGCCACCTGAGCACACTGCTGGCTCATATTCAACCAACTGTCCACCACCACTCCCAGGTCCTTCTCTGCCTGGCAGCTCTCCAACCACTCCTCTCCCATACTTCACGAAGCATTCAGAAACACTGGACAGTTCAATTAGCCTACTACCCGATCCTTCTCAGTAACAGCAGGCGCTTCCAAAAGACTGCAGGCTGCCAGCTGTTTGTGGCGGGGACGAGTGATAGTCCAGAAGATGGGGCACCTAATTACACTGCAGAATAAAGAAATGCAGCTGCCTCGCCAGAATGGTCATACAAGGATCTCCCTCCTTGCTGCACCCCAGTGTGATGGTAAGAATCTGCTCCGGCTTCTTCTGTTAGAGAAGTCGGTCACTACCTTTTTTGCCATCCCCTGTCCTCCCAACATAAATGGCTTTGAATCTGGTCTCGAGGTTCACACGTTGAATATAACCTTGCTCTCCCTTCACTAGGATGGGTGAAGTGCCTTTGAGGGAGGTTTGTTTCCAGACATCTAGCAAAAGTGTTAACAGATGCTTTGGGAAATAAAGCTCAACTGACCTCGCAAGCTATCCTGCTTCTGGCCCTAACGTGTTTGCTCAGTAGCCTGTCAGCTTCACGGAGGAAACGTAACCGTGCTGTTGCAAGGCTGTGTTAACACGGTGGCTTTCACTCTGGTTCTGCTCACCGACGAGTCTCCAAGGCCTCCGAGATGTAATTACGGCCTTCAGGCTCAGCTAACGCAGCGCGATGCTAAGAGACAACTGATAAGAAACGCTCAGGACAGAGATTTATACAGAATTAAGGCAGAATGGCTGTGGCCAGAAGTACACACGCAGTTATTTACCGCAGCTCAATGCATGGTCACCCAGCCCTGCTGTTTGCTTTCCATCTCACGTTGTAGTGCTTATACCAAAGACACAAGGCAAGTTTCAAAGCTCTGCCAAAGTGAAGGGCGTGCGTCTTGGAGCAATATCGTGTTTGCCAGCTCCTCCCATTCGAAGCTTTGCCTCCATTTACTGTGCCCTACGGGCTAATGCTCTTGCAGAGCTCTGGAGAAATTACATATCCCAGAAACCGATGCCCACTTCGATCCTTTTGTAAAATGAGTTTCTGCATCCGTGCTATAAGTCGGCACATGTACCTGAGTAAAAGACCACTGTAAGTGCGTGGCTTTCCACTGGCCACTCAGAAACTTTTGAGATGTTTTGAAAGAGCCTGGCCTCACTGAATAATCTTTCTCTGGAAAATTAATGGAAGTGTGCTTGATTTACCAAATTCATTAGTTTTATGAGAATGAACAGAGGCGTGTTTAAAGCAGATAAAATCCGATTCTTCAGCTTTTGCAGTTCACTCACAAGACCTGAGATCCTTTTCTGCCATTATTGGTCTGTATTTTCATTTTCATTGTTTACATGGTGGTTTTAATGCTTGTTTCCAACCCTACACCGTGGATGCTAAGGTTTGTGATGCTTTTATACTAATAATGGAGATATGGAAGCAAATCACTGTTTGCAGTGAGGCAGACATCTGCAGTCACTCTGCAGGCCAGATTTTGAGAATCCAGGGTCTTTTTTTCCTCCTTTTTCTTTTTTTTTTTCCCCAGTGCCTGGGGCTTGACATGCATCTCTCCAGGTTTTAAGTGTGCCCTCTTCTTACCCCAGTATGTCTGCGGCTATAGGGTCAAATCTGCCCACAAGAACTCTTTGTGCAGGCCTGGCTGAGACATTCAAAAAGATGGATCTGGTGCCAAAAGTGTTGTCTCTGTCTTTTTTTTTTTTTTCCACTTAGCCCACTTCACACATATCTATGCAGAATGGTTTGGTTGAATCATACGAAGATCAAATTTAATGAGCAGAAAATTATTTTAAAAGAGAGTCTGAACAGCTATCTTTACACCTCTGATAGTCTTTATATCTGTAAGTACACTTTTTTTGTATGTGAAGGTGACTAGCAGCTGCTTCAGTGGCTATGAGGAGGTGGGTCTCCCCTGGAAGGGAGGCATCTGTTGTTTGAGGGGTGGGGGGAAGCAGGACTCGCTCTTGTTTCCACTTCCAGCTCTCTGTTGGCCATGGTTCTTCCCTGGGGACAACGTGTCTGCGCGTGCTGGACATTTGTTTCTCAGCCTTGAGAATAAAATACGTTCTGCATCCTTTTCTGGAAAAAATTGTGAGAAAGCAAGCTGTGAATTCCCAGACTAGGGTTTTGGTGTACTGATTTGGTTTTATGTACACAGCTAAGAGTGTAGAAGCCCATTCACTCGTGAGCAAGGAAGCCGCCCCGACTCAGACACCGTTTTGAAAAGAAGAAATCATTGCTTTGGGGATTTTTCCTTTGTCCTTCTTGTACTTACATAAGGCCACACTCCTTCAGGAGGGTTACAAACAGCAATAAATACTGGTAGCATTAGAGCTGCCCTGAGCGGCTTTGGCAAAACAATAACATACTCCTTGGCTGACTTTTGCTGTCTCTTTGTGTTTCAGAGGGGACACAAAGATGTGATGGTAGTCTCTGTTTGGAGTGCCAATACTGTTTGTTTGCCCTGGCTGGCTAGAGGATGCAGAAGTGGGCTCTAAGATTTACGTGAACGTTGTGTCAAGAGAAACCAATTGAGTGGCTGCAAGAATAGAGGGTCTTTGAATATCTAGCGCTTAGAGAACTTGAATTCAGATTTTAAATTTAATTTCTCATATTGTCACTGAAGTTTGGTCTCACTGCAAAGACAAAAGTCAGAGCTGCTGAACATTCACAGTCCCTGTGCTGCTCAGTAGCGTCCTAGACACGCGGTGTCTTAACATTTACAATTCCATTACTTACCAATCTTCATATTTTGGCTTGCTTCTGATTCTTTAGTTGAAGGCCTGAATGAAAGAGGAAGAAAGTCACACTTCATGAATAGCATGAACTGAGAACTGCAAAGTACAAAAAAAAAATGGCTTTTTTTTTTTTTTTAAAAAAAAAAAAAGGGGGGTTTCAGGTGCTCCTAAAGCTTTGTTCTGCTCCTGTAGTAACTAAATCTGTATCAAGGTGCACAGGGTTGATTGTAATTAGGAATGTCTTTGATTCAAGTTCTGCCTGATAAAACTTCAGTCACGAAGTAGCTTT
Organism: Anas platyrhynchos; assembly: GCF_047663525.1. Lineage (NCBI taxonomy): Eukaryota > Metazoa > Chordata > Aves > Anseriformes > Anatidae > Anas > Anas platyrhynchos. The sequence continues at coordinate 10,764,472 of NC_092590.1, forward strand.
CTTTACAAGATGCACAGGTGAAGAAACCAAAACTTGCTGGTTATGAGGCTCAGCCCGTCTCTAATCCTGGCAGCATCACTGCAGATTTTACCTGTTATTCATTTCCCTTTCTGGACCTTTCCGAGGAGTGGGGGGAGGCTTCAGCACACAGGGGATATTCGTGTTCTCTGCTGCGCCTTCCTTCATGGCGTGGGGCTGATTATTCAGCATGTCTTTGTCAGCCAGTTCCGAGTAAATCAGGTTGGACATTAAGTCTTTCTCTGAAATTTGAAGGTAGCAGAAATTTAATTTACATTTCCACCTGGCAGTCTGGATGTTTAAAGATGATGTTTTGTTTGCTTTCTGCCTTCCCCCAGCCCACAGCAGCCACTGGGAGAACATTTCCCACCCTGCACTAAATCTGAGCGTGCTGAGGTCTCACTGACCGATTTCTGTTCAGAACAGCCCCACCTGGGGTGAGCACACCTCACTGGGACCTAAACCCTCCAGCTCAGCAGTAACACTCAGTTCAGCTCTGAGGATGCCAGGGGTTTACACAAATATACAAGAGAACTTTCCTTGCAAACACGGATGCAGGTGCATAAGTTTGTTACCTTTCAGGCTTGCCGTCAAGAGCCATTTCTGGATCTCCGTGAGTGAATCTGTCTGTAAAACTTTGCCCAGTCTGTCCAGCACCTGGAAGATGTGTGGGATAGCTACCATGAGAGAGAAGAAGCTGAATGACAACATAGTTTTTATGTATTTTAGTTTATCTCTATCTGTGTGAGTTTCTATCTGTGTGCAGCTGCCTAGCAGAGTAATTGCTAAAGACAAAATTAAGCGAACAGAATCCACACTTTGAGAAAATAAGTTCATCAAATAACATTTCACACCGTCCTCAAGAGAAATAAAAATGTACAACATCACAGGGGGCCACGTACTGCAGCTCTCATGTCTTACCTTTATTTCCCAGTCCAGGTAGCTTGGGATGAAATTCACGTTCTCCTGAACGTAAGGGCTGTGAGTCAAGTTGGCAAACAGAGAGGAAGGCTGGGTGGGAGGCTTGTGGGCTCCCTGCGCAGCTGCAGGTTGTGCAGAGGTTTGGGATCGCTTTTTCAAAAGCTTTTCCGAAATAGAAAACGACACGTAAAGACATGGCTCGACTCCATTTAAGCAGGAATTAAAGGCAATCTGAAATATGGCTAACACTGGTCCCTAGCAAGGGCATACATTAAACACATGTAAAGCTGTTATTTGACTGAATATGGCCAGAAATAGGAAATGCGTGGGTTGATGGTTACAGCTTCTAACACAATCACCAGGAATAATAACAGATATGCACAGCATAATATGCAACATCGGATTTTTCCCTTTTTTGATGAAGAAAATGTGTAGAACTATACATCATGCTTTGCTTTGAAATGTCTTCTGGAATAGCTATTTTTTGCTTGTTTGTTTTGCTTTGTTTTGGAAAGATCTGGATTTTGGTATAAGAATGAAAGTGATGCTGGTTAAGAGTTAATGGAAATTAGATTGGTAAGGAATTAAATCCAGACTTCTGTGTTCTGTTTGCTTTTCCATCATGAATTTGTAGTGTGCTCCTGAGCAACTCTTCATTTCTATGTGTGCAAGCTTAAGCAGCCTATTAAAGGCCTGGGGATCAATGTGTTTGACAGAAGGTTTTGTTTGTAAGCTCAGAGGGGAAATGCAGAGACAAAGCAAAATGCACCCAAAAGTGTTTTTAACAACAGTTGTTTACTGTGTGGTGCTGTATGGCAGTATCTGGCCATCATATGGTTATTTTGCAGCCAAAACATGGTAAATAGTTTGAAGAACTGTGATCTAAATGTATAGGTGAACAGTAAAAGGAATAGGCATTTTTTTACTATCTTCAGACTGGGGACAAAAGAGCAATATTAAGACAAAAAATATATATATATAAAAAAAAATAAAATTTAAAAGAGGAAGAAAAATTATTCCTTGTTTTTTGCATCTGTACTGCAAAACATATCCGTAGTGCCCTCTCGTGTTCAGTACCAATACAGCACCATTTGCATTTCATTTTTAAGCAATCCTCCTAGCGAAATCCTTTGTGTAGAGAGGGCAGGCTTTTTCCTGTACTTGCTTGTTGTACAGCATGACCATTTTTTTCCCAGCAGTCTGAGACAAAGTGAGGTTTTTTGCTGTCTTCATTGCATTTGACCGCTTTTCTTAGTAGCAAGGTACAGTTACAGGGCAGAAAGTGATGAAGGTATAGTGTAGTCATTACCCTACTTAATACCAGATCAATACCATATCCCTTCCAAGCTCTCCTTGTATCCCTTTTCTGGATCTGTGTTGTCTTCCTTACTGCTCTGAGACAGTCTGTTTGGGTTACAGTGGTCAGAAGTGAGAAGGAGACCGCTTAAATGACAAACTAGGGTGTTTTTTCCCTTACCTTTTCAGGTGAAGTAGGGTTGCTTTGAGTCATTTTAGGAAAATCTGCAAGTCCTTCTCTGTTTTCTGGAAACCAACAGGCAGAGTGTTTTACCAAGTTGAAAAATAGCAGGCATAAGGTACACCCTATGTTGTATCCGGGGAGGGGCATTTTTAATTACAAAAATGTGCTAGCCATATTTTAGAAGCCTGTATTTGTTTTTGTTTTTGTTTTTGTTTTTTTGTTTGTTTGCTTTTACTATCCCACACAGAATATTAATGCAATTATTAGCCTAACAAAGCTGAAGAAAATCCTGGAAACTGTATGTCGCAGGTGCATGCTTACGGTGCTGTGTTAACAACCTCTGCAGCATGTTGCTCACAGATGTAATTAATAATTGCTGATAGTTGTGAAATTGTTAGATGCCTCATGGGCACGGGACCTTTAAAACTTATAAAGAGACAAGTGGAGTCAGCAAGGAGAAATGTTTTAAGATGTGGTGGTTAACAGAGAGAAGGGAAGAAATTCTTGCCTTTTTAATTGACATTTTTTAGACTACTGGACTAATTGCCCTACGTTCCCTTCACCTGGACCCGAGCTGTTATGACACAGTGCCCTGGCTGAGACCTGGTTCCACCTTCAGCAGCTCAGGTTCCCCTTCTGCTGCCGTGTAATATAGCAGCGTGGTGCCTCTACTCACGTGCCATGAACGGCAAAAAGCCTGGCGCCCTTTGCATGAGAGCCTCGAGCCTTGGCAAGTAGCTGCAGGGAAGCGAGCTCCCCGCGGTGTTCCCACTTCGCACATGCTCTTGGCTGGCTTCTTGCTCGGGGATGGCTGTTCCTCCAGCACATGCTTGTTCTTGTAAAAAGCTGTTTCTTACAATACAGACTGGAGTGTTATTTAAGCCTGTCCAAAAAATAACAATGATAAAAATAAATAGATTAGAGTAATATAGGGCTCATGGAATGAGTCAAAGGGAGGTTCAGAATACTGGAAAGCCTGGCAGGAAAAATTGCTACTCGGCTGCAAGAAAATTTGCAAATACAACATGACTTTGTTACTGCGTTAGGTCCGTGATTGACCCCTCACAATCTGCTGCTAGACCAGAGGCATGATAGGAACAGGATGGGATAAAAAATTCTGCCATCTGAGAATGAGCCTGTAGCCAGCCTTACAGAGACAGACACAGCCGGGTTTGCTGTGTACTGTTTCACATGTCAAGTGAGATTGCCTTGCATTTTTCCCATTTAAAACAAATTTTAAAAACGACCATTAGTTTTATCATTGGTCCAACTGAATTTCACATGGAGAAAAAGCAGTTCTATGAAGTAGCTGATAAGGATTTTCAGAACCTCAGTTCTACTCAGTATTTGACATAAGACCAAGCTGAAGCAGAAAACAATTACAGCTAAACATTACTCTGCTGAGACTACAAAGTTTTTCACCAAATTAAAGTTCATTTGGCTAAGCAGTATAAGACTTTGGTCTCTGCTGACTGTTGTCAGCTTGTCTTTTTTTTGCCAGGTTCTAGGAAGAGAGAGAGAGAGAGAGAAATACATTCTATATTTCTGTATATTTTATATTCTTATTTATCTAGATTTCAATATATACGTGTACAGAGAGAGACAAAATTTTAGACATAAGCTGGGCGGTCAATGTGAAAGAAGTCTTGTTTTGTTCCTTCAAAGGTATCCATTCTGAATTGAAGGCTGAAAGTAATTCAGCCTTTTCGGAGCTGGTTTGGTTTACATCACCCTTAATACCTTATTACAAAAGTTATATCACAGACTCATCGACTAGCAATGCAAATCCTGTAGTAATGTCTGCTCATCCTAGTAGTTCTCGAGGAACTCCGTAGAGATTGTTTCCCCATCATGAGCTTTATTTACCTTCTGCAGTGTAAACCTGGCCATGCAACAACAATTTTATTTCAGCCACTGACAGAAAGATGCCTTTGTACAAACTTACGGGTGCAGCTTTAGAAACAGAAGCTCATCCCTAGAAGTGTTATTTCTTCTGCTGATGCAAACGGTGCACTGATTTTGACTGTATTCCCTTCAGGTGTAGGAATAGTAATCATTGTTAGCGTGCAATAGAGCAGCACGCGGTTTTTAGAGCACCAGGTTAGTATGAAATGCTACATTGCATAATATGTTGCCCCTGGAAAGGTATCACAATGATTTAGGTGAGAGTGAAATAGATTTAAAAAAAAAAAAAAAGTGAAAATGTCTCTGTAAGCAGAGTCTCTGACACTTGGCATGCACTTATATACAGAAGGAAAATGAAATAAATTATTTTAGCTGAAGTGAAATCCCAGACAGTTGTCTTAGAGAAATAGTTCCTGGTACATTGTAAAGATTTTAGCATTGCTAACCTTCACATTGTCAACCTGAGATTGTTCGCTGCTGAGAAATGGGTAAAGATGCTTGGTGGAATGAAATGGAGGTAATGACTTTGTGTGTGCATAGTGGAGAGTGTTTAGGGTAGGTTGTCAGCAACAAATTTATACCGAAAAGGGCTTTAAGAGAATTTTTCAGTGTTTACTTCTGAGTAAGCTTCACTCAGTGCGAAGCTTAGTGCTTCGCTCTCTGCAATGCTATCATACAGGGACCGTATCACTGCATGTCCGTATTGCCTCCTTGAGGTCTCAGTATTTTGGCCATGACTGATCACGGTTCTGAAAGCGGGATCTCTTACTGAGTTGTGCACGCTGGTGAAATGCTTCCCTTAGATACAAGAAGTGGCAGCACAGGGTGTTTTTTGAATAAACCTGCGTTACACCGGCATTTCCCTATGTGCTTGCCAGGGTGTGCGGACTGGCAAGTGGTCCCGAACAGCTCTCACCGGGGATGTGGCAGACCATCCGAGGGTGGGGGATGTTCCTGGAGAAGTAATACTTCCCCGCCGCGCAGCTGGAGTGCGAGTAACGGCGCTGGTTCCGTGGCACATCGTGGCTGGCCTCGGCTTCACATCCCAGCCTGGGGCTGGTGTTCATCGTGTGACCGTCCCTGCTCTCTTGCAGGGTGTCTTCCTGCAGGGCAGGTTGGCTCTTCTGCTCTCCAGCCGAGGCCAAATGCTGGAGGTGAAGAACAGGAATTGACATTGACTTTTCTGCTATTTTCTGCCTATTTCTATTTTTTGTAAAGCACTTTATCTCTTATTTTTACCTCTTCCATAAGCATTTTGGAGAAGCTGTAAGCACAGGGCGGTGAAAGCAGGCTGCCCACTGCTCCATACCTAGGTAGTTACCTCAGCCAACTAAGTTACATCGTCTCAACCACTGCTTGTGGTCACTTTGGAGCTGCCTTCATTTCCCTGCTGTCTCTGCTCACATCTCAGAATACACATGGCATTGGGCAGCTGAGATCCTCTTTTTTTGCAGAAACAGATATATGGGAGTGGAGGGAGAAGATTGCTTTCTGATTGTGGAGAGAAATCACAGATGTTCACACTGTTCTTTGCCTCTGACACCTTTGTCAGGATACTCAGTACCATAAGCATGAAGACGGGGGACATTCTAAGAATCATGTTTTATTTAAGGCAAATTAATTGATCTTGCAAATCTCACACAGTGGGTTTGTCTAATCTGTTTTGTGATGGTCTGGAATCAAGTTAACCAAGAAATTAACCTGTGGGTCTCCTGGCAGGAAGAGTCTGCACAGGCTGAGAATGGAGTAAGTGTTCGTCAGCTACCTGTTAGGGTCAGGAAGCAGTGCGTGGTTGCTGTTAGTGTTTTAAGGAATATGTGGAGAGAAGAGGCTTGGAAAAGGAAATCAACTCTTAACATTTTGCAAGGTTATTTTTATTGCATGGCTGTGTATGACTCAGGAAAAAACTCCAGTGAACTGACAGATTTTGCAACATGTGCAGAAGATCACTGGATGCGATGGGTGCCCATCTGAAAACAAAAAGTGCAAGTTCTAGAGTTGAACGTCCTGCACTAAGGTCATTGCATGCCCTGACAAACCAAAAAGGTCAGTGTTTGCCCTCTGTTATCATACCATTTCAGTGCAGCTCTGCTAGGATGGAAGCAACTGTACATATAAATGTTTTGTAGCTAATGGCAAGCTCTTTTTATTTTATTTTATTTTATTTTATTTTATTTTATTTTATTTTATTTTATTTTATTTTATTTTATTTTATTTTATTTTATTTTATTTTATTTTATTTTATTTTATTTTATTTTATTTTATTTTATTTATTATTTATTTTTAAATTTGGGAATGCCTGGAAGCATATAGAGTAACTTAGGAAATAACATGACTAATAAACAAAAGCTGAAAATAACTAAACAAAATACAGGGAAGGGCAGGTGATTAAAGCCGATACTCAATTGCGTATGATTTGAACTACCAAATCATTTTAGTTGCCATTTTCTTCCCATACAGCAATACTGGCACATTGCAGGTGTCCTGGTGTTATTCCTGCAGACTGCTGCCCTGCAGAAATTATTCTTGGTTAAAAAGCCCAGGCAGCCTGCCAGATGCTCTGTGCTCTTCAGTACTAGTTAGAGTGCATTCAGTAATTTTCTCTGATATTTCGGACGTTTAATTTTTCATAAATTGAATGATAAAGTCAAATTTCACATCACCACCAAGTTTTGTACTAATGGAACTCTACTAGCTTGTTCCTGATTTAAATGAAAATTTAATTTTTTTTTTTTTTCACCGTCTCCCACAGCATTCTCCTCAAGAAACTGGCTGCTCTTGGCTTGGACTGGCGCACGCTTCGTTGGGTTAGAAACTGGCTGGATAGCCGGGCCCAAAGAGTTGTGGTGAATGGAGCCAAGTCCACTTGGAGGCCAGTCACTAGTGGCGTCCCCCAGGGCTCGGTGCTGGGGCCGGTCCTCTTTAACATCTTCATCAATGATCTGGACGAGGGCATTGAGTGCACCCTCAGTAAGTTTGCAGATGACACCAAGCTAGGTGCGTGTGTCGATCTGCTCGAGGGTAGGAAGGCTCTGCAGGAGGATCTGCATAGGCTGCACCGATGGGCTGAGGTCAACTGCATGAAGTTCAACAAGGCCAAGTGCCGGGTCCTGCACCTGGGGCGCAATAACCCCAAGCAGAACTACAGGCTGGGAGAGGAATGGTTGGAGAGCTGCCAGGCAGAGAAGGACCTGGGAGTGATGGTGGACAGTCGGCTGAATATGAGCCAGCAGTGTGCTCAGGTGGCCAAGAAGGCCAACGGCATCCTGGCTTGTATCAGAAACACTGTGACCAGCAGGGCTAGGGAGGTGATCGTCCCCCTGTACTCGGCTCTGGTGAGGCCGCACCTCGAGTACTGTGTTCAGTTTTGGGCCCCTCGCTACAAGAAGGACATCGAGGTGCTTGAGCGGGTCCAAAGAAGGGCGACGAAGCTGGTGAGGGGCCTGGAGAGCAAGTCCTATGAGGAGCGGCTGAGGGAGCTGGACTTGTTCAGCCTAGAGAAGAGGAGGCTCAGGGGTGACCTTATTGCTCTGTATAAGTACATTAAAGGAGGCTGTAGAGAGGTGGGGGTTGGCCTGTTCTCCCATGTGCCTGGTGACAGGACGAGGGGGAATGGGCTAAAGTTATGCCAGGGGAGTTTTAGGTTAGATGTTAGGAAGAATTTCTTTACTGAAAGGGTTGTGAGGCACTGGAACGGGCTGCCCAGGGAGGTGGTGGAGTCACCATCCCTGGAAGTCTTTAAAAGACGTTTAGATGTAGAGCTTAGGGATATGGTTTAGTGGGGACTGTTAGTGTTAGGTTAGAGGTTGGACTCGATGATCTTGAGGTCTCTTCCAACCTAGAAATTCTGTGATTCTGTGTGATTCTGTGAAATTAAATTTGAAGTCAGAGTTTTGGTTTTGGAGAAAAAAAAAATAAACCTGAATGCTAATTTTAAATATCAGCTCTAAGGAAAGCCCTGTTTTGAACCGTGAAGCAAGGTTTGAAGCAGTTACCAATTAACGCTATCTTTGGTTGTGATGATTAAGTTGTATGATGGGTTTGTGTTATTCTCTGTTAGTGTAAGCATGCTCAGAGGAAATATTTTGGTTTTAGTGGATAGAAATGGTAGGTTGCAGCAAAGCTGTGGAATGATGGGTTAATCACCACGGTGAATTCAAGGTTGCAAAGAGATGTCATGATTTGTGTATCTTCAAGAAGAATTTGACTCCGAATTGTATAGCTCACTGAACTTTGTGTTGTTGTGTTGCTTCTTGTTTGTTTGTCTTGTTTTTAACCACATCTAGTAAGACTACATTAAATGAATTTTGATCAAAACATTTTGTTGGGATTGTTGACCACCAGACATCTGCCTATCCAAAGGCTGCTTTTAATGCTGCAAAAAGAATGCCTCTGTGCCATTAATGTCTATGCTATCACAGCAGTCCAGCCTAGCTGTCATCTGCTCTAAACACAATCAAATACCAAAATACCAAAAGTTGATATGAGACTTTAATAGAAAGAAGGGAGGGAGGGAGGGAGGGAGGAAGGAAGGAGGGAAGGAAGGAAGGAAGGAAGGAAGGAAGGAAGGAAGGAAGGAAGGAAGGAAGGAAGGAAGGAAGGAAGGAAGGAAGGAGGAAGATAGCATAACAATATAGAAATAGATATTTTTTCTTCCAGATAAATATAAAAATAGACTTTTTAAAAAGTAATTCTTTTGATTTTGATCAAATTCTTGAATTCTTTTGATTCTTCTGATTTTCTACATAATTCTACTTACACTTTTATGTTGGTTACTTATAAAGGACTGACTATGCCTAACTCAAGTTTTTAGAAATTCACATGGGAGGGTTTTCTTCTTTACTGAATTGTTTAGTAGATTTTCTTGGGTAATCTAAACCATCTTGTGAAACATGCATATAAAATCCCACTAGTTTTTTAGAAACCTCAGAGCATTACATCCCAAACTCAAAGTATTGCCTCAAAGTATGTATAAAATTATAAATTATATAAAATTATTGTTGGCAGAGTGTGCTTGGGGGATTTTAGGCGTGTTGCTTTGTCACGACGCTGTGTTAATATTTAAATTGGTGAAATTAAATGCAGTAACTTCACGGACAGTTGGATGTTTGACAGAACTATGCTACCAGCCAGCATGATTGTTTTCACACTATAGATAAAATCACACCCCAAATGTTGATTATCATTGCAGCGTTCAAAAATACTTCAAAGGCTTCCCATTTCCTTATGGAGGATGCATACAGTAGTTGCTTAGAGCAGTCTCTTATCTGGCTCTGATAATGTGCTCTCGAGGGACAATGTAATTTACACTGTTTATTGCTTTATTTGCCAGCTCTCAACTTTTACCTGGAAAGCGTGTCAGAAGTCCCGGTGGTATAATGGAGGGAAAGGCCGAGCTCCCTGAGAAGCAGCGCTGCAGAGGGCTTCCTTCTCAGTAGGGTGCCAGGCCGGCGTGCCTTCTTTTTTAGCTACAGCAGGTAAACGTCCCTCCGTAGCAGGCAGTCGTGTGTTCCCTTGGGCAGGGGTTTTCAGCTGAGCAAGTGGAAGCCCAGATTTGCTGTGCTGAGCAGCCTGCAGAGGGCAGGGGGCTGGGGATGGATGGATGGAGGCTCTAGAATCCCCCCGGTGCTTTGTGACACCGCGGCAGCAACGCCACCACAGCTCCTTTACCACCAGTTCACCCATCACGTTTTTATCACTCTTCCTCTTCAATGTGAGAGGAATATTAATGACCAGAAAGAACTAATCTCTGTAGAGAAGTAATGTCTGCATGTGGACGCTGAAGGAAATAGATGCACACAGGACTGTAAAATCACCTGGCCTTGGTTTTGTGTGTTCATGAAAATTCACACTTTTGGAGATTTCAGGGATGAATTTTTCTGGAGTACAAAAGTGCAGTGTTAAATAGTCTCCCTGTTCATTTTCAACACGGGAAATTGGAAAGGAAATCTAAGAAGGGGGTTGATGCATCATGAAGTGGCCACTGTTTTTTTCCCGAGATGTCTCTGTCAGCGTGTCTCACCTTTTAGGCTCTTATGTCACTGCTTATACTCCAGAAGGCACAGCTATCAGAGAGGACTTTTCCCTCCCTTTGAAGGTAGACCACAATTTTGGTCCCACAGTGATCTGTTATTCTGTGATCTCAGTTTCAGGGCATTGTACCTGCGAGTGATCTCTACTCATTTAATTTTTGGTTTTGTTGGTTTGCAAGCCATTTTGGAAACAGAGAGGAGAATAAAAGCTCTGGCTGAGAGGTCAGCAATAAATTAGGTTGTGGTTTCTTATTGTGGCTTTAAATTCTTCAGCAGGAAAAGGCGGCACACCCCCTCTCCCTTTTTGTGACTCCAGGAGTGGGAATATGTGGTACTGTGCACAATAAATGCGAGAATTAAATATATATGTATGTGTGTTTGCTTGTTTGTTTACATTTGGAAGGGAAAAAGGAGAGTTCCTGGTGTGACTCTTGTATTAATCACTTTGACAAATGTTTGGGTAACTTACAGGGTATCAGGCTAAGATACAATTGAATCTCTTCAAGAAAGAAGGCGGCTGATAGCAGAAGTGATCTGAGAAAGGGTCCATGCAGCTCCCATGCAGTCTGAGGGTTGGGGGAGAGCAAAAGAGAACCAGAGTTAACAGAAGACACCAGCACCTTTGCTACACGTAACAGGCATTGTTGTAGGGAGAAATTCAAGAAATTCAAAGGATGTGGAAGGCACTGCAAAATAGGAGTATTTCATGCTGCTCTTCAGTTAATTTTCCATCAACGTCCTATATGATAGTCAAGTAAACTATGTCAACAGAATGGCTTCCCAGGGACCATGGCTGTCTGCCTACAGAGCAGAGTTCAAGCTGCAAACCTTGTTTTTCCAGTGCACTGCAGCTTTTTACAGTTGCTTGGGGTTTACACGTAGTTGCTATAAAAGCAACTTAAGCAAATAGCCAGCAGAATTCGTTAAAAGGTATTTGCTGTTAAGATCTCAAATAGCGCAGTATTGCCTTTATCCAAACATAGCAAACAAAAGTGAGGTTCTGGAACAGCATTTTAGTGAGATGCAGTAGAAGGAGCTTAACCCTATCTGGTAAATTGATGAAAAGGATCATTTGGGAAATCTTCTTTTCTTTTTACAAAGCAAAGAGTAAATTCGTAGACTGAAATTCAGTGTAATTCTGTGACTGGGTTGCATATCAAGAGCTACTACAGCCAAATAACAATGCATAATATGTTAAATGTTAAAGAGGCAATGACATATCTAAAAGAAGAAAGAATCGGGTAAAGGCCAGTAATGTTAGTTGCCAAAGTTTTATGTCTTGGGAGAGATGGATATTCTACAGTTCCTTTGTTCAGCTTAGCCTGTTGGCTACAGTGGAAAGTTAAAGGACGAGGCATTATTAAGGTATCAGAATCTGCCAGTAATTCCGGCATTTTGTTTTTTCACACTTTCCTTTCCCCGGAGTTGATCTATATTTCAGCCATTACAGCGCTAGAAAAATGCTGAGATATTTTTTCATTTTTAAGGGAATAGCTCTTACGGGTCTGTATTCTGTTGTGCTATGAAAAACCCAAGTCCAATTTTCCAAATGTTAATTAATTAAGATAACTTTCTCAATGCCAGATGTTCTTGAGGCAAAGAAAATACCATCTCTGTTTTAGATCACGTTCATGGCAGTTGCTAAAACAAGTTTACAGGCAGAACAGACTCGGTCAATAAACAGCAACTGAGAGTAAGCAATGAGAAAACCAACAGAAATGCTGGATAAAGCCAAGTGGAGAAAAGTCTGTGCTCTATGTTCAAGTATCTTCAGCATGTGAGGGGAAGGGCTGCCATAAAATTTTGAGGTCTGGATCCTTTCATGAACTGCCACTTGAAGACATTGCGAGGCAGATCTTATCAGTTCTTACCATGGGCAGGGAACCTGTTCCCTTCTGGCTGAATTCCATGTTTTTATCACTCCTTCCAGGGGTGAGTTTAATATGTTCCGTAACACCAGATATGATTACTTAACAAGTAGGAATATTTATTTAGTAATTAATTGCCTCTCTTGGTTCTAATTTCTGGCTAAAATCAGGCAGTACGTTTCTTTGATTCTCTGAGCTTTTTCTTTCCACTTATTTATCTTACTGGTATCAGATAACAATAATTGCATTTTAAGAAAGGCAGAGATTGTATATCTCTTGTTTGAACTGGCCAGGGCTCATTGCAGCAGTTCAGGCGATGGCTTCCTCAACACCTTTCACTTGATTTCACGCTTGAAGTATGTAGCTGCTTGTTTTCAAGGAGTAGTTGGGTTTTGAAGTATATGAAGGCAACCAATTTTTTGGAGTCGTATTGACAGCGCATTCTTGACAATGAAAAGCATTTCTAAAGAAAGAGCAATTTTGCTTGGTAAGGTTCTCTCTCATTCACACTTCTTTGATTAGGTTATTCAGAGAAGCATAGTGTTATGAAATTCCCACAAATGAATTGAAAGCAGTGTTATTGGCAGCCTTTCATGTTCACGTGAGATAAATGTGGACAAGAGATTAAACAATGCCTTTATCTCTGTAATTTTGCTCCTGCATTTCTATGAGGAGACTTTGATAACTGAACAACGCTGATCTGAAAGTCTAGGAGCTGAACATACTTATCATGAAGGAATTAACTGACAAATCATTGCTTTCTTCATCTGTGTTTTGAAGCAACAATCTTTTGGAGTTAGAAGAAGGCTTGGTCTCCAAACCAATTCACATCATTTGACTTGCTGCTAAGTCTGACTAATAACTCACGAATGTGATCGTTAGCTGTTTCGCAAGCTGTCCTAATTGTGAGGATTTTGATCAAGATAATTTAACACAGCCCACAGAACAGGGATCATTAAACATAAACGTATGGCATTTATGAACACTGTGGCAGTAACATCGTTGTATTGCAAGGTAAACTTGGAGAATTACACTAAACTCTCACTGAAAGTCCTTTTACCCATTTTGTGGAGGAAATACAGCCCCAGCCAACATACTCCATTTAGGCTCTGGATATGTAGGTGCCCAAAACACTCTCTCTCCAGGGCAATTTGCAGTACTGCTGTAGGAAGTTACAGGTCTCAGGTGTAACTTTGCAATAAGGATTCCCATGTTCACCTGTACCTGCCTTCTGGGTTTTCTGCAGGTTTTTCTTTGCCAGCTGGTCCCAGGAGGAAGGTGGGGTCTGACAGCAGAGGTACAGCTGTAGGGGAAAAAGGCCCACAAAGGCATTTAGGAGTGCTCGTGCTGCTCGTGTGAGCAGCAAGAGGTCTGCTGTGGGGTGCATGATGCTGTAGCTGTCTGAGCAGCTACAAGGTCCTGTGCAGAGCCAGACTTCTGCAGGCACAAGTCATTTTGCTTCTTGTAACACCACCTTTTGTGTTGTGAGGATGTTTGCTCTTTGTCACTGCCACTCCTGTAATGTTTTGATCCCTAAATATGCTGGTGGTGGACGTAGAGGTTCCTCCACTTCCACTTGCACAGTGCTGCACACGGAAAAGGTGAGGTGGGCTTGGAAAGGAAAGCCAAAACAGCTCTACAGGCAGCATGTACCACTGGCTTTGGAGGTTACTAAGTGTACTTTTTTTAAATTTATTTTCGTTTTGGATTTATTTATTGTATGCAAGTTGTAGCACTGTTTGGCACTCCAGTGTTCTAGCTTGTAGCTTGCATTATTTAAGAAAGCACATTTATCTTCTGTTTGTAATCTACAGACCTGGCTGTATTAAGATTTTCCTTGGACACATCTGAATATTTCAGGTGTGGAAGACTGAATCAGAGATGGAAGCAGAGATGAATTTCTGTATTTGTTTGTTTGTTTGTTTGTTTTGTAATAGGAAAGGACAAGGAACTAGTTTTAGAGGACAGTACTAAAAAGTTATGCTCCTATTTACATTTACATATACACTTACATTTATACATACTCAGAAATTTATTAAAGAAAAATCCTTCTTTGAATCCAGCTTCAGCTGTACAAAGTTAACAAAGCTGTAGAAAAATAAACTGAGAAGTTACATGCTTCACCCTGCTTTCCCTAGGGCAGATCATCTCTGGTATGCTTGTCTGACCCTGTCTTACAGATCTCCAAGATAACAGCTCCACACCACTCACCATCTCTAATGTAATCTTTTTTCTTTTTTTTTTCCCCACCGATACCAAGAAAAAAACTTTATTCTGAAGTGTAATTTGATTGTCCTTGATTCAGTTTAAACCAGTTCTTCACTTGTCTGCCGTGGTGAAAGAGAACAGAACATTAAAGAGAAAAGCTGCACAGAAGTGCTACAAGGCTATGATCAGTGTTTCACCATTGGGCATCGTTGCCCTGCTTAGGAAAGCTGTGATTTTCATAAAAACTTTTTTTACAAGGTTTGTAAAATTTCAGGTGCTGCCAGAACTATTACTTAGCAACCCTAAGCAGCTGCTGAACAGCAGAAAACATCCAGAGATATGTACACCTTTCCCTTCCCTTCCCGGCAGATATACCAAATTTCTGAAGCCTGGAACCTCAGTAGTGCTCATCTGTGCTATGGCAGTTTCCCAAACACTAGTACACGACTGCAGGTTAGTGTACTAGCCCCCTGTTTGTTCTTTTCTTGTATTCAGGTCAATTTATCTCTGATTTGGTTTCCAAATAGACTCCCATTCCGTGTCATATAAGTTTGTTGTGACTCTCTGTTTGCTTATGGAGCAATTCTGTTCAATTCTAAACTTGACTCTGCACGAGGACGTCCGAATTATTTGACTGCTCACAATGTAAACTGAGCAATAGGTTCAGCCTACAGGAAGGTTTTAGTTTTTAGGGAAACCAGAACCACCTAAAGTGAAGATGCTGTGGCACGTCACGTTTCAAGTATCTAGGTTCTGTGTCAGACACAGGAACTGGCATTCAGCATTTAAAACTGTTGCTGCATATCAAATACCCTCCAAAAAGAAAAAAAAGTGAGAATGTCTTGCTTTTGATTACTAAACCCAGGCCCTCTCTGCATATCCCACCTGAGGGGCTTTCAGTCAGGATGGCCGCGGGTGGTATTTCTTGCCAGCACAGGGGTGCAGCCAACTGGGAGGGTCCATGCTGACCAGTTGCTCCAAACACCTGTGTCAGTACCTTGGCTTAGGGTAGCTCGGCTGCCAGCTGCAGCCAGAAGACAGCCTGTGCCTGCCCTTTGCACCCCAGAGCCCCGGAGCCAAAATAGAAAAAATACCTGAGTGCAGTGGAGGACTGCTGGGCTTCCCTTTGAAATATGGTTACCTCTTGCCATCAGTCCCTTTGTTGAAATGACTCGATAACCCAACCTTCCTGTGTTGGAAACTAGGAGAAAGATCAGTTATCTGCTATTCAAGTGCACAGGTAGCTGGAAATCTATAGGTAGATGATGAAGTAAGCACACATTTTTTATAGGTACACCCACGTTGTTGATGCATGCTTTACAAAGATGTAGGCAGCTGTAATGGCTCATTTGGAGGTTAATCTGCTCTGATTCGGCAAGGTGGCACAAGGGCTGTCTCAGGATTTCTAAGGAGAGATTCTACAGTGTGATGGGCACATTTAGGTGGCTTGCATGTATTAACATTGCATTTACTTACTGATATATTTGTAAAACAGACCTTGAGGATTGCATTTCTAAAATCCTCAGTGCTTGGAGATAAGGTGGGAGATGATTGAAGAGTGCCAGTGTTTCTTTGACTTAAACAGAACTTTTTATTGCTAGGGATATGTTGTAGATGCACCAGATTTTAAAATAAGCTTTAGGTAAGCACACATTCTTCTTGTGATAATTTATTTGGAAAAGTAGAGGTGAACTTCAGTATGATGGCAAAATCTAAGGCTGACTAAACTTTAGATCATCTTTGAAATGTGTGGCTTAATTTCTGTCTTCCAAGAAGGTGGCTCGATCAGCTGAAACATCAGCATCTAATGTCTTGTGAGCACTCCTAAGGGCAGTAGTTAATAAAACTGTTGATTCATACTCATTTCATTTTGCTCCATTTTTACTTTTAACATAGTACCATATATCCTTTATTCTTCTCATCTATTTTGTAACTAGGCTGCATTTTTTTTTTTTGAGATCTGAAGGGAAGATAGAAGATATTAAAAAAACAAAAACACACACAAAAAAAAAAAAAAAAAAAAAAAAAAAAAAAAAAAACACAAGCATTTGTATTTGAATAAGGACTTTCCTTAGATATTATTTTTTGTCTTCAAATTACTTGAATACTTGCTCTAAACCCACAAACTTTCATAACTGGTGCTTAGCTAATTTGCAGCTTCCACCTTTGGCTTTAGTTCTTCGTTTTACTAAAAGGAGTCAGGCATTGTCCCACGAACAATTCCCAGTTGACTTATTACATACTATCTTTGTGTTCTTGAAAGGTGCTGCTGTTTATTTCCAGAAGTCTTTGGTTATGTTTCTCACAAAACCAGGTGTTGTAATTCTGTGCTTGCTTAATCCAGCTCCATTGCCTTGTAATCCACATTTGTGTAATCTTCAGATATTCACTCCAAGCTGATTTGGCCTGACCTGCGTGCTATCTGAATCTTACCTGCTGCTCAATTTTAACTCTATTTCAGTATTATACTAGCGATCACCTGCAGTGTTTCATGTACCTAATCCTTTGGACACCCTGAGGCATGTAGGTGGAAGAAATACAAAGGAGATGAGCATTCATGGCTTCCATGCTATGGAGGATGGGGCTTTGGCAACGTTGCATCCTTTTTCTATTTACTATTAACCTGTAGAGTCTAGAGCTGAATCTTTTGTGTTTATCATTTTCTGAAGAGTAAGAAGTGACTTGTAAAAAATTAACTTGGAAATTGCTGTCAGGGAGAAGAAATACTGAAGTTTCAACTTGAAGAACTGCAGTGAGAGCAAAACTATTTTCTTACTTAGTTTTGGGCAGTTAAATCATGGTTTGAAAAGAAATATAAATGTACCTTAGTAAGCTTAGAAATAATATCAACAGTAGAGATGTGGGAAAAAGGAACCTATGTAAAAAATGCTAAAGTATTGGCTAAGGTTAATAATGCTGCTATTTGTATGACAATGCTTAGTTTCCACTAAAAACTGTAAAGCATAATTTGCCTTAAAAGCATTTTCTATGAAGAGTTAAATTACTTTAGCTGTGATTATAATTTCATCCTGTTAAACTAGGTCAGGTTCAGTGCAAGACAAAAATTAATCTTGTTTATGTTAAATGATGGTGGTTGCAGAAATTACTAGTGCTTTTTACCTGGAGTCAACTTCATGCACCAGTTCAGGAAAGCAGCTGATGCAAGGCTGTCCAGCCCTGAGGGGAATGAGGCGTGAAAAGCAGGCTGTAATGCCTAAGAAGTGGGAGTAAAAAAGGATCATCCCCCATTACATGCTCCTATAGTCAAAAACTGCAGATATGGATACCATCTGCTGAGCACGTTCGGAGTTGTGTCCTTTGCACAAGTAACAGTCCCAACATGAAGATGTCCTGGAGCCACAGAACCACAAAATGGTTTGGGTTGGAAGGGACCTTAAAGACCATCCAATTCCAACCCCCTGCCATGGGCAGGGACACCTTGCACCACACCAGGTTGCCCAAAGCCCCATCCAGCCTGGCCTTGGACACCTCCAGGGATGGGGCAGCCACAGCTTCTCTGGGCAACCTGTGCCAGTGCTTCACCACCCTCAGAGTAAATAATTTTTTCCTAATACCTAATCTCAATCTACCTTCTTTTAGTATAAAACCATTCCCTCCACTGCCTGACAAAGAGTCTCTCCCCAGCTTTTCTGAAGGCCCCCTTTAGGTACTGGAAGGCCATTAGGAGATGTCCCTGGAGCCTTCTCTTCTCCAGTTGAACAACCCCAATTCCCTCAGCCTGCTTTCACAGGAGAGGTGTTCCAGCCCTTGCTCTGTTTCATGGCCTTCCTCTGCACTCTAATACATCCATGTCCTTCTTGTGCTGGGGCCTCCAGAGCTGAATGCAGCCCTCCAGGAGGCCCTGAGTAGAGGAGAATCACCTCCATCACCCTGCTGGCCACGCTTCTTTGGATACAGCCCAGGATATGGTTGGCTTTCTGGGCTAAAAGTGCACATTACCGGCTCATGTTGAGCTTCTCATCAATTTACACCTCCAGGTCCTTCTCCTCAGGGCTGCTCTCAAACAATTCTCTGCACAGCCTGTGTTTGGGATTGCCTCAGCCCAGATGCAGGACCTTGCACTTGAAGGGCATTGTTGAACTTCATGAGGTTCTCACAGGCCCACCTCTCAGGCCTGTCCAGGCCCCTCTGGACGTCATCCCTTCCCTCCAGTGTGTTGACTGCACCACTCGGCGTGGTGTCATCAGCAAACTTGCTGAGGGTGCACTCGATCCCACTGTCCGTGTCACCGACAAAGACGTGAAACAGCACTGGTCCCAATACCAACCCCCCAGGAACACCGCTCATCACTGGCCTCCACCTGGGCATCAAGCTGTTGTCACAATTTAGGGAATATTAGTGCCATGTATTGAGATGAACAACTTAGACAAAAAGGCTGGTAGTGATTACTTATGTTCTAATTGCATAAAGAGGAATAGATTAAGTAGATAAGCTTAAAGAAAACGTACTTGTGTAGTTAACTGCCCTAGAGGGGAACAGGATGGGGTCTTGGGAGCAGTTATGTATTTTGTGGCAGTGTCAAATCAAAACATTGAGCAAGAGCAAACCGAAAAGGGGCAGCACTGCAGCTTCCCTGCATTCTGGGGCTGCTGCATGCCTTGTCCCCAAGCCCCACTCCCAGCATCTTGAGCAATCTGGCAGAACAATGCAGATAAAGCACTTTCTGCAACACAGTTATGCAAGTCGGCTTGTGTTTCACTGGCTCCATGTGCAGTCCTTTATCTTGACAGTTTTTCCCTAAAGACTGTGCCACCTACACCTGGACAGGATCTACTGCCCAGTGCTCCCAGCAGGAGGCAACCAGTCTGGCAAAAGGAAATGGCTTCCAGGTGGCTTCCACTCCAATCCCTGGAAAAATATTTCAGGGAAATGGCATGCAAAAAGGTGAGGACATGAGGGGAGCTTTGAGGGGAAAGGAAGCATAAAGGGAAGAAAGAAGAAACTGATTATGAAAAATAGGTAGGAACTTTGGAAGAAAGGAAAAGGACAGATGTTGAGGAATAGACTGGATTAGAAATTCTTCATTCTGTTGTATTTATTTATTTATTTATTCATTTCTTTGTTTATTTACATAAAGTCACTAGGTCCTGCCTCCCGAGGCTTTGTGAAAGAGGTCAGCACAGTACAGGAAGGTGAGCCATGTTGTTTTGGGTTAATTTCTATGCAGAGTGCACAGAATGTATCTTCTACCTTGAAGGTCTCAGTGGGAGAACTCGGAGGCTTTTCCAACACGTTGTATTTGTGCTGACATTTTGTGTTACAATACCAATTCTCTAATAGTACACCTCAGAAAGAAGCATCCATTGAGATGAATTATGACCACTGCTGTATAAAGCAGAAGTGTTACACTGTAAAAGCACTGGGGAGTGGTGAGACTGCAACAGCAGAGCTGCCCCTGTGGGTGAGTACCCCGAGGTCTGCCATTCCCTGGAGGTAAGCCAAGTCACCACCTATGGGCTCTGTGAGCCTTTTTACAGAGGAAGCCTCAGGTCACACCCTCCTCTTTTTTTCTCTAAGGGTCTTGGAAACATTTTAGCAGGGGCTCTTGGTCTCTGTTTTTCTAGCCTGCGCCAAACGTGGTTTGCATCCCTGGCTGGCTGGACCTCTTCAGCCTCTTGCACTCTGTTGTCATTCCCAAAGCATTCACCTGACATTACATATATCTGCCACATTTCTCCCCAGCTCCTCTTTCTCTACACCTTCTTCAAGTAATTAATCATAGAGGTAATTCTGAGACACCACTGTACTTAGTGCTTATTACTTAGGCTGTATGTGGCATTTTATTTCTTTTTTTCGCTTGTTTCTGAAGGCAAAATCTTGATTTCAAAGTGTTGGAAATAATTTGAAAATAGATGAAGCTTGAAATCTACAGCAAAGGCATGTGGTGCTGATCACCACCCAGCCTTTCATTGCGTTGTAAAGGTAGAAATCTTAAAATAAATAAATGAATTAAAATAAATAAATTTTAAAAAAATAGCATTTGGAATATATTTTTATATATTGAAATAGAAACAAGCCTCAAGGAGCTCCCCAGCCTGCCCATGGTGAACCCTGCTTTCAGGAGATGTCCTGCCCTTGCCTGTTGGTATGGGAGCCTTAACCTGATGCAAAGCAGCATGGAGCCCTTAAATACACCTGCACCTCCGACTTCCACTCATGATGCGTGGGCAGCACAACCCCTCAATGTTGTGTCAGGAGAGGATAAGTGCGTGGGTGCCCGCTGGTGCTGGTGGATCCAACAGTTCAGGCAGTCTATTGTGAAATTAGCTGTGTTGCCCATCATAAGAAATGTGCATCCTCTCAGCTCCTGGCCAGATGACTTTTGTTTTCCCATCAGCATGATCAGCTCTTTGGCCTTGGTCAGTGATCACTGAAAGCAAGTCCAACAGGTTAATGAGTAGCCAGGCTGCAAAACTAAGGAATCGGAGGAGCAATTAGGGCTGCAGATTGACAGTGCGTATTTCTTAAGCATCTTGCACAATAGCATGTTCTTAGTCATCAGCTGAGCTCTTAAGAGTGTCAACAAAATAATTCAACAAAGCCCTCGTGTTCCCATGACCCTGCCCCTGTGAGATCAAGAGCACCTCTCCCCCTTTCTCCTTGCTCCCACAGCTGCACTCAGAGCAGCAGGCTCGGAGGGCAGCCTCCCGGCGAGGTGGAAGGAGGGGACAGCTTCCAGCTGAGGCCAGCCACCGATGGGATGTGAAAAGGGTGGGGGTGAGCCTGGCAAAGGAATTGGGAAAACCAAGATTTCAGCAGACGGGTGGCTTATTTTCTTTCTTGTGCTTTGGATGTTTAAGGGGTGGGACTCTGAGCTTGGCAGCTCGGCTAAAAGGTCGGAGCAATGCACTTGCAGGAGCACTTTGCTAGACAAGCTTCTACTGTATTGGACAGGACCTGCAGAATCAGCAACCTGAGCGCTTCACGGCTGACCCAGTCCTTGGCACAAGAAATCAGTGGTGGCAAGATCTGAAACAGACACGCCAGTCAACATGAGCACAGCAGGCAAAGTAAGCAGAAATGTTTTTATAAAAGTTTTTGTTTGTTTGTTTGTTTTGTTTTGTTTTGGTTTGGTTTGGTTTGGTGTTTTTTTTTTTTTTGTTTTGTTTTGTTTTGTTTTTCTGCAGCTGAGTAATGTATCTTAAATGCAGTTTCTTTGCAGGGACACCACAAATACTGGTAGTATGGTATAAATGACAGTTTTGGAGAAAGCTGGTATGGTAGAGCTGCCGTTCCTTGCAGAACGCTGTACGCTCCTAGGAAATGGTTATTACACTCTTCAAGGCAATAATTATTTATGTGTTTATTTTAAATACTGAGGCAGCATAAGCTAATGGTGCTAGAATGAGAATTAAGTCACCCCAGGGCAAGCAAGCTAATTTTAACCTCTGTTATAGAATGTAGTGTAGTAAGTGTTCAGATAAATAAAAGTATTTACCAGCTGTGTTGATTCCCATTCTGAGATCCAAAGCTAGTTCAAACTGTTACTAGCTTCTTGACATTTCCCATCAGTTTATTAATGGCTTGTCTTCAGAAAACGTTGTGTTATATTTCAGGGTTTGTTTGTGTTAAGACAGTCATGAAGTTTGAATACGCATATAGTGAGTCTAAGGGTTAAGTTAATGAAGACCAAAAGCGAGTATCACATGCAATGCCGTACTGAGCTGGGACTGAATCGAGTATTTACATCTCTGATAGAAAGTGATGAGAGACAGAGAGGTTGCTACCGCTGCTGATGTCAGTGTATCAAGCTTCTCAGGCTACCTGAGAGATGCTAAAATGCACTGAAATATGGCAGAAAGGTCAATGGAGAGGAAGCCATACACAGAAAACGCCTGAAGAAATGCACCTTGCTGGAATGTGCCTTAAGAAAGTACCAGGACCTTGTGCTGCTACTGCCAGCTGTCTTTGCTACTCCAAAGCTGAACAAAACAAGAGAGAGAGGAAAAAAAATATATAAAATAAGGGTTTCTTTAACTCTGAGATACAGCAAGTGCAAAATTAATTTTAATTCATGTGGGGGTAAATTCAACAAGTTTGGCCCTTCATTCAGCCTTCGACTGAGAGTCATAACTAAAGTATTGAGGAGGACCTAAACCACTTTGTTTTCACTGTGTTTGTCTTGGAGCTAATACATGAGTTACCGTGCAGATTACTTGGTCATGCAGCATGATCTTTGCCCTCTGAGAGTGTGTTTCTGCAGCTTACTCACCCTCTGCTTGTAAGGCTGGTGGAAAACAGGAATAGAAAAAAAATAAAATGCTGCTGACTCCAGCCAGTTCTTGCTGTAAGAGATCAGTTGGGTGAGAAGGTGCAAGTTGGTGCATCTCTGGGACCCTGCTATGGCTGACAAAAGTTCACAGGGCATCAGCCGTCAGCACAGAGCAGAGTTAACCAGTGTCTAATTGTAATGAGAGATAGATTTGTTCTCAGCAGTCCACGGTTATTGGCTGCTTTTTGTTCTTTAAGCTCTGCATTTGCAAGTTGTGTAATCATTATCGTGCGGTGTGCGAGAGAGTATAAATAAAAATAATAAAGCCCTTTTTTTTTTTCTAAAGAATTTCCTCTGTCCTTTAAATGT
Source organism: Anas platyrhynchos (assembly GCF_047663525.1). Classification (NCBI taxonomy): domain Eukaryota; kingdom Metazoa; phylum Chordata; class Aves; order Anseriformes; family Anatidae; genus Anas; species Anas platyrhynchos. The sequence goes on from NC_092590.1 coordinate 10,787,506, forward strand.
TGCCCTTTAAAATCTGATCTTTGGCTTCACTTGTAAATTTTTTACTGATCGCACTTGCACGTGGCACGTGAAGCATTAAATTTAGTGCAGATGTCTCTCGAGTGTCTTTTTCAAAACACTGTGGTCCTTCCGACTTCGTGTCTGCCTGCTCCCTAGTGCTTGTCTTCTTCACTACCAGTTGACAAGTTCTTGCTAATTAGGCATCTGTTTTTACTTCAAAAGCTTTGATATGAGAAGGTTGCTATCGTTCCGCACCAGAATCGTGCGGTACAGTGGTGTTACACTGCACAGGAGTCCCCAGTCATGCAGGATGCTTAGGCATGCACTGAATTTCTTGTATTGTCAAGACGATTCCACCTTGCAGCCACGGAACTTAAAGGAGTCACTGTTGGCCACAAGGGAGACATGGATAACCTTATTCCATGTCCTGGAGTCCTTTAAAGCTGTGGGATGAGCAGACACCACAAAGAAAGAGCGGGATTGAATGTGGGAGCAGAGATATGAACAAAGTCAGGCGTGATCTTGGTGGTAAAAAAAACATGGGCTTACATGTATATACAGATAGTTTGGTGTTGGTTGTGTTTTCTGTTCATTTGTTTTTTTCTCTCTGGTTTTCCCCCTACCCAAGATACGAGCAGGAATTTTGCATGTAGAAATGTAAGAATCTGTCTCGGTGTGGCGACCTTCCCAGTGCAGGTGCCATTCCCTTTTCCTTTGCTCTTTTTGCAGGTTATTAAATGCAAGGCAGCAGTACTGTGGGAAGCCAATAAACCATTTTCTATCGAGGATGTGGAAGTTGCCCCACCAAAAGCACATGAAGTTCGCATTAAGGTACTTAAAAATAAGTGCTATGAATTGCATTCAATCTTGCTGTTAGTCACAATTATTTCTAGAGGTTATTAGGATCCAGTCTTGGAAAATATTAACTAGGTGGGTAGTTACTATTCAGGGAGATACTGTGGAACATACTTCAAGTCCTAAGTGTGATCATGGGTCAGGTTTTTATTTGTTTGTTTTTTAATAACATATCCACAACAAGGCAAAAATCTGAATCCCCAGGAAGCAAGAATTTCTCCTTTACTTTCTTAGAATATGTGCTAGGAAACCGCTCGGCATGGCTGGGTGCCTCCTTTTTCATCTGGGTATTGAGCATCTGATACAGTCAGATGTTTTCATTTTAGAGCAGTTTCAAGCATTGTTCAGGAGAGGTTTCCTCACTTGGGGTCAGTGGCTGCACTTGTCAAAATAAAAGCTGTAAAGGCATACCTGAAAGTTTTAAAAGAAATATGGCTGTGCTGAATGCAAGAAAAGGCAAAATGCAATGTAGAATACTACGTATGGCTGAATTTTTTTGTCTGAAACAACACAAATGGGGACAATCATGAGTCACATAACCAAAGGCGTGAATTTAGATTAGTTTTATTGTGTGCATATGTGGTTTTGGAGAGAAGAAAGTGGCTGCTCCAAATATATGACATACGTTGACTTCTGTATGTGACATGACACGGATAAATGCTGAAGCACTCTTGTTGTTCCTCTAAATCAGATCTTGGCCACGGGGATCTGTCGCTCCGATGACCACGTGGTAACTGGAAGCCTGGTTATGCCTTTCCCAATAATTCTTGGGCATGAGGCAGCTGGTGTGGTGGAGAGCGTTGGGGAGGGAGTAACTTCGTTAAAGCCAGGTATGAAACAGCGTAACACTGAACACAAACCCCGTGCTGAGTTTTCAGACTCCTGTTTATGTCATGATTGTTCTGTGCATGAAAACTTGTATTGCTGAGCGTGTTCCAACTTTGGGTCTTTTTACGGATATCTTAAAGAACAGTATGTGCTGTTTGTTCACATCTTTGTGTTCCTAATCTCAATTTATTTTCAGATTTTTTTGCATTCCATTTCATTTGCTGTTGGCAAAAACATCTGCACCTTGCTTTCCATCGGTATAGTGCTTTTCCTGTAGGTTCTCTGCTCTTGGTCAGAGGAAACCAGGTATTGGCTGAAGACTTTGTAATCACAGTTTATACAACTAATCTCTCTCAAGAATAATATAAGTATAGTTTATCATCCCTTGGGAAAAAGCACTAGAAAACATGTTAAAGCACCTTCATTCTCCTAACATCTAAATAATCTATTAACTTTAGTAGATCAGAACTTAGGTCTTTGTGTGGCATTATTTCATTTTAAGAGTGTCAGGACACAACTGGGATGCAGTCCCTGCTGCAAGTTTGCTTGGGTTCAGTGTCAGTGCTGAAGTGAGCAGTGAAGACAGTGCCAGCAGCACTGCTCACCAAGGGCTCTCTCCTTATGCTGGATGGCTCTGAGCACACATCCCCCACAGGACAATCCTCACACTGCATCCTCTGTGAACCACAGACTGTAGATACAGAAGTCAGCAAAAGGTGTTGATTTTCCTCTCACCTGCTGCAAGATTCGACAGGGTTTCAGTACAATTTTCCAGGATTTAACAAATTCTAACAACGGCTAAGAAGAAATATGCAGTGAGCCAAATCTGTGTAGCAATGCTGTATTTTATCCAAGCAGTTTGTTAAACTACCTAAGTAGTTTAGGTAGTTTAACCCTTTTAGCACCTCTGTACTTCTACCGTCTTTGTACTGGCTGCAGCTATGAAGTCTGTCCAAATCAGGTTGGTATGTGTGATGAGAAGAAAGTCTATTTGAGATCTCTGATTTGTTTTAACTCCAAAGAAATATGTGTATTTCAGATTTCAGTGATAGCCCTGGCTGCTTTTTCTCTTAAGTTTTGGTTCAAAAACTTGATAAATCACTCTATTGTCTAATGCTAGCTGCCGTGTGTTTCCAGGTAAGCTGAAACAGCAGGTCTGAACACGCACACAGTCATGTTTCTCTGATGTTGCTTAATTTACCACTCTAATTTGTAAAAAAGACACGCAAAGCTGTTTTACCAGAATGATTACTAAGCCTACATCAAAAAGTTCTAAATAAAGTGTGTGTGTGTATGTGTGTGCATACATTTTATGTTCTGGAGGTCATTTTCCACTTTTTAGTGGAAATCAAAGATTTTCTTTGACTTTGAAAACATCAAATACTAGCCACATTTCAAAACTGCCACATCACAAATTGATCTGTATTGGGAATTATCAGTCTAGGGATTGTTATGGATTTACCATACTTTATTGTTGTGGAAAACATACAGCAGTAAAAAATTGCACCGAGGATGTAGCTGCTACTTTGCTACTCACATTGTGCTAGGGAATTACAGATGTCTTACCTTGTGTGTATCAGTGCTTCTCTGAAAAATATTTTACCTGCCTTTACGCCTAAGCAACAGTAATAGGACTGCAAATAAGAAAGAGACACATGAGGGCTGGGAAACTAATAATTTCCCATTCTTTCTACATGCAGTTTACAGCCCTGTTATCTTAGCATGTCAGCCTCCTGTCCTAATGGATGTCAGTTTTTACCTCCCTTTCCTCACCTGCGTAGCATTTTTTTTAAGTAGAAGATGCAAAAAAATGCTGAATGAGTAGTTGGTGAGTGGCAGCAGCTAGCAAGATTTAATATCAGAGCTAAGACTCAGTTTTATGAAAGACACCAGGGATATTGCATGTTGATAGCAGTTGTCATAAGTGCATTAATGATGTTGTTTGCATCAGTTTATCTTCCAACAGCACGAGGGCAGATGAAGGAAATAAGTTCAGCACTGCACTACTAGTGCACATTTTTCTATGGATAAAATATGCTTGTTTTATGTTTTTACCTGCATGCTTCCTGCATGCCTTTTGTCTTTTTTTCTTTTTTTTAACACCCCTGTCATCACTGTTTTCTTTCTAGGAGACAAGGTCATTCCCCTCTTCGTTCCACAGTGTGGGGAATGCAGCACTTGCTTAAACTCCAAGGGTAATATGTGCATTAAAAATGAGTGAGTTTCCTGGGTTACCTGTGGCCCTTATTTGATTTTAATTTACACAGAACCGACTGCATCCAACAGATCTCATTTGCCATTATTTCTGGTTATCTTTTGAGCAGCATTGGTGCAGCTGCTGGATTAATGGCTGATGGCACCACTAGGTTTACCTGCAAGGGAAAACCAATTCACCACTTTATTGGTACCAGCACCTTCACTGAATACACAGTAGTGCATGAAACTGCTGCGGTCAAAATCGACTCTGCTGCTCCTCCAGAAAAAATCTGTCTGATCGGCTGTGGATTCTCAACTGGTTATGGGGCTGCTCTGCAGACTGCAAAGGTAAGTACCATGGGCGTTCCTGGGCCATTCAGGATTTTGGGACCTGAAAACAGGTCTTCAGCATGGCAGCCAGGAAGTATAGGCTCCTCTCGCAGAGTTCAGGCTGGAAAGAAGACACTAGTTCTTTGCCTGCCTACGTTTCTCTAAGGTACTTAGGAATCTTCAATTGAAAATCCAATTTTAAAAAAACTTATTACCATTTGATAGGTCTTCTCTCAGAACTCTAGCTGTATTACCCCTAGAAAAGTGTTATGAGATTATTTATTTTATTGTAACTTAAGTCTAGGAATACAGAGAGCCTATACATGGAAAATTCATGATTTGTAGCAGTACTTGAATGTGACTTTTTACATCTGGAATTATCTCCAATGGAGGGACACTACGGACTTTAACACCACTGGAATATAGAGCATCATAAAAAAAATCTGGTTATAAACCTGAAGCTGAGTGCTGGAATGAAGACCTAGTCTCAGATGTATTTTAGCAACAAATTACCTTAGTCGCAAGTAGGATTATAATAGCATAGTTGGGTACTCCACTTGTAGGGTATGCATATGCAACTTTCTTTTACAATTGTGATATCTAATTTACGAGAATTGGCTTAGGTGAGAATGTTGATAGTAAGAAAATGCATTGCACTTTACCTGGGTTGTAACAGGATAACAGGATACTGTGTTAATATGGTTACCATAGGTGGAAGCAGGCTCTACCTGTGCTGTCTTCGGCCTCGGAGGAGTTGGCCTCTCTGTTATCATGGGCTGCAAGGCGGCTGGAGCTTCTCGCATCATCGCCGTCGATATCAATAGTGACAAGTTTGCCAAGGCCAAGGAGCTGGGAGCCACTGACTGCATCAACCCTAAAGATCACAAGGAGCCCATTCACAAAGTGCTGATTGGAATGACTGGCTACGGCGTGGACTACTCCTTCGAGGTCATCGGCCGTATCGAAACCATGGTATGCAAACAAAAATGTCAAAAGAGGCATTAGCTTGTTAGAGCTCTCTTCTCTAACCAACTAAGCACCGAGGGTGAGGGGCTGAGAGCCACTGGCAAAGTGTGAAGATAACTTTCAACCTGAAATCTGGCTATCTGCCACTGAGATGTAAGGACAGAAGGACACTCACAAACTTCAGAAAGGGAGCTTAAATGTAGTCCCTCTATTCTGATAGAAAGGGAGCCTAAGGAGGGTGGCTAAATTTCACGTAACTCTGTATCTTCTTTCCAGCAGTGTCTTATCATTAATGAATAAGACAAAATAAGGCAACAGAACAAGCTAAAACATGACAGCAGACAAAGGACGTGAGCTTGAGAATTTGTTTAACGTGACTGCAATAACAAAACACGAAGTGCAAGCTGAGTCCTGAGAGGAGAAGGAATCAAGCGTTTGTGCTCCAAGTGGCAGGGCTTGTGTGACCCTGGCACGTCCCTCTCTGTTTTAAATGCAGGTTGCAGCCCTGGCCTCGTGCCACTACAACTACGGAGTCAGCGTGATCGTGGGAGTGCCCCCTGCAGCACAGAATATCACTTTTGACCCCATGCTCCTCTTCAGTGGTCGCACCTGGAAAGGGTCTGTCTTTGGAGGTGAGAACTTGGAAAGATGCCATTTAACTGGCTTGGGAACTTGTAAATCATCTTCAATCAAAGCAGATGTATCTAAATTTGCTGCTTAGCTTGTCCTGTTATACTACTGATAGCGGGACATACTACTGATAACTATTTTGCTGACCAAGTAGCACAAAGGGAATTCATTAAGGAGACTCACTTATCAGAAGTGGTTACTGGAGAGAGAAAAACAGAGAGGAAGGGGAAGGGAGGAAGAGAGAGAGAGAAGGGAAGAGATTAAAAAAAAAAATAATCTGAGAATTTAAGTCCCTGTTTTTGCCATTTTCACAAGCATTTAATGGTTCATTATACATTGCCTCTGGATTTCTTTCAGGCTGGAAGAGCAAAGATTCAGTCCCCAAGCTGGTTGCTGACTACATGAAGAAAAAATTTGTTCTGGACCCATTAATAACCCACACCCTTCCTTTCAGTAAAATCAATGAAGGATTTGATCTGCTAAGGGCAGGGAAGAGGTAAGCACTGCTTAATTATAGAAGTTCTGTATAAATGATGTAAATAACTTATAAAGAACTGTAGAGTAACAGAGTATGGCTGACTTCATGACAGAGAATGGTGAAAGCAATGCACTGTGCCCCTTAATCTTGCCCAGCACAGTGTGCGTCCATGAGCTGCAGCTGTAGTAACCAAGGCAGTAACACCTTAGCTTTTGAAATGTACGGGATGTTTTCTTTCCTTCCAGAGGAACTTTGGGATTCTGTTTCCTGTCTAGTTTGAGCAAAGAGTCTGAGTGGCAGAGGGAGAAAAACCCACACAGAGCAGCAAACCAGTGCCTACTGTGCTTTGGAAAAGGGCAAGCAACCCAAGGAAACTATGTTTTTGAAATAACCTATGTTTACTGGAAAAGCAACTTACCATTCTTCTTATGGGTTAGGGAACAGAGTCCCAGTGCAATTAGTCCTAAAGCCACTGGGTAGCTTGCGCTAAACTTTAGAGCTTTTCAGAAGGGAAACTGCTTTGTGTATACACACAGCTAGTATTTGCAAGCTCAGAATTTGGCTCTCATGCATTCTTCAAATATTGTGAGTTCAACTCAGACTGTGTTTTCACTGGGTGTTGCAATCAGAAATACTGTTTGCCAGAGATGTTTGATTAAGATTCACCACGGCAATGACTGAAAATTCTTGTTGGCAGAAGTGGGAAATACTTTTGTGTATTTCAATACATGTAAACATAAAAATCATTTAACAGATGAAGAAGAATTTTGCCCCTGATGCTTTCTTTTAGGTTTGTTCCCAGGTTTTAACTACGCAGCACTTACTCCATTTTTTTGACTGTCTTTATTTTAGATGTGCTGCAAATGTCAGTTTGGGATTTTAGTGTGGCAAACAATGGAAGTGGCGAGGACACAGACACCATCAGTTTTGCTAAAATACCAATGGTCAACCTGAAGGCAGTGACATGTTGCCCCTGGTCATTTACTCAAACATTTTAGTGTTTACTGAATGAAATAGTATTCACAATGTTCTGCATAGAGCATGCAAGCACCACACTGCAGTGTACTGCTTAGACTGTTTAGCCAAGACCATTAGAAAGTTCAGATTGCCCTTTTAAACCCTTGCAAGAAAGGGAATTAATTGCCTTTCCTGATTATCTCTGATCTATGCAAATTGTCCCCATACCTTAGATAGGCCGGCTGCACCCTAACAGATGAGGGGATGAAAGCCAAGCCCTACTGTTGAAAAATTAAATTTCTGGCCCCTTTCATCCATCATCCATACCAGAAAGCAACATATCCTGCTTGAGAAAGGAGTCACAGTATATAGCTCAGTTAATTATTTTATTGCATGCTGTTCTTGATCAGAAAAAGAAATAAGAAAAAAAAAAAAAGCCTTAAAAAGCGAATGGGGATGCTCATACCTGGTGGTATTTTTTTAGGTTTACTGTAGCAGGTGTAGCTCCACTTACAGCCTGTAATTTGAAGGGGTTTTAGACCAAATTAACCAAATTAGACCAAATAAATTAGACCAAATTTTCTATTGGAAAGAAAATGCTTGTCTTTCCAATGCTGAAGGTCCCACTACCCTCCTGGCAGCCTTCAGATCTGCTCTCCTACCCCCTTTCTTTCCTCATTTGATACCAAGTATATTCAGCTTGCTGGACCTTGCTCCATCATTTTCCTACAAGCTGAGGCAGGGGAGGTGAGGAGTACCCTGGTTAAGAGCAATACCCTAGATTTTCAGAGGAAACAGCAGTATTGTGCTGATGTTGTCACGGGTTTTCTGCAGTCACTAACTTGTCATTTTATATTGCAGTATTCGCAGTGTCCTGACGTTTTAGGATTCCCAAATGATAAGCAGCAGATGGCTTGGCAGCAGCACAAACTTCATTGTCCTCCAATACAATGGATGCAAATTGTGAAATAAGACATTTCTGAATGATCTGCCACAACCACCCTTGAATAAAAGGATCAAGCTCAACATCCAGACTTCAAACACAGCACTTAAAAAGAAAATAATCATTCCTTCTACTTCAAAGCAGGAATCAGGAAAAATCTCTGTATTGTGCATCAATTTTCTTTTAATAGCCAATGATACTACCATACTTGCTTTTGTCACAGGTGTTATGGAAGGTTTGGCTTTATTTAAACAGCTTTTAACAGGCAATCTTTTAATAAAAGGAAAAAAAAAAAAAAAAAAGCAAACTGTTTCTTTGGATCTTAATAAAGCTGCAAGTTTAACAGCTCACACACCAGGAAATTAAAGTACTGCTCAATAAAACTCTAGGTTGGAACTAAGTATCCATCCTGAATGATTTTAGCATCCTCTTATTCCATTACCTGATAGGCAAGGAAAACATGGCAGAGATTAGGATTCCTGGGTGATGTGTGACCGTGTGTTTGAACTAACGATTTCAGTAAGTAATAGTTAAGTAAATCATAAACTGAGGTACTGGAGAAAGGCTCATTGCTGGATATTTTACCAAATTAATACTTCCAAGCATTTTATGAAGAATGGTTGTGTTATGTTTTGTTTTTTAAATGGTATATCTTTTTCATTGTTTTAGATCTGTTGCCAATCTACACAGGGGTGTCTGATGATCGGAAAACTGAGAATAAATGTATGAATGTGCGTCGATTATTACTTGTTTCCATTAAATAGAGGGAAGGGTGCCAGGCCTTTAAGTGTGAATACAGAAGAAGAAACAGGAGACAGGTAGCAGTGTGGCAGAGATCAAAGAAAGAATCATAATGCTTTCTGCATCCGTGACATGGAGACATGAACAGAAGCTATTTCTACCTCAGAAAACATGGTCAATATTGACTTAGCTTTTAAAAGAGATGGTAGCCACTTACAGCACTGATCAGAGCTTGCCTGGTAGCTGGGTAAAAGAGCCTGTGATAGAAGAGGACAGTGTGCTAACGATGACTTAGCTGTTTGTGTCAGCAAAAAGGGGCCTCGAGCAGCCCAGCAAGGTTAATGATTTGAAGACAGGTTTGCTAAGAGATTAGACCTTAACAGAAAGAGCTGCTTAAATATGTGTGCATATCATAAACTCAGTTTACATTGCAATTAAGACCCAAATACCAATCATTTGTTTCTGTGTGGTTACCTGTGCGGTCAGGTCTGAAGGTTTTTTGTGGGCCATAAAAAAAATTCCTTTTAGGTGCAGTTCAGCTACAGGATTATCTTTTCCAGGGCAGGCTACGTGTGAACCAACAGCATGAACTGGATCACTGAAACATTGGAAACAGAGGGAGAGGGGTTTTAATTCTGCTTTAACTGATCTCGTCTGGAGTAACATGGATTCAGTAGAAACAAGAGTGTCTCAGTTCACACAGAAAACATTTTCTGTGGGGCCAAAACTAATTTACTGTATCAGCTAAGAAACATCTAACTCATGGTCTAAACAGAAGACAACGAAGGTTTGTTTATACATAGTTTGTGGGGATAGAAAGAAGTACAGAGAGGTAAATTATCCTCCCTGTACAAGATACATGGTGTTTCTGCAGTATATCCTATTTCCTGAAGTTTGGAAAATATAATAACAGGATCCGGAGTGGAAGATGGACAAAAAAAGCAAAACAAAAACGGAGTTAGGAAATACAGTACAACAAACCTCCTTGCTTCTGTCCTGTCCATGAGCGTGCAAAGTCCATTTCCATTCCCTATCTCCCAAGCACAGTAAACATCTGCTAGTAGCATCTTTATAGCTTTGCTGGTTGGGGACTGGAACACTGAAAAAACAAAAGAAACCTCTGAAATCATACTGATCTGAACTACTGCAGTTGACCAAACCCCAAACCTTGGTGGACACAGATCTGAGAGAACGGAGGGCGCTGACAGAAGGGGAACTGCTCACACAGCTGGTTGCAAAGTTACATAAAAGTGTCCTTGGAAAATCGGCCCTTGCAGACATGCTCTTCGCGGTACCCAGGGGAAAAAAGCTGCGGTATACAGAGAGCTAAGCTGGACTCCAAAAGGCTGGGCATGTTTATTCGCCATACCATGCTCTCAAGGTCTTCTTTTCTGCTGTAATTATTAATCCTTTCACAAATAGCTGGGGGTGAGCTGCTGCCCGGCCAAAGGTTGCCCCTCGGCAAGGAGTGGAAGCCCGAGCGGTGCCGTGAGTCTCCTCCCTGCAGCCCAGACCCAGCCCCTGGAGGCTGCGCCTTTCAGGGGGCACAGGGGACTCCCTGCTCGCAGGGGAACCTCCCGCTCTGCTCTCCGCCAGCTCTGGTCCCTCACCAGGCCGCCCGCCGTGCTCCCTGCTTCCCCCTCCAGCCGCAGCCGCGGGGCCAGGAGCGCTCGGGGCCTCGACGCCAGGTGCGGGTCCGGCCACACAGACGGCAGCTCACCTCCAGCCTGCGCTGCCGCCGGCTCCTCTCAGCCCACATGGCCACGTCTGGAAAAGTAAGGACGCTCGCTGCCCTTCTCCCCACCCCAAGCCCAAGGCGAAGCTCCCCAGCAGCCTCACTCCCTCTCCTTGCAGGTCATCCGGTGCAGAGCTGCTGTTGCCTGGGCAGTGGGCAAACCGCTCTCTCTCGAGGAGGTGGAGGTGGCACCCCCAAAGGCGCGTGAAGTCCGTGTCAAGGTAAAAGCAAGGGCTGCCGAGCGCCAATGCCGGCTGCAGCTTCTCTCTTCTAGGGAAAAGACTGCTGACATGATTAAATGCAGACCATTTGGGAACGTGTGGGCTTGTAGGTAAAGGCGCAGACCTGTGCACAGCGGTGCTCTGGGAAAGTGGAGGGCTCACAGCTGGCAGTGGCTGTCTGATGCCCTGCCTGTCACAAACATCTCCCCAGCTTCTGGCACTGATGCTGTTCAGGCCAAGAGGAAAGGACAGTCTGCACGGGATTATCAGATTCAGTACCAAAACAGTGCAAAGGGCTGCAATTTGTTCTCTCCTGCTAAGTTACACCACACTATTTCAGACACAGCCACTCAGGACCACCCATTCCCAGAAACCAGAGAGCCAGACAAATGCCACCAAGTAATCCCCAGCCCCTGCAGCACAGTGCAGAGGAAAGCCATGCAAAGCCTTCAGCATGAGCAGAAGGGCTTGTGCCTGGGCTGGGCACAGAGGTACCAGCATGAGGCATCAGCACCAACCATGGTGACACTCGAAGAAATCACATCTAACTGCTGGCTTCAAAAAAGACCAGGCTCCTTCTACAGCTCACCTGCTCTTTCCTCTCCAAACAGATTGTGGCCACAGGGATTTGTCACACGGATGACCACGTTATTGAAGGCAGTGTTGCTGATATAGATTTCCCAGTCATCCCTGGCCATGAAGGAGCTGGGATTGTGGAGAGCATTGGGGAAGGAGTGACCTCTGTGAAACCAGGTAACCAGCTCGCACCCGGGACTCAGCTCTCAAAGCCCATGGGGCTGCCCAGAGCTCGGAAATAGCCCCCAGCAGCCTGGAGCCATGACCCATGACTGTCTGCACACCAGTACCACTGGACCACCACACACACTTTCCTCATCTGCTCCCCAAAGTGCCCAAATCAGGCTCTGAATTTTTCCTGCGGGCAGAGGAAGCAGAGGGTTCATGCCAGGCGCTGTGACGGGCGGCACCCTCCAGGCTGCCGAGTGAGAGGCACCTGTTATAAATGGCTCAGGATTCAAATTAGGATTAAATAAAAAAATAGGATTTATTAAAAGAATATAAAGGAATAGAGGTAAGCAAACAGCGCTGGGTGCACCAGGAGTCTCCGCTCCACCAGGATGCACACCAGTTACATCAAGCAGCTGATTTTTATGCACCTAGACTAATACATATTCATTACTACTTCTAAAAAAAATAGATTATTATAATTAGCTTCCGGGGTCCAGTTCCTCCTACTGGAGCATGCGCATCAGTCTCCTCTGGGGGTCTCTAGGGGTCTTTCATGCTGAAGGCTCGTAGTCTTCCTCTCACCTTTGTACTCACTAGGCACTATTCCAAGTTTATGGAACGCTCTCTGCACACTCTCTGCAGGTCTTGTCTCCCAACTGTCCTTCAGCTTCTTTTTTCTTCCTCTTAATCTCTTGGCCCCCCTGGCCAGATACCAAGGATCCACATAGTATCTCATAACAGTCACCAGCAGTCACCAGTTATTATCAGTTGTTCTGAAACTCCCAAACAGCTTGACGACTCACAAGCAATTAAAATATTCTTTCCCAGCTATTCACAGTCATCTATATAACATCTATAGCAGTGTTAAATCAATCTCGAAGAAGACAGAAAAAAACTGTAACTGTTAGAACTAGAAGTCAGGAATAACAAAAGCAAACAGGTTCATAAATTTAAGGAGTATTTTCTGAAGACGTGATAAATTGACTAGAATGAGGGGGAGACTGGGACACACTGCGTCTGTGGTTCAAGAATTAAATTGCCAGTGCAGGACCCAGAGGCAGACAGGATTCAAACAGAATTGTTCTTTATGGACACGAATTGTTAACACATTCCTCACAATCCCTTATCTTCTTTTTAATATCAACAATTCGTGTCTCTTCTGTTGTTAACTGGATTTCATCAGTCCGTTCTTGGAGGGTCCAATTCTTAAGCATCATAATTGACATATTCCCTTCCTTTTTTAACGAAGTTATTACCAATGTACTATTTATCACCCGGTGTATTAATAGTGTAAGACAAGGTATCATACAAGGTATAAACAATAACATCTTTACACCACATAACAATAAAAATAACACTCTTTTAACCCATGGTCCACCAGGCAGCCATTAAAATAAATCCCATTCCATATCCTTCCAGGTTTGTGTTTGCTCGCTCACCTCCCCCCTCTCCTTCTCTGGGATGGGAGAGAGAAATGGGAAAGTGAAGCCTGTGAGTTGAGATAAAACCAAGAAAATAATAATAATAATAATAACAATAACAATAATAATGATGATAATATTACTACTAGTAATAATGTATACGAAACAAGTGATGTACAATGCAATTGCTCACCACCTGCTGTCCGATGCCCAACCTAACCCCGAGCAGTCCGGCCCTCCTCCCAGCCTGCCTGCTGGCAGGACAGTGAGAAGCTGAATTTGGCTTGGTCCTTGGCTTGGTGTAAGCACTGCTCTGTAACAATTCAAAACAATTAAAACATCAGCATATTATAACATTCTTCTCATCCTAAACCAGAACATAACATTCTATCAGCTACTAGGAAGAAACACCCTTTTTATCAATCTTTAAACAGCAATTACTAAAGCTAAATTTTCCACAGACTTCTCCTTCTTGTGCTAGTAAATAATCCAAAACTAGGCAATTTTGATACAAAGCAGTTCTCATCATTTATAACTATTTCTATTACAGCCAATAACCTAATTATTCTATTAAGTATATATACTGGGGTCCTATAGTCCCAGGATCTGTCTCCTGCCCACGTATCTGGATTATAATAGGCAAACACCTTCAGGGTCGATTCAGGCTTGTGTTACCGTTCGGCCTGTCAGGGTGATCCAGCTCCTGGAAAACGAATCACAATTTTATATAGGTTAAAAAAAAAGGTTCTTATGTTATTTTCTCAGGACAACCTGACCTTAGTGTGGAAGAAGTCCAGTCGAGGCCCTCTCACTTGGCAGTCAATACCCATAGGGGTTGCCTCCCTCGGTAGACCATGCACACCGCAGTGGAGAGTCCTGCCCCGGTCTTGCCTTCTCCCTTTCCTCCCTTCAGGCTTGTCCCCTTTATTTGGCATCCTTAATTCATGCAGAGCCTCGTTGCCAGAATATTAGTTCTTCCTTAGCTTGAGTTTCAGTTTCCCAGGAGCGGACTCAACCCTCCGAGTTTCAGTAGTTACTGGTCCTTTTATTCTGGATGCATGGGTCCCTTTCTGCGGTTCTCACAGCTGTTTCAGTAGTCAGTAAAACAAGGTACAGTCCCTCACATCGAGGGTCCAGTGATTCTTCCCTCCCGTGGCTGCTTGTTGAAACACTTTCTTTTTTATCTTTTGACAAGTTAAATAACAGTTATCTAATTTGCTTTGTCGTATGGCCCTTTCCAGGTTCCTGTAGCAGGATTCATCTGATAGCTTTTCATGTTGATACAGATTTGACTACAGATACCAGGGTTTTGGCATTCATCACTATCTCCACAGTTTCCCAGCTGGACAGTCACATTCATTTATGTTGCATTCCTTCAGGGGCTCATCACCCCAGTCCTTGCAGTCTCTCTGCTGGTTACACACTTTATTGATATCTATGCACACAAAGTCAGATTCAGTACACATCTTCTTCACACAAGCACTCTCATCACTGCCATCTGAGCAGTCTTCACATTTTGCTCTAGCACCGTTGGCAGCAGTGCACAGTCAGGCGAAGGCGAGCAGCAGGCAGAGCGCCCCGCACCGTCCCCTGTGTCACTTATACTACTCCTATTACCCATGCTGTTAGTGTCAGTGGCATCCTCCTGGTACCGTTTCTGTCTTTGTCTCCCCCTTTTCTTTTTGTCACTGGCCATTCACCACAAATGGGTAAGACACATGATTACTAATTAGGAAAGAGAGTGTAACATCTGCTATACGGCTGCAGGCAGTGCCAGCTGCAACCTTAGGTTTGTGAAAGAGCCTGCCAGTGGTCATTTGGCAGTGTAATCTGCGTCTCTGCACTCCTGCCCTGCAATAGAGCTAAGTCGTCATTAGTAATAGTTATAACACCGACCTGGGGATCATTCCTCACACACCTAACGCTGGCTCTGCTCTGTTCCAGGAGACAAAGTCATCCTCTTTGGCCTTCCTCAGTGCGGGGAATGCTGCTTCTGCAAGAATCCTGACTCCAACTACTGCCTGAAGTCCCAGTGAGTTTGCTTCCCCCCCCCGTTGCCCATGCGGGCTCAGCTCACGCAGGCGAGTGCTCTGCGTGATGAGCGACCCGTGTACGTGCTCCCGACAGCCTCTCCGTGTCGCAGTGCCTGCTGCCCGACAAGACCAGCAGGTTCACGTGCCGGGGGAAGCAGATCCACCATTTCCTCTGGATCAGCACCTTTGCCGAGTACACCGTGGTGCCGGAGTTCACCCTGGCCAAGATCGACGCCGCCGCGCCTCTGGACAAGGTCTGCTTGCTGGCCTGCGGCTTCTCCACGGGCTACGGGGCTGCCATCAACACCGCCAAGGTTGGTACCCAGCCGTGTCCAGAGCTAGCACCCCGCAGCCACCTGCGTTCCCGCAGAAGCGCTCTGCCACAGCCTTCTTCTCCTCCTGCGGGAGGCTGAGCCGGCCCCGTGTCGTGCAGGTCAAACCGGGCTCCACCTGCGCCGTCTTCGGCCTCGGAGGAGTTGGGCTCTCCGTGGTCATGGGCTGCAAGGCGGCCGGGGCCTCTCGCATCATCGGCGTCGATGTCAACAAGGAGAAGTTTGCCAGGGCCAAGGAGCTGGGGGCCACCGAGTGCATCAGCCCTCGGGACTTCCAGAAGCCTGTTCAGGAGGTGCTCACCGAGATGACCGGCTACGGCGTGGACTACTCCTTTGAGGTCATCGGGACAGCCGACACCATGGTACGTGGCCTTCTGACACAGTGCCCTCCTCTAGCTCATTCACAGCGTCCCATCAGGGCAAATTTCACCACGGCACGAGCTCTGTTGCCTGGTGCCAGCACCTGTGGGCTTGTGTGTGTGCAGAAAGGCATTTACTGTCTTGGGGAGTAAATCATGTAGGAGTCTCAAAATAGGACGGTGCTTTCATTGCACTGAAAGGTTTGCAGATAGCTGTGAGTGGCAGACAACTGAAAAGAAAGAATGCATTTCCCATAAGTGTGCCTGATTCACTTTCCTGTCCCATCAGGTCGCTGCCCTGGCCTCCTGCAACATGAGCACCGGTGTCTGCGTGGTGGTTGGAGAGGCACCATCTGGTTCAGTGGTTCCCATGGATCCTTTGCTTTTTCTAAGTGGCCGAACCTATAAAGGGACTCTGCTTGGAGGTATGGAAGTAAAGGAAAGATTTCAGAAATTTGAGTGTTGTCCTTTCACAGTAATTCCTGAACTGCCTGTAGAACAGTTACCCTCTAAGGATAAATATAGACGTGTATATATATACACGTATATATATATGTATATACGTGTATATACATGTATATATGTACATATATACGTGTATATATATAATTATGCACGTATATATACATATATATATGTGTGTATATATATATATATATATATACACACAAGTAATAATAGAAGCATTTCTCCAGTCACTCACTGCGGGTGCTTTTCCCCCTTCTCTAGGCTGGAAGATGAGAGACTCCATCCCCAAACTGGTCTCCAGCTATCTGGAGAAGAAATTTAACTCTGACTTGCTGATCACGCACACGCTGCCTTTCGCTAAGATCAACGAGGGTTTTGAATTGCTACGTGCAGGCAAAAGGTGAGGATGTGGCTCGCAGGAGCGAGGCTCTCTCCATGAGGCAGTGCCCAGCTCGCTGCCCTCACCCAGCGCCCAAGCAGTGCCAGCCGGCAGGGCCCCGGTCCCGGTGCTGGGAGGCCCTGCTGTAAGGCAGAGGGAAGACCTCCACCTTCCAACACCTCGCTGCGGCGTTGGAAAGCAGAGTGAGGAGGAAGGGGCATCCGTGGGGACCTTGCAGACTGTGCCTTCAGGCTGAGGCACAGGAGCTGCGGGGCGGGACGGGGTGCCTCAGGCTTTCCTTCAGCGCCCTCGCTGAGCTCAGAAGAGGCTGGGGGAGAGCTGAGGTGGCCGGTCCCGGCCGCACCTGCCTGCCCCTCTGCCTGCTCCTGAGCACTGCGGCAGCACCTCCGGTAACTGCTCCCTTCTTCTCCCTTTCAGCATCCGCACCGTGCTGCTCTACTGAGGGACGCGGCCGAGGGAGGATGAGCGCGGTCACTCCAGACCCTTTCATTTGAACACGGGCTTCTTCTCATCACATCTCAATGGCTTATTCTCTCTGAATTTTCTTCCCTTCAATTTGTATTTATAATCTGTGCATACTGGGGCCTCCTGAGCAAAATCTGCTGGCTTTTCTCCTGATCTAGTTGTGCTTTTTGGGTAACAGCCTCAGAGAAAGTTAGGGAATGGAACCACAAAGAGAAATTGAACAGTACATTTATGTCCCATACATGTCTATGGCAACAGCAGTATGATTCTGTGGGAGCTACCAACATCACAATTGTTCTGGCAACAGCATTTGTTTTCTGCACAGAACGAAACACAAGCATATGATAGGATGGACTCAAAATTAGCAACTGCTGTAAGACTCCTGTTCTCTACTGTAATGCTTTCTAAATTGCAAAACTCAATAGGAAACAAATGGGTTTGCTCCCTAATGTATACATGAAGAAGCATCGGAGTGTGAAACATCACTCTCTACTGATGCTTACACACTGCTAGAAGTGAATGTAGACGGCACCCAGCTCTCAACAGACCACTGCTTAAAAATATTTTTGTTTTCTGTTTCACTGTATGTCAGTCTGTACTGTTTTCCTGAACTTGAAAGGTGACAATCACATTCTATTCCTCAGCAAGTGTGCCCTTTCCAAGACTTTCCTACTGTGGAATAAACACAAACACAAATGTCAGTCAGTTTTTGCTTTTAGCACTCCATAAACTAGCCCTTTGTAAGCCTAGCATATTATCTGAATAATCCTTGGATTGATTTTAAGACAAATACTCTTATGGTGGGCTTATACAAATCTTAGGATAGGCATGCCAGATACTCTTTGGTGATTCATATCTTAAGGGCAAGCTAGTTCCCATTCAAATCCAATGCATCACAAGATAGATTTTCTTGGGACATCCTGCAAGTTTGCTAAAACCACAGTCTGCTGATTGAGAGATTAAATGAATAAATAAATAAATAAATAAATAAATTTAAAGTAAATGATGCACTTAAAAACAGAGTTTGAATGATTCTTGAGAGACCACGTAGATTGGACCTTTTCCCAATGCAGCATCAATTCTCTGGATCATTGCTGAGAGAAAACTTGTGCTTAAAGGCCTCCAGCAGTGATCTATTCCATTATCATTTTACAGTGCATCAAACTGTTGGGTTACTGGCATCACGTACTCTTGGGTTACCTGGCACCACAAGAGGCCATCAATCAGACTGATGGTAATCTCCCTTCCCATTTTTTAAACCCTACCACAAAGCAACCTCATGTTCGGTTGATCTTTTGCCGGTGTGCAAGTTTTAGCTTGGGGTTTAAGTTATACACGTCTCTCATCAGACCACATTTCTACTAATCAATAAAAATTATAACAATTCTAATATTTCCTTACTAATACTTCCATAACTGGACCAGTATTGGATGGGAAACGTGCACTATTAGAAAGATCGAAATGGTCAGAGAAGACTGCACATGCTCTTACACATCTGCAAGTAGAAGTGTCTTGGTTTTACTTCAGTATATATGCAAACAATGAAAAGGTCTGCCCAAGTTGCTGACTTCTGAAATTAATAAGACATATACTAAACCCACAAGATCTCCTTAAGGCAGCATAGCCTATGAGCTGTGACAAATAAAAATGATTTCTGACTATTAATTTTGTTCCCAGTCCACTGCTTATGGGCTGTACTGCTCTGAACTTCAACTAGGAAAGTCTGGGTCTAGCCTGAGAAACACGTACTCCCAAATAATTACACCACTAACCTGCAAAGCAGCAATCTTTTGCTGTGGGAATTGTCTCACTGTGTAGACAGAATTTGTATTCTATGATAACCGCAAAAGACTATACATTACACCTGGTTCAAAATCAGCTGAAGACAAATGGCTGTAATTCCATTCAGTGTTTTGCAAGCGTTCAATTAACTGCTGACCGTACTGAATAACGGTGCTATGCTTACAAGTTATACCACACTGTTGTCAGATTTCAGCAGCGTTTGTGTGCCTTTTGAGATCAACACAGCTTGTAAGATGTTCCCAAACTGATAGCCTTTGTCTGCGTGAGTTTCCTGTGACGTCCTTCAAGTTAACAAACTCATCTTCAAAACAGAATGGAGTATTGGTTTGTAGTCACCAGAGCAATACATCCAAACCAAGAAACAAGCAGTTCAAAATAAATAGTGCATGGGCATTTGTGTAAGAACAGCAAAACTGTGTTTGTACAACTTCAATGTTCAGCTGCACAGAGCCTGTCTGAAAGAGAGTTTATGCACATTTTCTCTTGCAACTCCCATAGGTCTCAAACACTCAGTCTTGACTGCAAAACGTGCTTGCGCCAGAGCTTCCATGTGGCTACAGATGTCCTTCAGCATCCGTGCCCTGCAGAGCAGGCAGGGAACACACTGACTGAATGGCAGTGGGACTGCTCCCAGAGTCCACAGTGGAAATGGTACTGGAAGTCACTGGGGCTTGCTTTGGAGAAAAATGCAAACAGTAGCAGCAAAAATCACACAACCCCCCCTCACATTTCTCAGTGATCCAGTTCTTCTCCGATCCATGGCACCGCATTCATACTCCTCACATACCAGTGTGGTTGGCTCCATATGATGCACATGGTTGTGCCATGGCACTTTCAGGTGTATTGGACGGATCACTGCCAGAGGTGATGGTGCCCCCTTTAAAGCCCCTGTTCCTGCCACCCTTGACTATGGCTTGCCTCAGATCCTTCCCTGACACTCCTCTGCCACTCTCCCTGGATATGGCATCTGCCCGTTCTGCACCCATGCCTGGTGAGCCTTCTCATGGCCTTTCAAGCTCCCTCACACCTGGCACACACAGTACTGAGTTACCCTTTATGTGTAACATAAACTCAGGATAACTCAGGATATATCATGGAAAGAGCTATCATGAGATGAACAACCACTCTTTATCCGACATTTGTTTTCTTGGGCTGCGTGATTATCAAGGCATTGAAAATTAATATCATCTGTTTTGCACAGCGTTCCCTCCCAATTTTCATAATAATAATAATAATAATAATAATAACAACAACAACAATAATAATAATAAAAGATGTATTAGTCACCTCCAACAAAGAAACGTGACAAACATGTGCACCAACTCCACTAGAGATTGTACGCAACAACTTTAGGGAGAGGAATCATAGACTCTTGGATTCAGAGAGTGGTCTGTGTTGGAAGGAACCTTAAAGACCATCCCATGCCAACCCCATGCAATGAGCAGGGACACCATCCGCTAGAAAACCTTATCCAACGCCGCTTCCAACTAGATAGACCTTAAGCACTTCCAGGCATGGGACTTCTCTGGGCAACCTGTTCCACTGCCTCACCACCAATGGAAGTGTTTAAGGCCAGGTTGGATGGGGCTTTGGAAACCATTGTCTAATGAAAGCTCTCCCTGCTCGTCACAGGGAGCTGGAACAGGATGGTCTTTAAGGTGCCTTCCAACCCCAATACATTTTGTGAGGCCAGAATACTAACAGCCAGCCTTGTGCACTCAAGGTCAGCTACCCCAAGGCCAGAGACTCCGTAGACTTTCTAGACACCGGTTCAGTCTGAGCACCCCTGTGAGGACAATCGGTTCCTTTTTGCTGCCTGGGCTGTCTCCACCTGCAAGCGTGGGCCTGGTGCTGCTCACCTTTCTGCCACAGAGCCCCTCAGAGAGGACGCAGGCTTCATCTTCTCTACTCCCTCCCTGCAGGCAGCTGTCAGGTCCACCCCTGAGCCTTCTCTCCTTCGTGCTGACCCAAGGAGACCCCTCAGCCTGCCCTTGTATGCCGTGTGCCTTGGCCCCTCACTCCCTCGTGTGCCCTGGGCTGTGCCCACTCCACACCCATCAGGATCTTTCCTGTCTGGGGGAGACCAGAAGGGGATCCCGGAGTTCAGGCAGAGCCACAAAAATGACACCAAATCAGAGAGGAAAGTGGTTGCTTACTGGTTGTTGTTTATTGTTGTTGTTGCAACGCATTTATGTATTTATTATGATTATTCTATCAGTCTGTTGCCCCATCCTGGGAAGAGCTGGCACCCAAGCACCTTGAAGGGACTTCACGCTGCACTCCCGCGCTTCTTCCTGGCAGGCCTGAAGACTTCTGCTTCTGCAGAGGAACAGCTGTCTGCGTGCCCGTTTCCAGGGCTCTGCTGCTGCTCTCTGTGCACCGCCATGCAGGGCCAGGCTTTGTCTTCAAGCACCTCTTGGCAGCCTTCTGGAGACACCCCACGCCCAGCGTGGCCTTCGCAGGGCTTCTCCTGTCGCCCGCTGCAGCAGCCCAGAGGAAGCCGAGTGCGCTCTTGCCCAGTGCTTGGGGCTCCGTGCACAAGAGATGACACTTCTGCAGGAAAGGCGGGGAAGGGGAAGGGGAAGCGGAAGGGGAAGGAAAGGAGGGGGAGGGAAGGGGGGAGAGGCCATGTGCAGGCAATCCGGCATGATGGTAACGGGATGGCCTCTCCCCCCTACACGTGGCGGCGGAGGCAGTGCCGGGAGTACGGAGCGGTCCGGGCGGTTCTGCGATGACGGTGTTGGTGTCTCGCTGGTGGGAGCCCTGGCACGATGGTGTTGTGCCACACCAGATGGGATGGAGGTGGATCCACCTCCATCGGCTCTTCCTCCTCCACGGGTGGATCCACCTCCATGGGCTCCACACCATCCGCCGCGGCCGCTCCGTCTCCACTGGCGCTCCTCCGCCTCCACTTCTTCGCAGGCTGCATAGCCCAGCTCGCTTTGTTCCCACGCAGGGGTGGGCAGCTGTCGCCCCAGGTTCTCTTAATCCCAGCCATGTCTGGTGGTCGCTAGAGATCCTGGGGGATCAGCGAGGGGGGGGCCAGGCGCAGGGGCTTTTATAGGCCCCAGGACAACGCCGGGGGGCAGATGCCACTGTGACATCAGGAGGCCTCTGTGATGGCCGCAGTGATGGCGCCACGCCCCAGGCCCGACATGGCCGTGTTGGGAGGGGGCTTCTGAAAGAGGCCTGAAAGAGGCCCTGGTCTGGAAGGAGGATGGCTAGGGTGCTGGGGGCCCCTTTCCTGGGCCTTTTTGCTTGCCAGAGAGACAGGCAAGCAAAGCTTGCTACCTTGTCTAAGCTACTTTGCTACTTTGTCTATGTAGCTACTTTGTCTAAGTAGCGATACTGGAAATTGATTCAATGTCTTCTGAATAAAAACGTGATGAGATGGAGAGTTCAAAGGAAAATATGGTTGAAATACCCAAGTAGCTAATCACATGCACCTGACTTACTGATGTGGAAAAGGCTGGGCAATTAGATAGTACCTCAGCATTTGGGTTATGCACAAGCAGTCTAGCAGGTTGTACAAACACAATTTTGGTGTTTCATGTGTTCATGACGCTTCTACTTAGAGATGTGTAAGAGCATGTGCAGTCTTCTCTGACCATTTTGATCTTTCTAGTGTTAAAAGTTTTCCATCCAATACTGGTCCAGGTGTGGAAGTATTAATAAGGAAATATTAGAATTGTTATAATTTGTGTTGATTGGTAGAAATGTGGTCTGATGAGAGATGTGTATAACTTAAAGCCCAAGCTAAAACTTGCATGGGGTTTAAGTGAGAGGACACATCTCCTGTTCTTGGGTTACCTGGCATCCCGAGAGGCCATCAATCAGGCTGACGGTGACCTCCCTTCCCATTTTTTAAAGCCCTACCACAAAGCTACCTCATGTTTGGCTGATCTTTTGCTAGTGTGCAAGTTTTAGCTTTTTTCACCATCCTCCTTCTCCCACCCCAGGGCCTCTTTCAGGCCTCTTTCAGAAGCCCCCTCCCAACACGGCCATGTCGGGCCTGGGGCGTGGCGCCATCACTGCGGCCATCACAGAGGCCTCCTGATGTCACAGTGGCATCTGCCCCCCGGTGTTGTCCTGGGGCCTATAAAAGCCCCTGCGCCTGGCCCCCCCCTCGCTGATCCCCCAGGATCTCTAGAGAATGCCAGGCATGGCTGCGATTAAGAGAACCTGGGGCGACAGCTGCCCACCCCTGCGTGGGTCAAAGGCGAGTTGGGCTGTTGAGCCTGCGAAGAAGTGGAGGCGGAGGAGCGCCAGTGGAGACGGAGCGGCCGCGGCGGATGGTGTGGAGCCCATGGAGGTGGATCCACCCGTGGAGGAGGAAGAGCCGATGGAGGTGGACCCACCTCCATCCCATCTGGTGTGGCACAACACCATCGTGCCAGGGCTCCCACCAGCGAGACAACAACATCGTCATCGCAGAACCGCCCGGACCGCTCCGTACTCCCGGCACTGCCTCTGCCGCCACGTGTAGGGGGGAGAGGCCATCCCGTTACCATCATGCCGGATTGCCTGCACATGGCCTCTCCCCCCTTCCCTCCCCCTCCTTTCCTTCCCCTTCCGCTTCCCCTTCCCCTTCCCCGCCTTTCCTGCAGAAGTGTCATCTCTTGTGCACGGAGCCCCAAGCACTGGGCAAGAGCGCACTCGGCTTCCTCTGGGCTGCTGCAGCGGGCGACAGGAGAAGCCCTGCGAAGGCCACGCTGGCCGTGGGGTGTCTCCAGAAGGCTGCCAAGAGGTGCTTGAAGACGAAGCCTGGCCCTGCATGGCGGTGCACAGAGAGCAGCAGCAGAGCCCTGGAAACGGGCACGCAGACAGCTGTTCCTCTGCAGAAGCAGAAGTCTTCAGGCCTGCCAGGAAGAAGCGCGGGAGTGCAGCGTGAAGTCCCTTCAAGGTGCTTGGGTGCCAGCTCTTCCCAGGATGGGGCAACAGACTGATAGAATAATCATAATAAATACATAAATGCGTTGCAACAACAACAATAAACAACAACCAGTAAGCAACCACTTTCCTCTCTGATTTGGTGTCATTTTTGTGGCTACGCCTGAACTCCAGGATCCCCTTCTGGTCTCCCCCAGACAGGAAAGATCCTGATGGGTGTGGAGTGGGCACAGCCCAGGGCACACGAGGGAGTGAGGGGCCGGGGCACACGGCATACAAGGGCAGGCTGAGGGGTCTCCTTGGGTCAGCACGAAGGAGAGAAGGCTCAGGGGTGGACCTGACAGCTGCCTGCAGGGAGGGAGTAGAGAAGATGAAGCCTGCGTCCTCTCTGAGGGGCTCTGTGGCAGAAAGGTGAGCAGCACCAGGCCCACGCTTGCAGGTGGAGACAGCCCAGGCAGCAAAAAGGAACCGATTGTCCTCACAGGGGTGCTCAGACTGAACCGGTGTCTAGAAAGTCTACGGAGTCTCTGGCCTTGGGGTAGCTGACCTTGAGTGCACAAGGCTGGCTGTTAGTATTCTGGCCTCACAAAATGTATTGGGGTTGGAAGGCACCTTAAAGACCATCCTGTTCCAGCTCCCTGTGACGAGCAGGGAGAGCTTTCATTAGACAATGGTTTCCAAAGCCCCATCCAACCTGGCCTTAAACACTTCCATTGGTGGTGAGGCAGTGGAACAGGTTGCCCAGAGAAGTCCCATGCCTGGAAGTGCTTAAGGTCTATCTAGTTGGAAGCGGCTTTGGATAAGGTTTTCTAGCGGATGGTGTCCCTGCTCAATGCATGGGGTTGGCATGGGATGGTCTTTAAGGTTCCTTCCAACACAGACCACTCTCTGAATCCAAGAGTCTATGATTCCTCTCCCTAAAGTTGTTGCGTACAATCTCTAGTGGAGTTGGTGCACATGTTTGTCACGTTTCTTTGTTGGAGGTGACTAATACATCTTTTATTATTATTATTGTTGTTGTTGTTATTATTATTATTATTATTATTATTATGAAAATTGGGAGGGAACGCTGTGCAAAACAGATGATATTAATTTTCAATGCCTTGATAATCACGCAGCCCAAGAAAACAAATGTCGGATAAAGAGTGGTTGTTCATCTCATGATAGCTCTTTCCATGATATATCCTGAGTTATCCTGAGTTTATGTTACACATAAAGGGTAACTCAGTACTGTGTGTGCCAGGTGTGAGGGAGCTTGAAAGGCCATGAGAAGGCTCACCAGGCATGGGTGCAGAACGGGCAGATGCCATATCCAGGGAGAGTGGCAGAGGAGTGTCAGGGAAGGATCTGAGGCAAGCCATAGTCAAGGGTGGCAGGAACAGGGGCTTTAAAGGGGGCACCATCACCTCTGGCAGTGATCCGTCCAATACACCTGAAAGTGCCATGGCACAACCATGTGCATCATATGGAGCCAACCACACTGGTATGTGAGGAGTATGAATGCGGTGCCATGGATCGGAGAAGAACTGGATCACTGAGAAATGTGAGGGGGGGTTGTGTGATTTTTGCTGCTACTGTTTGCATTTTTCTCCAAAGCAAGCCCCAGTGACTTCCAGTACCATTTCCACTGTGGACTCTGGGAGCAGTCCCACTGCCATTCAGTCAGTGTGTTCCCTGCCTGCTCTGCAGGGCACGGATGCTGAAGGACATCTGTAGCCACATGGAAGCTCTGGCGCAAGCACGTTTTGCAGTCAAGACTGAGTGTTTGAGACCTATGGGAGTTGCAAGAGAAAATGTGCATAAACTCTCTTTCAGACAGGCTCTGTGCAGCTGAACATTGAAGTTGTACAAACACAGTTTTGCTGTTCTTACACAAATGCCCATGCACTATTTATTTTGAACTGCTTGTTTCTTGGTTTGGATGTATTGCTCTGGTGACTACAAACCAATACTCCATTCTGTTTTGAAGATGAGTTTGTTAACTTGAAGGACGTCACAGGAAACTCACGCAGACAAAGGCTATCAGTTTGGGAACATCTTACAAGCTGTGTTGATCTCAAAAGGCACACAAACGCTGCTGAAATCTGACAACAGTGTGGTATAACTTGTAAGCACAATCATTCAGTAAGGTCAGCAGTTAAATGAACACTTGCAAAACACTGAATGGAATTTCAGCCATTTGTCTTCAGCTGATTTTGTACCAGGTATAATGTGTAGTCTTGTGAGGCTATCAAAGTCCCATTCCATAATCTGCATCCTAAAATAGATCTTGAAGAGCATTTGTGTCAGGATTCTCTATGTGCTCCCCATGCTACGTTTCTGGCCATTTCTGCAAATTATTGGTGGTAAGTCTTACTGAGAGATTAGTTATTGGGCATCTGCTAGTCTGTTTCACAGGATATGCTGAGTGGTGTCTGTGAAGGTTCTGTTGTTGTCTGAGCCCAGTAAATATCTCTTATTGAGTGACTTCCATGTCGGATTGGAGTACGCTCATTAAACATACAGATAGCAAGAGACTTCCAAGCACATGGAAAGAGATGTTTTAAAGAATTGGGATGCAATTCAATAGCAGTAATTGCAAAATTGCAGGTGTGCAAGTGCAAGATGCAGAAAAATGCCCGCAAGAAATAGTGGATGACAAATTGAACAAGAGTTGGCAACCCCCTGCTATGTGGTTTGGCTGTGGAAACAGGGATGCAGTTGTCAGGACGCAAGGAAATGGTAAAAGGGCAGAGGGACATCATAATGGTCTTTGGGGCCATAAAAAGTGGCTATGAGGTTGAGCAAGAGAAGTGTTCTCTCCAAGGATGTTATACTGTAAGAGTATGATGCACTTTGAAATAATAATGGAATAGATCATTGCTGGAGGCCTTTAAGCACAAGTTCTCTCTCAGCAACGATCCAGAAAATCAATGCTGCACTGGGAAGAAAAGCTAATCTACGTGGTCTCTCAAGAATAATCCGAGCTCTGTTTTTAAGTGATTTAATTACTTTGATACTCTTTATTTATTTATTTGATCTCCCCCACAGCAGTTTTTAACAAACTTGCAAGCTGTTAAGTAAGCTGTTTTGTGCATCAGTGTGCAAGGCATGTGGTACATCAGCATGCAAGGCATTTTGGCGTGACAGTCTGCAAGGCATTTGCTATGTCAGCGTGCAAGGCATGTGGTGTGTGAGCGTGCAAGGCATTTCATGCATAAGCATGCAAGGTGCTTGCAGTGTCTGCATGCAAGGTGCTTACAGATTGGAGGCATCAGCAGGGGAGGGAGCAAAGGAAGTTGCTCAGTGCAGAGAAGAGGGGTGTGGTGGCGGGGTCGGGGGTGCAAGGCAGAGCTCCTCATGTCCTGTGAGGCCCCTGCTGTTCACAGCACTGCGTGGGAGCATTTGAAGAAAGCTTTTACTTGAGCATGTGTTTCCTCAGGAGAGGCAGCATTGCAGCTCTCGCAGGGCGTGAAAGCACAGGCAGCAGCACCAGAGCCATCAAGATCCTCGCGCGTATCTCCTTGTGCCCAGTGCAGGGAGGCAGTGGGAGAGCAGGGCCTGCGCCACGAGGGCCTGCTGGGCCGCGCTCATCCTCCCTCGGCCACGTCCCTCAGTAGAGCAGCACGGTGCGGATGCTGAAAGGGAGAAGAAGGGAGCAGTTACCGGAGGTGCTGCCGCAGTGCTCAGGAGCAGGCAGAGGGGCAGGCAGGTGCGGCTGGGACCGGCCACCTCAGCTCTCCCCCAGCCTCTTCTGAGCTCAGCGAGGGCGCTGAAGGAAAGCCTGAGGCACCCCGTCCCGCCCCGCAGCTCCTGTGCCTCAGCCTGAAGGCACAGTCTGCGAGGTCCCCACGGATGCCCCTTCCTCCTCACTCTGCTTTCCAACGCCACAGCGAGGTGTTGGAAAATGGAGGTCTTCCCTCTGCCTTACAGCAGGGCCTCCCAGCACCTGAGGGCAGCGAGCTGGGCACTGCCTCATGGAGAGAGCCTCGCTCCTGCGAGCCACATCCTCACCTTTTGCCTGCACGTAGCAATTCAAAGCCCTCGTTGATCTTAGCGATCGGCAGCGTGTGCGTGATCAGCAAGTCAGAGTTAAATTTCTTCTCCAGATAGCTGGAGACCAGTTTGGGGATGGAGTCTCTCATCTTCCAGCCTAGAGAAGGGGGAAAAGCACCCGCAGTGAGTGACTGGAGAAATGCTGCTATTATTATTTGTGTACATATATATATACACATGTATAAACATATATATACGTGTATATATATACACGTATATATTTATCCTTAGAGGGTAACTGTTCTACAGGCAGTTCAGGAATTACTGTGAAAAGACAACACTGAAATGTCTGCAATATTTCCCTTACTTTCATACCTCCAATCAAAGTCCCCTTACAGGTACGGCCACTTAGAAAAAGCAAAGGATCGATGGGAACCACTGAACCAGTAGGTAAGACTCCAACCACCACGCAGACACCAGTGTTCATGTTGCAGGAGGCCAGGGCAGCAGTCTGATGGGACAGGTGAGTGCATTAAAAATACTTGAGAGAAATTTCAGTTATCTGCCACTCATAGCTATCTACAAACCAACCCTCCTCTCCGTACAATGAAAGCACCATCCTATTTTGAGACTCCTACATGATTTACTCCCCAAGACAGAAAACTGCCTTTCTGCACACACACAAGCCCACAAGTGCTGGCACCACGCAACAGAGCTCGTGCTGTGGTGAAATTTGCCCTGATGGGCAATCATTCATGCTGTGAATGAGCTAGAGGAGGGCACTGTGTCAGAAGGCCACGTACCATGGTGTCGGCTGTCCCGATGACCTCGAAGGAGTAGTCCACGCCGTAGCCGGTCATCTCGGTGAGCACCTCCTGAACAGGCTTCTGGAAGTCCCGAGGGCTGATGCACTCGGTGGCCCCCAGCTCCTTGGCCCTGGCAAACTTCTCCTTGTTGACATCGACGCCGATGATGCGAGAGGCCCCGGCCGCCTTGCAGCCCATGACCACGGAGAGCCCAACTCCTCCGAGGCCGAAGACGGCGCAGGTGGAGCCCGGTTTGACCTGCACGACACGGGGCCGGCTCAGCCTCCCGCGGGAGGAGGAGGAGGCTGTGGCAGAGCGCTTCTGCGGGAACGCAGGTGGCTGCGGGGTGCTAGCTCTGGACACGGCTGGGTACCAACCTTGGCGGTGTTGATGGCAGCCCCGTAGCCTGTGGAGAAGCCACAGGCCAGCAAGCAGACCTTGTCCAGAGGTGCGGCGGCGTCGATCTTGGCCAGGGTGAACTCCGGCACTACGGTGTACTCGGCAAAGGTGCTGATCCAGAGGAAGTGGTGGATCTGCTTCCCCCGGCACGTGAACCTGCTGGTCTTGTCGGGCAGCAGGCACTGCGACACGGAGAGGCTGTTGGGAGCATGCACACAGGTCGCTCATCACGCAGAGCACTCGCCTGCGTGAGCTGAGCCCGCATGGGCAACGGGGGGGGGAAGCAAACTCACTGGGACTTCAGGCAGTAGTTGGAGTCAGGATTCTTGCAGAAGCAGCATTCCCCGCACTGAGGAAGGCCAAAGAGGATGACTTTGTCTCCTGGAAGAGAGCAGAGCCAGCGTTAGGTGCCTCTCGCTCGGCAGCCTGGAGGTGCCACCTGTCACAGTGCATGAGCCCTCTGCTTCCTCTGTCCGCAGGAAAAATTCAGAGGCTGACTCAGGCACTTTGGGGAGCAGATGAGGAAAGGGTGTCCAGCGTCACCTGTGTGCAGCCGGTCATGGGTCATGGCTCCAGGCTGCTGGGGGCTATTTCCGAGCTCTGGGCAGCCCCATGGGCTTTGAGAGCCGAGTCCCGGGTGCGAGCTGGTTACCTGGTTTCACAGAGGTCACTCCTTCCCCAATGCTCTCCACAATCCCAGCTCCTTCATGGCCAGGGATGACTGGGAAATCAATATCAAGAAAGGAACCTTCAATAACGTGGTCATCTGTGCGACAAATCCCTGTGGCCACGATCTGTTTGGAGAGGAAAGAGCAGGTGAGCTGTAGAAGGAGCCCGGTCTGTTTTGTAGTCGGTTAGTTGAAGTTTCTTTCATTTCTTTGGGTGTCACCAGCTTGGTGAGTCCTTTGCACTGTTTTGGTACGGAATCTGATAATCCCGTGCAGACTGTCCTTTCCTCTTGGCCTGAACAGCATCAGTGCCAGAAGCTGGGGAGATCATAGAATCATAGAATATCCTGAGTTGGAAGGGACCCTTAAGGATCATCAAGTCCAACTCTTGACACCGCACAGGTCTACCCAAAAGTTCAGACCATGTGACTAAGTGCACAGTCCAATCTCTTCTTAAATTCAGACAGGCTCGGTGCAGTGACCACTTCCCTGGGGAGCCTGTTCCAGTGTGCAACCACCCTCTCTGTGAAGAATCCCCTCCTGATGTCAAGCCTAAACTTCCCCTGCCTCAGCTTAACCCCGTTCCCGCGGGTCCTGTCACTGGTGTTAATGGAGAAAAGGTCTCCTGCCTCTCGACACCCCCTTACGAGGAAGTTGTAGGCTGCGATGAGGTCTCCCCTCAGCCTCCTCTTCTCCAGGCTGAACAGGCCCAGTGCCCTCAGCCGTTCCTCGTACGTCTTCCCCTCCAGGCCTTTCACCATCTTCGTAGCCCTCCTCTGGACACTCTCCAACAGTTTCATGTCCTTTTTATACTGTGGTGCCCAGAACTGCACACAGTACTCGAGGTGAGGCCGCACCAGCGCAGAGTAGAGCGGGACAATCACCTCCCTCGACCTACTAGCGATGCCGTGCTTGATGCACCCCAGGACACGGTTGGCCCTCCTGGCTGCCAGGGCACACTGCTGGCTCATATTCAACTTGTTGTCTACCACGACCCCCAGATCCCTCTCTTCTAGGCTGCTCTCCAGCGTCTCATCGCCCAGTCTGTACGTGCAGCCAGGGTTTCCCCGTCCCAGGTGCAGGACCCGGCACTTGCTCTTATTGAATTTCATGCGGTTGGTGATCGCCCAGCTCTCCAACCTATCCAGATCCCTCTGCAAGGCCTTTCCACCCTCATTCGAGTCCACAACTCCTCCAAGTTTGGTGTCATCAGCAAACTTGCTCAAAATGCCTTCTATTCCTACATCCAGATCGTTTATAAAAATATTGAAAAGTACCGGCCCTAAAATGGAGCCTTGAGGGACCCCACTGGTGACCGCCCGCCAGCCTGACGCAGCCCCATTTACCATAACCCTTTGGGCCCTGCCCGTTAGCCAATTGCTCACCCATCGTATGATGTTTTTATTTAGCTGTATGGTGGACATTTTGTCCAGTAGGATCCTATGGGAAACCGTGTCAAAAGCCTTGCTGAAGTCCAAAAAAAAACATGTAGTCCAAAAAAAAAAGATGTTTGTGACAGGCAGGGCATCAGACAGCCACTGCCAGCTGTGAGCCCTCCACCTTCCCAGAGCACTGCTGTGCACAGGTCTGCGCCTTTACCTACAAGCCGGCACGTTCCCAAATGGTCTGCATTTAATCATGTTAGCAGTCTTTTCCCTAGAAGAGAGAAGCTGCGGCTGGCATTGGCGCTCGGCAGCCCTTGCTTTTACCTTGACACGGACTTCACGTGCCTTTGGGGGTGCCACCTCCACCTCCTCGAGAGAGAGCGGTTTGCCCACTGCCCAGGCAACAGCAGCTCTGCACCGGATGACCTGCAAGGAGAGGGAGTGAGGCTGCTGGGGAGCTTCACCTTCGGCTTGGGGTGGGGAGAAGGGCAGCGAGCGTCCTTACTTTTCCAGACGTGGCCATGTGGGGTGAGAGGAGCCGGCGGCAGCGCAGGCTGGAGGTGAGCTGCCGTCTGTGTGGCCGGACCCGCACCTGGCGTCGAGGCCCCGAGCGCTCCTGGCCCCGCGGCTGCGGCTGGAGGGGGAAGCAGGGAGCGCGGCGGGCGGCCTGGTGAGGGACCAGAGCTGGCGGAGAGCAGAGCGGGAGGTTCCCCTGCGAGCAGGGAGTCCCCTGTGCCCCCTGAAAGGCGCAGCCTCCAGGGGCTGGGTCCGGGCTGCAGGGAGGAGACTCACGGCACCGCTTGGGCTTCCACTCCTTGCCGAGGGGCAACCTTTGGCCGGGCAGCAGCTCGCCCCCAGCTATTTGTGAAAGGATTAATAATTACAGCAGAAAAGAAGACCTTGAGAGCATGGTATGGCGAATAAACACACCCGGCCTTTTGGAGTCCAGCTTAGCTCTCTGTGGCACCGCAGCTGTTTTCCCCTGGGTAGGAGAAGAGCGTGTCAGCAAGGGCCGATTTTCCAAGGACACTTTTATGTAACTTTGCAACCAGCTGTGTGAGCAGTTCCCCTTCTGTCAGCGCCCTCCGTTCTCTCACATCTGTGTCTGCACCACACAGCTTGGTGTCATCAACAAACCTGCTGAGGGTGCACTCGATCCCACTGTCCGTGTCACTGACAAAGACGTGAAACAGCGCCGGCCCCAGCACTGACCCCTGAGGAGCACCACTCATTACAGATCTCCACTTGGACGTCGAGCTGTTGACCACAACTCTTTGAGTGTGATCATCCAGCCAATGCCTTACCCTTACCTTTTCTTCTGGAAAGGGCCCACAGTTTTCCCGGTCTTCCTTTTATCACCTCCTGATGGATGTCTAGAAGCTTCTTGATACTCTTTTTGTCCCTGGCCAAATCTACTTCTAACAGGGCTTCGGCTTTCATTCCGTGCTTCTGTGAACAGACCCTGAAGAAACTCCTAGGAGAACGTGGATGGGGCTGCCTCCTTTTACAGTTTCAACGCAGAACAGCTCCAAAAGGCTTGGGCCAGCCAAAGCGCTGCTCTTTTTTGGCTTGGTTTGGTTATGGTTTAAATAGACTGACTCATTCGATCAGAAAGTCTGACATTCAGCATCCAGGTTCCACCTCCATGTAATGGAAGCAGCCTTTTCGTGAAGGTAGTAGTTTCAAGTGGCTCTTCCAAAACCCTCACGGCAGCCAGTGGCATTTGCTGCCCTCCCCTCATCCTACAAGGCCACTTATGTATCTCCATCAAGCATAATTCATGTTGATCTCAGCACGGGTTGACCATAGTAAGGCTGTTCTGGGCATTCCCAGATGTCATCATGTCCTTTGTGTACCTCAAAGGCATCTTGGGGCCAGACAAGAGTTTCTCCCTGGAAATCGGTCTGAAGGCTCTCATTCAGAAGCTACCTGGGAGACTTCAAGCCAGATGGGAGGCCTCGTCCTCCAAAGGAGGAAGCAAGAAGCCACACAAGTGGTGAGAAGGTTTCTCCTTAGCACTAGAGAAGAGAGCAACTGTGGACCTCAGAGCTTCCCATCTTTCTTCCCCACACTCCAGTCCCCGAGCACCTCGGTGGCCCTCCAACAGACTCCCTGAGTTGTGCTGGCACAGCAGCCAGAACGAGGCAAGTCCCCCTCCTCCCCTCTCCCACCGGGCTCAGGGCACAAGAGATGGCACCTCCTCACACCCCAGGGGCAGGGGTAGGTGCTGTGGATGGCAAGGAAGGGCTTGCACACCAACTGCATACCAGCAAGGCTTTAATTGACTGCTGGTAGACCTGGTGCAGGCTGCCCGTG
The DNA here is from genome assembly GCF_047663525.1 of Anas platyrhynchos. Taxonomy (NCBI): domain Eukaryota; kingdom Metazoa; phylum Chordata; class Aves; order Anseriformes; family Anatidae; genus Anas; species Anas platyrhynchos. The sequence continues at coordinate 10,820,853 of NC_092590.1, forward strand.
CCACCCTTACCCACATGTGGGATATCTGCATCATTGGCCCCACCCAAGCTCCTGTCAAGCATGGGGGCTGCTCCACTTGCTGGGAAACGTGGCAGTAACAGGTTGGGGTTAACAGAGGACCACTGCCCTTCCCGAAATGTTGTTGCCACCATCTTGTGGCACAGGGATGCCAGGCATGGGTCGAGGAGGGTTGATTCATATCTAAAGGGCAAGCTAGTTCCCATTCAAATCCAATGCATCACAAGATAGATTCTCTTTGAACATCCTGCAAGTTTGCTAGAACCACAGTCTGCGGATTGAGAGATTAAATAAATAAATAAATAAAATAAATTTAAAGTAAACAACGCACTTAAAAACAGAGTTTGAATGATTCTTGAGAGACCACGTAGATTGGACCTTTTCCCAATGCAGCATCAATTCTCTGGATCATTGCTGAGAGAGAACTTGTGCTTAAAGGCCTGCAGCAATGATCTATTCCATTACCATTTTACAGTGCATCATACTGTCAAAGTATAACCTCCTTGGAAAGGACACATCTGCTGTTCTTGGGTTACCTGGCATCACGAGAGGCCATCAATCAGGCTGACCTCCCTTCCCATTTTTTAAAGCCCTACCACAAAGCAACCTCATGTTTGGCTGATCTTTTGCCAGTGTGCAAGTTTTAGCTTGGGGTTTAAGTTATACACGTCTCTCATCAGACCACATTTCTACCAATCAATACAAATTATAACAATTCTAATACTTCCTTATTAATACTTCCATAGCTGGACCTGTATTGGATGGGAAACTTTTAACACTAGAAAGATCGAAATGGTCAGAGAAGACTGCACATGCTCTTACACATCTGCAAGTAGAAGCGTCATGAACAAGCAGTTTAAAATAAATATTGCTCGGGCATTTGTGTAAGAACAGAAAAATTGTGTTTGTACAACCTGCTAGACTGCTTGTGCATAACCCAAATGCTGAGGTACTATCTAATTGCCCAGCCTTTTCCACATCAGTAAGTCAGGTGCCTGTGATTAGCTACTTGGGTATTTCAACCATATTTTCCTTTGAACTCTCCATCTCATCACGTTTTTATTCAGAAGACATTGAATCAATTTCCAGTATCGCTACTTAGACAAATTTATTTCAGCCCTGTTCCCCATATAAGCATTGGGAACCAAGTCAGAATGCCTAAAACCCTTCAAACCCTGTGTCATACCATCGGCTATGCTCACTGAGAAGAACATGGGTTTCAGATAAAAAGCGTCTTTCTAGGTCTCACTTTCAACAGCTTTATTTTCTGCCACTGTGCCAGGACCACAACTGGCCCCACTCATGAACCGTCTCACTCAAACACGGGCCACTTCCAGGGAGATGTGGTGGTGACAGGTAGGCGTAAAGGAAGACCCAAAATGTTGTTGCCACCATCTTGTGGCACAGGGACACAAGGCATGGGATGAGGAGGGGGATGAGGAGGCATGGGATGAGTCCCGGTGCCCAAGGGGCAGCCTGTCTCTCTGGCAAGCAAAATGGCCCAGGAAAGGGGCCCCCAGCCCCCTTCACCATCCTCCTCCTTCCACCCCAGGGCCTCTTTCAGGCCTCTTTCAGAAGCCCCCTCCCAACACGGCCATGTCAGGCCTGGGGCGTGGCGCCATCACTGCGGCCATCACAGAGGCCTCCTGATGTCACAGTGGCATCTGCCCCCCGGCGTTGTCCTGGGGCCTATAAAAGCCCCTGCGCCTGGCCCCCCCCTCGCTGATCCCCCAGGATCTCTAGAGAATGCCAGGCATGGCTGCGATTAAGAGAACCTGGGGCGACAGCTGCCCACCTCTGCGTGGGACCAAAGCGCCTTGGGCTATGGAGCCTGCGAAGAAGTGGCGGCGGAGGAGCGCCAGTGGAGACGGAGCGGCCGCGGCGGATGGTGTGGAGCCCATGGAGGTGGATCCACCCGTGGAGGAGGAAGAGCCGATGGAGGTGGATCCACCTCCATCCCATCTGGTGTGGCACAACACCATCGTGCCAGGGCTCCCACCAGCGAGAAAACAACACCGTCATCGCAGAACCGCCCGGACCGCTCCGTACTCCCGGCACTGCCTCCGCCGCCACGTGTAGGGGGGAGAGGCCATCCCGTTACCATCATGCCGGATTGCCTGCACATGGCCTCTCCTCCCTTCCCTCCCCCTCCTTTCCTTCCCCTTCCGCTTCCCCTTCCCCTTCCCCCCCTTTCCTGCAGAAGTGTCATCTCTTCTGCACGGAGCCCCAAGCACTGGGCAAGAGCGCACTCGGCTTCCTCTGGGCTGCTGCAGCGGGCGACAGGAGAAGCCCTGCGAAGGCCACGCTGGGCGTGGGGTGTCTCGGAGAAGGCTGCCAAGAGCTGCTTGAAGACGAAGCCTGGCCCTGCATGGCGGTGCACAGAGAGCAGCAGCAGAGCCCTGGAAACGGGCACGCAGACAGCTGTTCCTCTGCAGAAGCAGAAGTCTTCAGGCCTGCCACGAAGAAGCGCGGGAGTGCAGCGTGAAGTCCCTTCAAGGTGCTTGGGTACCAGCTCTTCCCAGGATGGGGCAACAGACTGATAGAATAATCATAATAAATACATAAATGCGTTGCAACAACAACAATAAAGAACAACCAGTAAGCAACCACTTTCCTCTCGGATTTGGTGTCATTTTTGTGGCTCTGCCTGAACTCCGGGATCCCCTTCTGGTCTCCCCCAGACAGGAAAGATCCTGATGGGTGTGGAGTGGGCACAGCCCAGGGCACACGAGGGAGTGAGGGGCCGGGGCACAAGGCATATAAGGGCAGGCTGAGGGATCTCCTTGGGTCAGCACGAAGGAGAGAAGGCTCAGGGGTGGACCTGATAGCTGCCTGCAGCTGCCTGCAGGGAGGGAGTAGAGAAGATGAATCCTGCATCTTCTCTGAGGGGCTCTGTGGCAGAAAGGTGAGCAGCACCAGGCCCATACTTGCAGGTGGTGACAGCCCAGGCAGCAAAAAGGAACCGATTGTCCCCACAAGAGCGTTCAGACAGAACTGGTGACCAGAACGGCTACAGAGTGTCTGTCCTGGTGGGCAGCTTACCTTGACTGCACAATGCTTCCACTAGACCAGAGTTCCCAAAGCCCTTTCCAAACTGGCCTGAAACACTTCCAGGATGAGGCATCCTCTAGAGGAGGGTGAAGATTTGTGCTCCTTCTCCAATCACTTTGTCAATGCCCCCTTCCCTAGAGAGGAATCCTAGCTGCCTGGTTTCCCTGCCCTCTAATACCAGGCTATTGGCTCCACTGTCCCATCACCGGAGCAGCGAGGTGACAAGGTGCTCACCTGGACGATGACTGAAATCTTTTTGCATATCTTGTATCTCATCCTGGGATAGGCTTTGGGTAGCTATTGATGCCTGTATGATATCTTCCTCTTTGTCTTCCTGTTCCTCTGATGTCCCAGTCACTTTGCAGTAGCCTGCCTGGACTTCTTCTTCCTCCCCAGTCTCAGTAGGAGTTCCTCCGCTTTCTAATAGACCTGACTTTTTCATCCATTGTTTCATCTTGGATACAAGGCAACTGACACTGGCACAGTTTGGTTCCCCGTCCCAGCTTTGGGGCCTCTCACAGGGACTGGAATGGCTGCAGGGCCCATTGTAGGGGTTGGAACGGCTGCAGGGCCTGTCACAGGCGTTGAACTGCTGTTTCTGAGGTTTGCAAAGGCAGAACCTGTCTATTTCATTGGATCCAGCAAGGGGAAGTGCTAAGTCCTGCACCTGGGCAGGAGCAACCCCAGGCACCAGGACATGCTGGGAGTTGTCCATCTACAAAGCAGCTTTTTAGGAAAAGACTTTGTGATCCCGGTGGACACCATAGCTAAGCTGACAGCATGTGCCATTGCAGCAAAGGCAGCTAATGGTATCCAGGGCTGTGTTAGACAAAGTGTTGCCAAAGGGCTGAAGGAGGTGATCGTTCCCCTCTATTCAGCACTGTTGAGGCCACAGCTGCAGTGCCATATCCAGTTCTGGTCTGCGCGGTAGAGGAGTGATGTGGAGCTGCTGGAGAGAGTTCAGCAGTGGGCCACAAGGATGACTGAGGGACTGGAGCATCTCTCCTGTGAGGAAAGGCTGAGAGAGCTGGGGCTGTCCAGCCTGGAGAAAAAAAAAGGCTCAGGGAGGATCTGCCCAAAGGGCACTCACTGATATATTCGAGAACTCAGGCCTGTCCGTCTGAGCTCGGTGCCAAGGAAGCTCATGGAGCTTGTTATCTCAAGTGCCATCTCACAGCACTTGGAGGACAACCAGGCGATCAGGCCCAGTCATCATGGCTTTATAAAAGGCAGGTCCTGCTTCACAGCCTGGTCTCCTTCTACAACAAGGTGATGCGCTCAGTGGATGGGGAAAAGGCTGTGGCCTACCTAGACTTCATTAAGGCTTTTGACACCATTTCCCTCAGCATTCTCCTGAAGAAGCTGGCAGCTCAAGGCCTGGGCAGCTGTATGCTTTCTTGGATTAAAAACTGGCTGTGTGGCCAGGCCTAAGGAGCTGTGGTGAATGGAGTTAAATCCAGCTGGAGGCCGGTCACTACCAGTGTCCCCCACAGCTCAGTGTTGGGGCCAATTCTCTTCAATATCTTTATCAACCATCTCAGCGAGGGGATCAAGGGCACCCTCAGTAAGTTTCCAGAGTGCTATTCTGCAAGTTAGGCCTGAGTGTTGATCAGTTTGAGGTAGGAGGGCTCTGCAGAGGGATCTGGGTAGGCTGGGCCGATAGGCATCATACACCTAATGCTTTTTGACCTCTTTTGTGCAACTCTTATCCCAGTCAACAGCCCTTTGAGCTTCTGGAACCCCCCTCAGTAGGGTCAACAATTTCACAGCACATCATGAACACACAAATGAGTTATTAAAGGTTAACAAATCCCATCTTGCTGCCAGTTTGCAGTCATGTTTGCACACAGAACTCACTTTGCCCTGCTGTAAAAGTCACCTTTAATTCTCTTAATTGCTTTTTAAGTACAAAACATTAAGGCTACAGGTAATTAGATGACACCACAAGAACTCATGATGTTTTAATTGCGCTTCAGCAGTCCCCTTCCTAGAAAACACAAGTTCCTCCCAAGAAACTTTGACGAAACAAAATTTGATTGCTACAAAATAAGTCTGCCTTGAGTCAATGATAACTTGCACTTTACCAGTTATTTTGTACTCTTCACCTGAAAAATTGTTAAGGGCTGCAGAGTACTGGTATTATATCAGTGCCACCTGGCGGTTACCTCCTACCACTTTCTCTGTGTGCTGCTGATCGACTTTTCCTGGCCAGGCAGGAGGCTCTGGATTTCCACCAGGACCAACATTTGCCTGCAGCAGACGTCCTTGGCTCAGGCTCTCCACGGGCACTAGCAGAGGACTAACAACGACATTTATATGAATGTATCAGAAGACGCTATCAAGTATGAGCAAGGAATTATCAGCATAACCCTTCCCCTATTTTTAATCCTTCTGATTTTTCTTGCATGGTATATGCATCAATATACTAGAATCAACCCATAAAAGAACCATCCTTTGTGGTTTATTTGATTTTTATTTTTAAATTATTATTTTTAAAATCAAAGAGCTAAAAATATTAACCATGCACATCCCCAAATGACTCATTTTCATTCCTAAAATATTAAAAATCATTCACTATCCCAGCTTCTTGCATCTCTACTGAAAAAATTTCATGACCATTTTACATATTTTCATATTTAAATACAGTACATTAGCATGGGCCTTTGATTTGAGAAGTTATTTTACTTTGGCATGCTTTCCAATCAACTTTTTTTTTTTTTTAAGTATTGGATATGGAGATAATGTTTTAAATTTATATTTGTATTTACAAAAGCAGAATTTTATAATTCACCCGGGACTATCCAAAGAAATATCAACCAGCTTTGAGTATTTCACATGAATTTTTTTTTTTATTATTATTTTTTAAATATTTCCACTTTCCAAGCAGCTATGACTTGTGGAAAACAGACTCCACAATCAGTAAGATTGTACAGTAGTCATGTTTATTCAGCGCTGGGCAGCACAGGGGGTTGTCCCACCAAAGTCGTGGGCACCTGAAGCAGCAACTTGCCATGGTTATATGCAGCAAAGAGTTACATATGCATGAAGTTTCACAATATGTCTATACATATTCATAACCTGTCCCCGCTTCATATTAAAATTAGTTCCAAGGAGTCAATTCCTTAAACTCCTCCCATCTGCGTTTGTGCAATGTCTCCTGGTGGTGGTCGTTGGGGGTCGTGGGGATGAAGGTTGATGACTCTTCCTCGTCACCACTGGTTGACCTCTTGTCTCTGTGCAGACTCAGTTGCTCCTTGGCTCTTGTCTATCCACAGGACCAGTATCTGCCAGTTTCTTAAGAGTGGCTCACACTCTTATTAGGAGACTGACCTTGGTAAGGGGCCCAAGGCTTCTTGCTTTAGTTAATTTGCACAATGCACCATAGTTAGCAAAGACACTAAGTAGCATCCTAGTTCAATGCTGTCAGCACTCTATCTCTACTTGACAAAATTCTCCTAACTCCCTCTCTCAGCTATAGATGTATTTTACAGAAATAAATTGTTGCTTTGAAGAACAATAGGAGTTTCTAATTCTTTTGAATGCTACAAAAGTATCTTCCACTACTTCATAGGAGAAGGTAGGAAAGCCTAAATCAGAATTCATATGGCTGGTTTGGAGAGCAATGCTCCACAAAAAGACTGATTTACTCAGGTAGTCACAGCTGAAATTTCTAGATCTGTCCTGTTCCACCTGCACACGGGAACTTGCAGAATGAGGGCACACATTACCACAGGTTCAAAATGAAATATATCTATCAAAACTATTAAATCACATTGGTCTTATTTAGGAAATTATGTTAGTGGGAGAAAAAAGTACCTCTGGGGCAATCTAGCACTGATTCTGTTTGTGGAAATGAACCAGGTGATGTTTCCCTGAGGGCATCCCAGTTTTTCCAGCAGGTAGGTGTGTCGGTCCCCTCCTCTCCACCCACACCTCGCCACTCTGTTCAGCAGTGCGAGGTGGCAGGCAGCAGTTACAGTGCCACCACCTTCCCTCACCACATGCTCCCAGGTCCATGCCGTCCCCTCGGGTCCTGTCGCTGTCCCCAGAGAGCAGAGCTCAGCGCCTGCCTCTCCGCTCTCCTCGTGAGGAAGCTTTAGCCTTTATAGACTTCCTTTGGACACTGTCTGACAGTTTTGTGTCTTTCTTATACTGTGGCACCCAAAACTGCTCTCAGTTCTTGGGGTGAGGCCACACAAGCACAGAGCAGAGCAGGACAATTCCTTCCCTCGACCGGCTGGCAGTGCTGTGCCTGAAGCACCCCAGGGCACGCTGAGGACTCATGTTCAACTTGTCATTACGCCATTGAATACTGTAGTTATTATTTACGCCATCAAAACCCATCAAGCTACCAGTGGCACTTGCTGATTCCTGGTACTTAGTTGAGGGGGGACGGGACCTCAGCACCCGCCCGCAACACCTCAGGGGCCGGCGCCTGACGGGGACCGCGGGATGGAGACCCCCGCCCTGCCATGGGGTGGCAGTGAAGGGATGGAGGGAGGCGGTGAGGGAGGCACCCGCCATCTTCCCGCCCCTCCTCAGCCCCCGGCCATTGCTCCAGCGGCCATGCGTGTGCCCGCCTTGGAGCGGGGCGGGGTCGGGGTCTCCCTCCCCTTCCGTCCGGAGCGATGGCGAGCGGGGTGAGACAGCGAGCGGGGTCCCCGTCCCCCCTGGTCCCGTCCTGTCCCCCTCCGGTTCCCCTCCATTTTGTGTCACTGCGCTTTGGGGGGGGTCGCGCAGTGCCATCCTCACACCCCCATCCCGCCCCGGGACCACCCCCCTTCCCCCAGCACCGGGAGGCTTCGATTAACGACAGAAATAATGGGATTTGGGGTTTTGGGGGACCTATATTGGCAACAAAATTAATGGGATTTGGGTTTTTCTGCGTGCACCCGCGGCCGTCGCCATCCCAGCAGCAGGTTCAGGGTTCTGTGGTGAAATCCCCTGGTGCCGTTTGGCAGCGTTCAGCCGGGTAGCAAGGAGCAGAGCAAAGGGAATTTGGCCCCAGGGAGCAATCCCTGCTCGCTCTGCTGGGGCTATAAGGTTTTTAAAAGGGCCTTTTTGGGTCGGCAGCAGTCGTTTCAGCGATTTTTGCAGGTGGCTCTGCTGTTTGGGGTGCGGTGAGGGTGGTAGCCCTCTTGTTACAGAACAAGAAGCCCACCTTTAATGTGGGGGTCTTGGGCTGTTACGTGACTTCCAGTTTGCTTTCCAAATTTCTGAACGAGCACTCTGTGCTCAAGGACCACCTCTTACACACATACCTGTTTTATTTTAAACCGCCTCTTTTATTATGCAATCTCTCCATTCCTATTGCTCGTTTCACTGCAGTGTTTGCATATGTCCCAAGCAGTCCTGGGTTTATTATACTTTTGCACAATAAGAGAATAACATTCAAAGTTCAGATCTTGGTTCATTCACTCAGCTTCCTGGGAGCAAATGTAGACCAATTAAGCCTTTGTGCTGAAATGATGTATCTCAGATCTGGGACTCTTTCCAAAAGCCAGTAGCCTTTCTCTCATTTCCTTGCTTGGTTGAACAAGAATTATTTTAACAGATGTCCTCTTTTTCTTGTTGATGTCGTTTAGGTTATTAAATGCAGGGCTGCTGTTGCTTGGGAGGCAGGTAAACCTCTCTCTCTTGAGGAGGTGGAGGTTGCTCCACCAAAAGCTCATGAAGTCCGCATCAAGGTAATTACATCAATCTTTTACCTGTATCCATTATGTTTTGGGAGACTGAGTATTAAAGCTGTTTACTAACAGAATAAACGTTGAATGGATAGCATTAGTTCATTAGTATCTCAGCGGTTTTACAAAGAAGAAAATTATGGTATTTAGATCTTCTGTTTATGGAAAACATCTTTGATTTCTGTTGGTCTCAGTCCAGAGCCTGGTCTAAAGTTCATAGCTAGACTTGGAGGTTGATTATTTCAAATCCAGGAACCCAGCCTGCATTGAGATGACTTGGACTACAGATCTATTGCCCGAGGAAACAGGATGACATCATCTACCCCTTTCAACAGCAGGACATAGTTGGTGGAATAAGAAAAGATGCACTATCCCCAAAATTTTCTTTTTTCAAAGTGTGACGTATACTTTGTGCTGTGCCAGGAGTGATACAGCTTGCTGTATCACAAATGTTACTAGGATTGGCAAACTCCTATTGGCGATTTTTCTGAATGACCAACCAAAGGTTAATATTTAAATCTATGCTACTATTCTATTCTTCAAGATACCTTGACTTATTTATATTTATCTATTTACTTATAGATAGTTGCCACTGCTGTCTGTCACACTGATGCCTATACACTGAGCGGTGCTGATCCTGAAGGATGCTTCCCTGTGATTTTGGGTCATGAGGGAGCAGGAGTTGTGGAGAGCGTTGGGGAAGGAGTAACAAAAGTAAAGCCGGGTAAGAAAATACCTGACATCTTACAAGTTTTCTGACTTCCTTAAAAGTGTGACTTCACTATAATGGCAACTGTCAAATTGGGCCACTCGCTGTATTGCAGGATATAATGTTTTATTCTGAATGTCTGCATACATTTCTTTTGTCTGAGGAATAACACTGATCTATTCAGTGTACCGTCGGTTTAAAGATTGGAAAACTCCAGATTTCTTGCTTGAAATTGGATCGATATAGTTAGATTTATTTATTTTTTTTTCAAATGAAAGTTGTTACCTGTTCTATTAAACAACTTAATTGTGTTACTGTTGGTTTGAGGTTGTTTTGCTTTACAGTAAGTTCCTATTTGTTCTGGAACGGTAAAGTTCTGATTGTCTGCTCAGACATGAGAAAAAGTGTTTTATCTAGCACTCTCTATAAACAGTGCTACTCTGGACTGTAAGCAGATTGTAAAAATAAATTAACAGTTTTAAATCAACAGTTGCTCACATAGAAGCCATACAAACTGAATAACTCCGCTTCTCTCTTTATGCCTTGCTTGACTCACTATTAGCCAGATATTTTTTTTCCTCTCTAGGGGATACCGTTATCCCTCTGTACATCCCCCAGTGTGGCGAGTGCAAATTCTGCAAGAATCCTAAAACTAATCTGTGTCAAAAGATCAGGTCTGTTTGCTTTTTATCTTGACACACAATATAGTATTTGTTCAATGTATACCTGTTCTAGTTATCAAAAGTAAGAAAGTGCATGTTTTAAGGAGTCAGATGCTACTTTCCATTCTTCCTTAAGATTTCTCCTTAAATAAATCAGTTTCTTTGTTTGTACATTTGTAAAGGTGTAAGCTGGTAGCCTGTTTCCACAGCTTTGAAAACATAAATGCTCTGACTCTATATTTAATCCATACTTAAAGGAAATACTTCAGGGAATTTAGCTCTTGCTGCAAACACTGAAGGCTTTGAGTGGTACAGAGTTATATAGAGAGCTTTTTCCTTATTACACGCTTCTCTGCTGATTTTGCAGCTGGGTCCAATAAGCAAAAACCCAGGGACATAATTGATGGCTGCTGCTCGAGGGAAGCAGACTAAAGGAGGTGAATGAAGATGGAGTGTGGTACCATGGCACAAGCAGTTAGCACTGGTAGCTAACAGGGTTAACGTGCTGATCCAACTCCCAATTCTTTCCATGCTTCCTTGGAGGAATTAACAATATTAAATGTTTTATTAGGAGACTAGTGTCCAATTTCTGTAAATTCATGGGTTTACTGGAATGTTCCAAAAATTACGGTGCAATTACGTGACTGTATCCCTGTGTTACTTACACAATACTGTCTAGTGAGAGTAATTACTGCTTAAGGCTCTGACCCTACTTTCCTGTCTTTGCCTTAAGAGTTACTCAAGGGAAAGGAGTCATGCCTGATGGTACCAGCAGATTCACCTGCAAAGGAAAGCAGATTTACCACTTCATGGGGACGAGCACCTTCTCGGAGTACACGGTGGTGGCTGACATCTCTGTAGCTAAGATAGACGCTGCAGCACCTCTCGATAAAGTGTGTCTGCTGGGCTGCGGCATCTCCACTGGCTATGGGGCTGTTGTTAACACTGCCAAGGTAAAGGCTGTAGCCACGACGTACCAAATTTCTGTGTTTTTATGCTCTTCAACTGGTGAAATTTAACTAAGAATTTCAAACTTCCATACAGGGCAGATCAGGTCAGAAGAAAATTAGAGGGTTAGACAAAATCCACGTAGAAGATGCTGCATCTCTTTTAATACCAACTTTGCTTTTCCTGAAATCACTTTTCCAACTCATCTTAATCTTGGTGCAAGTCATTCTGGTAGTTTTGAAGGTCAGGGTGGGAGGGAGAGACAGTATGTGAGCACACATGAGGCTGAGGCAGGTTATGGAAGTCAAGTCTTTGGGCAAGAAGGAAAGCCTAGCACGTGAAGAGGTTTTCTATAAACTTTCCATAGTTTGCCTTATCTAAGCGATAAAGTCTTGTAGCCATATATATTTACCTCCCCCCCCCCATTTTCTTCGTAACAGACTTGTGTTTTTCACTCGTGTAAGAATCTTCTCTGTTGCTTATGGCTTTTTCTTCACCTAGGTGGAACCTGGCTCCACGTGTGCCGTCTTTGGTTTAGGAGGAGTTGGGCTGGCAGTTATCATGGGCTGTAAAGTTGCGGGAGCATCCCGGATCATTGGCATTGACATTAACAAGGATAAGTACGCCAAAGCCAAGGAGTTTGGAGCCACCGAGTGCATTAACCCTCAAGATTTCAAGAAGCCCATCCAGGAGGTGCTGGTTGAAATGACTGACGGTGGTGTAGACTACTCCTTCGAGTGCATCGGTAACGTTGGAGTCATGGTGAGTGAGTGCAGAACAGCAGCAAGGGAAGGGAGGGCACATCTGGTTGCCACTTCATTGTTCAGCTAAATAGGAAACCGAGCTGCTTGCTTGTTACAGGAAACATGCCATGCTATTTTTTTTTTCAAATAGTAATAACGGCTGTGACTAAGAAGGACAGTTTACATCAAACCCTAAATATGCAAATCCTGTTTCTTATACTTTGCATAAGGTTTTCTATTCTGAGTTTTCAGCTGCTGAAAAATTAACAAAAAAACACATAAAATGTATTGTACAATGTACAATATATAATTTACTTAAAATAATTTACAAATGTAAAATCTCAGGGACTGCTCAAAATCCCCCTTCTCCCCCAGATACTGAATTTAACTTTTAGAATCACAGAAGTATTGCTGAACGTAAGGCGAGGCTTTCAGGAATGACAACAGCATTTCTAATCTGTCAGTAACATGGTCTGCGTTGCCTCTGCTTGCAGAGTTCTAGGGGAGTGACATTTTTGGAAGCCAGATGGGATATGAAAAGAGCAATCTTTAACAGTATAAGGAGTCTGAACCAATGGGAAAGTTAACCTAATTTTCAGGGGATTTATTGTTCCTTAAACACTAACATGGCGATTCATTAACTGGGGGAGAGGAAGTGCAACCTGTGCCAGTCTAGGTAGCATTAACATTAGCAGTAAACGATCTGTTCTTGTCCTGTTCTTCTGTGAAGAGGGCTGCCTTGGAAGCCTGCCACAAGGGCTGGGGAGTCAGCGTGATCGTTGGAGTGGCTGCTGCTGGTCAGGAGATCTCTACACGGCCATTCCAGCTAGTAACTGGGCGGACATGGAAAGGGACTGCCTTTGGAGGTAACTTTTGCTTTGGGAATAAAAGTAATTTGCTGGGGGCTAAATGCAGGAAGAACATAATATTCCTACAGACTGTCTACAGATAAACACACTGAAATAAACACATGAAATACAAGATCTCAAATATTTCAAAGAGAGAATATAACCACTTGCTAGTCTGTTCTATAGCAGTGGTATAGTGGGATTGCTTTCTTATTAGCACAAGGTTTGGGATGCAGCAAAGGACCTGGTCTTCGGGGAGACGTGAACTCAAAGATGGTTTTGTTGCTTAGTCAGTAAGCAAATTGCGGGGCTAAAATGGGAACTTACAAAAGAACTTGAAAATAAAAAGCAACAAAGTCCTGATAGACCTTTTCTACCATCAAACCAGAAACCTGGTGAGACTTTTACAGCCACAAGGGGCTGACAGAGATGCTAGTGCATGCTCTCCTAGGTGAGGGCTGCTCTATGCCAAACGTTGAAATACCTAGTGAAAGGTTAGTGCACTAATGTGGCTGGATAATGTGTGCCCTTGCCAGATCTAGCTGCCCTCTGACATTCCTTATTCACTGCCTGAGTAGAGCAGGAATAACAAACCACCAATCTCGGTTCCTTTTCACATTTATCAGATGATAACCCGTAAAAGGGTTGTATGTTTTCCTTCTTCTTTGTACAGAGGTGGGTGGAAAGGGCAAAAACAAATGTACGCTCACTGTCTTTCAGGCTGGAAGAGCGTAGACAACGTGCCTAAACTGGTGACTGACTACATGTCCAAAAAGATCAAAGTGGATGAATTTGTGACTCACACCCTGCCTTTTGACAAAATTAACGAGGCCTTTGAGCTGATGCATACAGGAAAGAGGTAATGTTCATAATACTTCAGTTGTGTAGATGTTTGTTGGTGGGACAGTGTCAAGATACAGGTTCCCTGCCCACTGTCATGTTTTAAACAGGTAGGATAAGAGGTGACAGGTACCATACGCTTTTATTCTGAGATAAATGCACATTCTCTGAGCTCCTAGCCACGTGCCAGAACACAGGCAGAGAGTGAAAAACAAGTAACAATGTCTAAGGGAAATATGCAGATCACTAAAGTTGATAAAGGGGACAAGCCAGTCTTAGCTTTCCATTTCTAAAAGTATTGCTTAAACATTCCTCCTTAAAAAAATAAACGTAGAGAGATTGAAGGAGAGTTATCACAAATACATCTTTACAAGTCATTAAGCCATTAGTCTAATTTGGCTGTTAACTAAATAATAGATTTCGGTGTATTTTCAAACAATTATTTAGGATAGATTACCAGCAGAAACAGTCACTTGGAATGATCTTTAAATATATATATTTTTTCAATATTTTTCTGTAGTTTGAACTGGGGTAGAACACCAACATGTACTTCTTAATGTGGCCAGATCGCTTTAACAGCAGCTTCTGCCTTCATTAAGGTTAACAGCAGTTTAGACTGTTCATACTGCAAACTTCTGCCATCCACTGCAGGTGGTGAAAAACCTGCTGGATGCTTACTGAGCCGTGCTGCCCTCATAGCAGTATACCATGTAGGGGTTGCAGCAGTAGCACAAGGCTCAAAGTGTAGGGTATGCTCACCAGAGGATATATTGGGTGATGCCTGTGAAGCCCTGTACAGATACAGGTGTGGATGTGCTTGAAGGAAAACAGAGACTACCTGGGGATGCTCTGGCAGGATTTGCATCTGCAGGTTAAAATCCAAGGCGGAAGGATTTGTCAGTTTTAACTTGAGAAATGTTAAAGTTTGCTCTTCTCTGTCAAGTACAGGCCTCTTTGAAATATGAATTGTATTGAGATACTCTGTAACTTGTTGGAAATTCATGGACTGGCATAGCTACTGCTGTCTCTTGGAATAGAAACCAGCTTATCAGCAGTCCAGGTTGCATACTTTTTCAGAAGGTGTTTTCAAGAAAGAATCAGATAGTGGGCAAGGAAAATTGGAGAGATGCTCTAGTAAAAAAGACTCTCTTCCTACATATTTACATGAATCTCTTTCCATACTTTGGTTTACCTACACATGGGTAAATAGGTATCAGCCTTACTGCAAGAATCCACAACAGTCTTTCTGTTTGACCTCAATCCATATTGATACTATAACTTCCTCAAAAATGACTTTCTCTGCTTTTCCTGATACTTTATCTGTGTTCCTAATTTGGATAAGTCAGTTAACATTAACCACATTTGTACCTTTTACAAATTTGAAGCACTGCATCATCTATGCAAATTTATTCCAGCAGTTGATCCCCGTACCCAGTTACAAAATCTTATGCTCATGCAGGAATAAATCATCAAAATGATTATATCCTATTAAGATAATAATGAAAGCTACTTAAAATTCGCCAAGCAGCCAAAAGAGGGAAAACCTGTAAATATTGATTTTTCATAATCAATATTCATGGATAGTTACTGAAAACTGACACACATAGTTTGAAAAGGCTTTCTTCCATTTTAAGTACGCCCTTTTGGGGGAGGAACTAAAAATGAATAATGAGCATTTAGCAACCCATTTTTCAGCAGGATTTTTAATAAACACTTATTAGAGGTTTAATTTAATTTTTATAAGAAGTTGTAGTTAAGTGAGAGTATGTCTCAACAGTGAAGGGGAGGGAGGGGAGAGAATGGACGTATTTGTAATTGTTATTTTTTCATTTTCATTTTAAGCATTCGAACAGTCCTCAAGTTTTAGAGACAAACGTGGACCTTCCTGCCAGCCAGCCACATGGTAACTCTCCTTTTATAATGGAGTTTCTGATAGAGGGTAGAATCAGGTAAATGCAAACTCACTAGGACGAGGAGGATGATACATTTTAGGGTGATCATGATGAATGCTAAATAACTGTTTCTTCTGGAAAAAACAATCAGTAACCACTGCGGAGCGTTACACAATTAACACTGATGTTGAAACTTCTATTTCTGTACCTTTTCCTCAAATTCAGTAATGCTTAATTCAATATAGTTAATAAAAGCTCATTTCTAAACAGAGTGTTGGAATTACTGACCGTAAAGATGCTGAAGGCTGTGTCGCTGTTTTCTTCTTGAGGCTGTGTATTATTATAATAGAAGAAGAGTGTTTTTCAGAGTCGTGTGCTGCAACTGCAGTGCGAGAGAGGCAAGAACTGCAATAACCCTCAAGCTTCTGAGGCTGTTCTGCAAAGGATTTACCACCCTGCTCTCTCTGGAAGCCACTCAGCAGAGCAGACAGGTTGGATGCATGACCTAAACGTCCAGGTGTACCTCTATTTGCTTGGGCAGTCAAGTCCCTGTACTGCCTTATTCGCTATCTGGCTCGTGACACTGGCTGCAGGCAGGGCTGTTCTGGAGATGAGAGCAGAGGAGCACTCCACTGGCTTGCCTTAGTGGCGTCCCCTCCAAGGCTTCAGTAGCACAGAGAAAGTTTTGTCATTTCCTTAAACTTACTGGCAACTGAGGAAGCCTACAGTCAGCACTGCAAAAACGAAACAAACAAACAAAAACAAATCTAACTTGGGATTGTTATCTGTAGTTGGCCAGAAATAGAATCTATCCATTGAAGAAGGGAGTACTACTGTTAGAGCAGCAGTTTCCTCGTGCAGATCACGGGAAGAACAGTGAAAGGCCTTGACTGAGGAAGGCTTCAGGGTGGGTTGTGGTGTTTTTGTTTTTGGTTTTTTTTTTTGTTATTAGCGTTACGTGTTTTAATTTGAAATTTCAGGGCTTTTTTTTTTCTTTCTTTCTCCCCTTAACTATACTTTGACCCAACTGGATAGAACGTCTTGGCATCAAAACCTGGAAGCAGCAGCACGGCAGGTCCAGAAACAGGGGCGAGAGAAAACAGGCTGCAAACAGAGGCGGAAAAACTACCCCGTTTAAAATACGGTTGCATCCATGAAAAGCCAAACATACTCATTAAGGGAGGGATTTCATTTTTAAAGTGAGACTGGTCAAAGCAACTGTTCAGAAAACTCTCAATGCAAACAGTAATCAGGTTAGTGGTGAGAGGCAATTGTCTTCTAATAATTACCTTGCCCCAAGACACTGCTATACAACTGGGACACTTATATCTTTTCCATTTGTTATTGGAAAGTTACCCTGAGAGCACTCTAAGAATAGTTGAGGTAGCTTTATTTCTAACTTCGTTTAAGACACAGCAAGCAACAAAATCTAATTCCTGTTGAATGGCTTTAAAAATTGAATGTTAAGCAACTGGAAGAAATAACAAGTGAATTTCTACCAGGAAAGCAAGCCCTCCCGTGCAGCAGTGAGGTGATTCTCAGTACCTCATAAGCTCCAGAAATACCAGCTGAGCATCAGAGAATTAGGTTAAAAAAAAAAAAAGGAACCTTACTGTTAATAAGCAATTCCCAGGAGGGCACTCTGTAACTGCAGGGTTATATCAATACAGTATTAGCTCAGCATCTTAGCAAAACCAACTGGATGCAACAGAACTAAAGTGCATACGCTGTAACAGGTGATCCTCTGGGTTACACATGCTAAATCATGCCCATGCCATTATGCTGTCTGGATTACATTCTTACTCTGGAGAACCTGCAGCTTAGGGTGTTTATGGAGAGCTGGTTCTGTAACACCAGGGCAAGAAAACAAAGACATTTAGCAATAGAGGAGTTCAGTTCAAAGACTTAGTTTCTTCCCAGGCTGAGGAATTGATGGCCTAGCTGTTGGGTAGCAGTTTTCAGACTACTTTGTTCTGCAAAGCTGTTGATTAAATGAAGTGTCTTTGAAGTAATCCCTTTGTAGCTGCTCGGCTAACAGAGGGATTCATTAACACAAGTCCTCTTCCTTACACCTCACGCTTGGCGACTGAGGTACTGTATGAAATTGTACTATCTTGCCGCATGCAAGGACTTCAGTGACCAAAAGTTTCCAATAAATAACTGCATGTAAAATGCATATACACTCTGCTGTCACGTGAAAACGCAGCAGCACTGAACTAGTACTTGTTCCCTGGCCTCATGCTGTTCCTTTCATTCAGCATTACCTAACACATCATCTTTCCTTAAATATTCATGCCAATTTGCAAAAACAGCATGAAGTTTTCACACCATCATGTGTCATTTCAGAATTGGAGATGATAGTAACGGGAAAACACTTCCCGAGATTGTTTCAGAACAAACTGCACACTTGTGTTTTTTGGTAAGCGTGAACGACTTCTAAAAAGCACCATCAGAAAGTTAAAATCGTGTTGTTTTTCCTTTTGAAGTAGATAGCAATTCCTGCAAAAATCAAACACAAATCATTTCCCACATCCAGTCAGCACAAGTGCAATACATAATGTTCAAGCAAGGCTACAGCTAGATAGGTGAAAAAGGTCTTTTGCAATATTTTTATTAAATAAGTTCTGTTCTCCAGGCTGATGTGTCACCTCATGTTCAAAGAACAAGGCGGAGATGTTCATCAAACTTTCCACTTGTTTAAAAATACTGCAATCATATGAACTCGGTAGAAATTGTGGTTTGAATTCATAGGCAGAAATGCATAGCATCAGAGGTTACCTGTGTTGAAAACTTGCAGTGTTGGATTTGGTCGTATCGGTGCAACAACAAAGAGGTATTCAGGTTACACATGCACAGGTTGAAGACTGGTTTTGAACTGGCTGCATGCATCTATGAGTGGGCTTGCGCTAGTGCAAGCAATCCTGGATATAAGTGAGCACGCTATATCCGGTTTTGGATCACAAAAATGTAATTTCTGTTAAAAGCAGCTGCAACTTTTTTATTTTATAGACCAAAACTGAAGTCCCCCATCACGCGCACACACACGCACATAGAAAAGGCAAGACCGCTGTAACCATTCGAGCGAGTGATATGGTAGGCAAACCTCCAGGATAGCCACCGCCTCGGCACGTTACGTTTCGTTCAGCACAGGTAATTCCACTCGGAGTACTACAGTCTGTTTTGTTAAAATCTATACACACACACACGCATACGCACACGCACTCTAGATGCATCATTTCAGGTCACTTTACTGCATAATTAAAAATAATAATAAAGGTAATGAAAACATTGCAATGGAACTCTTACAGCAACAGAGGTCTGAGGCACTCAGGGCAGAGAAGACGGTTTCTGGTAAATTTGGTATTTGGTAGTGCGCGCGCGAGTCCAGTTCTGTGAAGCACTAACCCCTTTTCCCCACCTAAATTCTGCAGTGCCAAGGGGAGCCGAGGGGATCCAGTACCTCACGCTTGGGTCTAATGTGGCAGCAAATCCACCAGACACCTTGGTAAAAGGTGGGTTTTATGCCCGTGATGGTATGATTTTATGTCTGCATTGGTTTGACTACTTCTTGCATGACAGTGGTGTACGACTTCTAAGTCTGCAATGGGGTCTGAAAAAAGTTTCATTACGATTCAGAGAAGAAAAGAAAAAGTAATCCCCTCAGCAAAGATAATGGAAAGGAAGTGGGCAGGGGAAAAGAAATAGTAGAGAGAAGACAGAGGCTTAATCCACCCTTGTTAAGGTGACAGTTCCCAGCTCACTGTGACCCACCGATAGAGAAGTGCATATTGATTGTGAGATTGCCCACTATAAAGCCTGAGGACAAAGATTTGTTTTCCTATGTCCCCCTAAGACTTTTTTAAAACCACAAAACTCTCTCAATTGCTTGACTGGGGGAAAAAGACCTGTTTTAGAACTACCAAAGAAAAAAAAAAAAACAGCATTTAAGGTGTTTTGTCTTCTCACACTCGGCCTTTTGAGATATATACTCATCTCACTGTAAGTCTTGCAAATCCAGCCCCCCACAGCTACTGTGGATGTACCTTTATAAAACGTCCCACAGCTGACCCACGCAGGGATCTCATTTCTCGTGGAATCTTTTTGGTTCTCGTGTCATTCCTTTCCCTAGCCAAGTCTGATACATCAGCTTCACCAAGCGTTTGGAGCAGGAGACTGCCTGCAAGCGCTGCTCCGCAGAGAGGTGGCTTGTTCCAGGGAGCTGCATTTAAGACCAAATTTAGTAATTTTCCATGTAGGAAGCCCATACTACCCATCTCTGGTAAAAGAAGCCCTGCCACTAACACAGCGCGTCACCTACAGTCATAATTACCACGGAGGCCATCAGCAGAGAGATGGGAACAGAATTAAAGGTAACGGTCACCTACTCTTGGCAACATGCGTGTCTCTCTCCCCTCACCCACTTCTCAACTGATAAACAAGGCCCAGCCCATTAGAACAGTATCTGCAGAAGCAGGAACAGGTCTTTGGAACTAGAAATGCTTAAAATCTCAGGTGCCACTCACACCCAGAGAGACGGGGCACACTGAAGTAGTGAAAAAAAACCTGGATCCCAAAGTCCCAGTGGGAAAGGTTACCCACACTTTTCTAGCTAATACCATGGCGGCAACAGAAGCAACTGCAGGTCTAGTTGGAAGAAAGGTGCAAAAGAGATAATTGAAGAAAAAAGAAAAATACAGCTTTGAGTGTTGTAGGTAGGAGGAAAGCAGAAAATTCTTTAAATTCTTCTCTGCTTTACCAGACATTGGGTCAGGTTGTTCAATGTATTCCTCTCTTATCTACAATCAGTGAGAACAAAGTAAATGATGAAATTCCTCTCTATTCTGTACTCTTAAAAAATGCATAGAACAGAGACAAAAAAAAAAAAAAAAAAGAAAAAAAATGTATCGTTCAGATCCACCTGCTCAGTCTGCTATCACTGGGACATGAAATGGGGACGAATACTATCTAGCCTCCGAGTGAGGATCTCACAGCCTGTATCGGTGACCAGAAGAGTGTGTTCAAACTGGGCAGATCGCTTCCCATCTCTTGTTACCGCAGTCCAACCATCGGGCCATGTTTCATCTTGCCAACCACCTAGAAATATTAAACAAATCAAAAATTCATCATTTAAAGACCAGATATTAGTTCCCCCCAAAAGAACAGGACCAGCATCCTATTCCATCGCTTCTTAAGAGTCAGTATGAGTAACCATTTTACTCGGTTCAGGCATTATGCAGAATCAGTTTAGTTTAGTGATTTTTGGCTTTTGCCAAATTGCTTACCTTCACAGATCATTGGTTCGATTGTAAATACATGACCTGGCTTCATGACTCCAACGGCCTTATTTTCTGCAATAAAGCAAACAACCAGGTTAGAAAATTTATCCCATCTTAGGTAATAAACGAATCGAGTTCACTTGTCCATTATTTTTTATAATAAAATTTCCATTAGTTGTTTTTCCTTCTCTCCATGCTCTAACACTGATATATTTACTCAAGGAACGGTCAAGTAATCCCATGATTCCATTTATGAAAGACATCCTCATTACTCGGGAATACTAAAGAAGTCAAGGTAGTCTTGGGGTGATAATGCTGCATTTCCTTAAGTAACAATACTTTAAGTAACATTAAAGGAAAAAAAGAAAACAGTTTCCAGCACTGGAACTTTCTGATGTTAAATTCACCAAAAGCATTTGAGTGGAGGCATAAAATGCTTCTCCATCTGCAGAGTCCAGATTCTCAGAATTGTGGAATGACTTGGGTTGGAAGGGCTGGAACACTTCCAGGGATGGGGCATCCACAGCTTCTCTGGGCAGCCTTTTCTCTTCGTTTTACATCACAAAACTTAAATAATATGAATTCATACTTGTTGACTAAGAGATTTTCTCTGTTCTCTGAAAAATCATTTACAGAACTGATTTTCAGCAACCTGATAAACCAGGGACATTGCCGTTTCCAAAAACTAAAGCAGAGAACCTGTGCGGGCAGCAGGTCCCTCCTCCTCTACCACACACTACAAAAGTTTTCCAGGAAGACCACAACACTCAAATAGAGAAAAGCAAAATATAACAGGATCCAGATTCAGGCACACCACCTGCCTACACCATTCAAAAAACTTATTTACATCTGGAAACGGCATTAAGCTTTCACTTAGACCTTCTGACTGGAAACATTTGGCTATTTGGGGCAGACAAGGACTGATGTCTGAGGGATTAGTTGGGAATTCATGCAAGAATGTTGACCACTAAGTAGTTCAGGCGAGGGCTAATCATTAGCGTAGGCACAGATTGCCTCAGTATGTGACACAAGACACCTTGCTTAGCTTCATGAAGCACTCTATGGTCCAGAGTTCAGGAAAATATCTCACAAGTGCACAAATGCTAACTTGATGGCTGTCAGGCAACGTGCTATTAAAATATAAGCAAGAAATAAATTGGGTGCGCTCATTGCAAAGCATGTCCTGTCTGCAGGACAACACAACGGGAATACTCACTGGCATAGTGTGGCACATTAGGGGCTGTATGGAAAAGTTTATGGATTCCATGCCCACAGTAGCTCCGAACGACCGAGAATCCATTTGCTTGAGCGTGTTTCTGAATAATGTTTCCCAATTCTCTATACCGAACACCTGGTTTTACTGCAAAATTAAAAAGATAGTTACAAATTTATAGAGCTTCCTTTCAACATAAGTAACCATCTAACACCATTCAGGCTCATATCACCTCTGTAACACTCCTGGCTGGCGAGCCCATCTGTTCTAGTATGCAACCTCCTCTCTCCACTATGTTCACTTAATTCACCAAGTACATTAGTGAGTGTAATAACGTGAAAAAGGGAGTAAACAGCCTCACATAAAGGAGAAAGTGAGGAGGAAGGAGAGAAACTCCTTTGCAAGAACACTACTTATTTCCTTTCATGGACATAAGAGCTCATATATTAAAAGGATGTTGAAGTTGGAAACTAAAGACAAAAGATTTTCAACACGCTTGGCAACTTCTCATATCCAGAGTTTCAGTGCTTCTGTATGTATGAACTGTATTTTAATATGTACTTACCTCTCCACTATGTGAAAAATGCACACAAATTAATAGGGAAAATGATTACAGGTGAAGCACCAAGAAGGGAAAAAAGATAAAACGGTTATCTCTGCTCTCAGACTCGGTTTTTAATGGCAAAGCTACAGCAAATAAGAATGTTCATATGCAGGGCTAGCGTTTTTGATGGTCTTTTAGGGAAGCCTTGAAAATTAAGTAATTTGCCACTGATGAAAATGGTGTGAGGAATTCACTTTGAGCACAAGAGATTGATAGCACCATGAAAGCAACGATGCCTCATCTGTCAACTAATAAAGCTGCATACTGAAAGCAACCTTGAGCAGCTAAGAGAAAAAAAAAAAAAAAAAAAAAAAAGGAAATTTTATTTTATTTCAAGATCATTCAAAACTCCCTGAACATGTGCTGTTCTTTCAGGAGCCAGACCTTGGGTGGTTAAGTGGAGCCATGTTAAGCAAGATAAGCCTGAACAGTTCGCATACACAGCTCAAAGCTTGCATTAAGCAAGCCATATAGTTCACTTCTCTGCTAATGTGAACAACTGTAGCTTATCAGTTCTGCTTACTGAACTTCCAGAAAATGACAGGAAGTTTGGCTTACTATCAGAATGTGCATGCTTTTCCCAAAATATAAGACAGACACGGTGGAGAAGACGAAAAGTTAATCTGTTGGTGTTGTACTAAACAGTTGTGCAATAACCTCAGGCCTCACAATTCCAAGCAGCTCACTGCAATGCAACAAGGAGCTCTCTGCTGGGCTCTCTGACACGACTCCCCTAGTTAGAGCTTTGCTGGTCCAACAGCCCGAATTTAAGATGGCACAACCAGGGCTATAAATGAGACATTTGCTGCTGGAATTCCTATTAGCAGGGAGTGGCTGAAAGACATCAAAAACTGTTACAGCATCTGAAAGGGTACTAAAAAACCCACTTATACTGAGAATTTATATATTGGTATCACAAACACAAGAGTGAACCGCTGTAGTTTACACATCAAAGCCAGGATATGAAAGATAGGAGACAACATATTTAACTTTTGCTATAAAAAATTAAGTAGAGGAGCAAAGATAAACAATCTAAGTCTAGCTCTGGAAAATTAAGTCGTCCTTTCGGAGCAGTAATCCAACATAAATAACCTATGTCCTTCACAGCTCGACTCTACAGTATTTTCTCACTCACAGAACAGATGTGCAAGATATCTTTCACATGGATTTTTGTCTTTGCAGTTTGGTTAGCTACCTCCAAATTATTAACCACAGTAAGCTCACTTTTTTTTTTCATTTAATTAAATGCATGTTTAAAGCCTTCAGATATAGTAACGTAAACTTCAGCCTGCAGGGCCATGAAGTGAGTAAATTTTACTGGAGATTCTAAGAAGCTACAGGATATGTAACATGCAGAGGATACAATTATTTGCAGGGGCTTGAGAGATTTTTGTTTTCCCTGTTTGTCCAAGAGAACTTGGGATATTCATTTGTGAATACAGTTGAACACAGCATTCTTTAGCTACCTTTCTATCTTTATGTATGTCTCAGTGAAGGTGTCCTGATTTAATATATTTAATATATTTAATATATTTATAAGCAACATAATCAAAGTCCTGCAGCTACTGAAGGATATAGATCTCTCTTCCCCAGCACACTCTCAAAGTTTAAAATCTAAGCACGTAATTAGCTTTATAAAATAACCATCAAGTTTATGGGAGTAAAGGGGTGAGTTTAAAAGTCTTCAAACAATGTTTTACCTTATTGATTCATTTTACAATGCCACGTGTGTTAGAAAAGTAGAGAACCATACTCTCATTTTCCAAAACGTACTTTGTTCCTCACATTCCCTAAACAATTCAAATCAAGGACGTCTTACTCATCTAAGTAGCCCAAAAAGGCTATTTCCACGTAAATATCAGCGCTCGTGGATCACCTCAGCATCAGTTACATTTCCCTCATCAGCCCACATTTCAGATAAAAGTTGCAACCACCACCCACAGGACCGTAGGGTTTGAACCATCACCGTGTTATACAACATACATCATCTGCTAGTGACGCACACCAACACTTCTGTGTTCTGCAACAAAACTCATTCTCAGGGGATAACAAATATGAGCACTTGAGCTTGAGAACCAAAGCCGTGATGCTTCAGGCCTCAGCAAGAGCATTTACCTGCATCGATGGCTTGCATTAGGCACTCATACGTTGTTTGGACAAGCCTCCTTGCACCCTCATCCACTTCTCCAACGTAAAACGTCTCGTTCAGATCTCCATGGTAGCCATTACGATAGACAGTAATATCCACTGCAAAGAATACCAGACACGTCATACCACTGCCACTGTATTTTCCACTGCTTCTCTTTGTTTGTGAAAAGACAATAACCACATACAATGTGTTACTGTAATTGTGAAGTTATTTCTCTAATTGTGGAGAATTCCTCATATCAACTCTTCCAGCAGATTAAATTCTGACACTTACCCTGTAGAATTTATAGAATTAACTATTAAGATAACATTTCACTGCTCAATGATTTAAGAAAAAATAAAATGGAAAAAAAAATCCACCTGTGCAATACAGCCATGACAAGCTTATGATTGGTTTTCTAGACAAATATAAAAACAAGAAACAGATGCTCTTTACTCCATGGTGATTTACCTGGGTAAAATATTTCCTTAGAACTAACTCCAGCACTAACAGGAGGAAATTAAATTTAAAGTAGGAATGTAATCATGTTTTAAAGCCATATTTTAGCTTCAGTACTTTCAATGCACATTTAAAATAATAAGTCACATATTTGCAGGAATCAGAATGCTAAAACCCACTGTTTCCAGCCAAAAGGTAAAGTTTTATCGTGAACATTAAACACAAAGAAATTTTCCAATATTGTTCCTAAGAAAAAATACACCAGATGGCTTAAAACTTTTTTTTCTTTTGAATTAAATTATTTAAACATTCGGTATCAGGCAAACAGCAAGAATGAGAAGGGGTATGCTTAAAACAGCTTAAGTTTAAAAAACATAAAATTAGAGCTTATAACTATGTTGCAGCAAAACCTGGTGTGTAAACTTGCTTTGTGTGTAAAGTTGGTCATCAACTTAAAGTTATAAATTTACTCTTGACAAATATAAATAAATATAAGCAGTTTTATTGAATATGTATTTATATCTATCATTTTTAGTTTAGCCCACTCCAAAAATACATCTTTTTTAGAAAAAGAATGTCTGTACAAGATGTTCATCACAAATAGTCCTTTTATGAAACATGGGAACAGGCCTACCAGTTGAGACATAGATGTCATCTGCTCTAGAATCATGTCTATGATGAGCCAAATATTAAAAACTACTATCTATAATGACTGTATGATAGCAAACACACAAAAAACATCATAGATTTTCATGCCAAGTTGATGTCCTGTGGTAGAAGACAGTACTCAGCAATAATACTTAAAGAATACATACAGCATGTGAGCTGCTTAGCGAGACCAGCACAACCTCAATGGGAAACATAGGAAAACACATCTGTGTCTGTACTGATGGCAAACGTGGAAGAAGGAAACTACACTGCCTGTTATGGGTGCATGCATGTACAGAGCTACCCCATACTCACTGCGTGATTATGTGGTACATTTAGATCAGTGAAGTTACCAGTAACCCACCACACAGAAGCCAGCAGCCAGGTAACTTACCCAGGTAAGTTTCTTGCAAACTACGTTACCAGTGTGTACTTGCTGCAAAGAAGCTATTTCCGGAGGCTACATGAATATAAGACTTTCTCTTGACACTGCCAGACATGGCCAAAACATCTCACTTTACACAGAATCTGCACACAGGGTACAGTATGATAATAAAGTATTACGATGCTCAGCTCGGAGCAGGAAACTGGACTAGATGTCACCTGGCTGTACCTCCTGGTCTACATTTTCCTATGATTGTAATGAAAATCCTGTTTTGGACCTGAAATGGATACCTTTTGCTTCTACTAGGCTGAAAAGTTTTAGGTAAAGAGAAAAATGGATAGGCGCTCCCTGCGTTGTACTTTTTCCTATCCCCTCACTTTACCCTGTGTTCCTCTTTCTAAAGCACCTTTTGAGAAACTACCTTTCTAAAAGGAAGTCTGCAAGCCTTGGAAGCCTTTTGAGCCTGTGGGGAATGTACATTTGATCCACAAAACATGGACCATTTTCTAACAAGACCTACCAAGCAACGAAAGAGCCAACAAATTCTTCCAAACCAGAACAAAGCAGTAGGCTCAAGGCTTGCAGAAGTATACTCAAGGCAGGGATATGAGCAAAGGTATTCCTAAATCCTCTTATAAAAGGTGTTTTCTAGTGCTGAGGTGCAGCCCTTGCATACAAACTGGTAGAAGGTAAAAGCGTGAAAGGTTAAAATCGTAAAAGTTAAACTTTCATAGCACTTACCATTAACAATATCCCCCTCCTGTAATGGCCTCCTGTCAGGAATTCCATGGCAGATCACTTCATTCACTGATGTACAACATGACTTAGGGAAATTATAATAATTCAGAGGGGAAGGATAGCAATTCCTTGCAATACAAGCCTAATTTAGAAAATACAATTACATGTATTAGTGAGTTTCTTACAATGAAAAAACATAAGCACAACAGATTTACAGTAAGAATGATATTTTGAAATGCTGTGACTCCTGAAAATAAGATTTTTTGAGCTTTTTTTTCATTATGATATTTTCTTATGCTTTGCACTTCTTAACAGCAAGACAGTAAGACTAGTTTCATTTTATTTCTATTCATTTTTATGTTGAACTATGAATGCTGAAATATTCAGGTTCCGAACAATGCATGGGAATATTTATTCAGGTAGAAAACTGTCATTTTCAAGGATTGTTTTTAGCACCTGGTCTAAGATTTTTAATGTATTTGCAAAAGCCAATCCTTATGTGCTTCCTTTGCATTCACTTTAATAACCTTTCTGTGATTTTTGAAAAACTGACATATACATGCTAAGAGACATACCGAGCAACTATGGAAAAATAATACTGTCTTAAAACTGCAAAATTTCAGTCAGTATCAATCTCCTATGCAAAAGTTTGCAAAAGGTGGAGGGCAAGTATATTACCAGTTAAGTTTAATGCAGTTCCAGAGTCCTCAGGCCTAGTTAAACCATAGGAAGTGCCTCAATCTCAGCTCAACAGCTGCAAATGCAGACCTATCTACATCAAAATCCTGGCGTTCTCCACACTGCAGATTGGTATCCCTCAACTATCAGTTTAAACACCTTACAGAAAGCACAGCTAAGAAAAATTAATATTACACAACTCAACTTACCTATGAATCGGCAAACCAGAAAAATACTTGGAACATACATTTCAAATAGTTTTCTAGACTGGGGTTATAGTTCACCTGACTGCATCAAACACCTCATCCCAATTCTATCTCAGGCTCTGCAGTTCTGATTCCCAATCATAAATAACTGAACTTTCTCCTCTGTATTTCCTAACTAACAACACTGGGCACAAAAGTCCATGGCCTAAATATAATGCTTTTTAAATAGCGGTATCTGGAACCCAAAGGGTTTACAAGAAAAAAAAATGTGATGTTAACAGAGAAAACATGTGAGGAAACTCAGAGGGAGTCTAAAGCTGGAAATCATCTAAGGAGCTGATACAGAGTCCCAGGAGTTCCTAACTGAGGGCTTATTTTGAATCTGCCATTGTGCTCTAACATACTTCTAACATCTGCTCTACCTATTAGCTTCAAAATGAGAAACAGTTCAAAATAAAGAAAAGGAATTCATGCAACAAAGAAAAGCCCACAACACTCACTACAAAACAGAGAAAAAGAAGAAAGCACATAAAACCACCAGAAGAACAGTAAAATAACCTTACTAAATGGACAGCATGATCAATTTCTTCAGTAGTCACACCTGCTTTCACCATCATGGCAGCGACATCCAGTACTTCTCTAGCAAGCTGCAAACAAGGAAACAAAAAAAGACTGATTTAAAAATGAGACCAGGGCTACTCCTTGGAAGGTTAGCAACTTATTTTCTGCAGCTACACTGAGACTGCTAGGAAAGCTGGGTAGACTGGGACTACAGAAAGTCTTCAAGATGCCTGCAGTTTATAGTACTGAGTCACCTCAGTGACATCTGAAAATAGTTTTGAAAACACCCCAGTTGAAAATACCCCAATTAAGATTTCTATTAAGATTTCACAGCATCACAGAACGGTTGAGGAATGAAGGAACTCTGCTGGTCATCTGGTCCAACTCCCCTGCTCAAGCAGGACCACCTAAAGCCGCTTGCCCAGGACCATGTCCAGAGAGCACTGGATCATGATTTTGTCAAATACCACATACATGAACCAGACTACATCTCAAAGTTGGACTGGTTTTGATAGAACAACTCTTTTTCCAAAATTGTCAGGAATGGGATGCTATTTCGGTTTTGCTTTTTAGTTTTTACTTGGCACTAACTCCAGGAGAGGAAAAAATTCTGTTCTCCTTCACGCACTATAAAATATATTCCTAACAGTAACAACATTTCAGCCACAGACTATTTCTCACTAGTAACAACAATGCCAGAAAACAGATAAAAGTCATCTTTCTGCTTGCAAAATAATTCACTGCAAGTTGGAGTCACAAGGAGAAAGAAAATATGAGATTTCACAAACTATTTTTCAGTGCTCAAAAACGGTTTGAAAGTCTGAACTCTGAAGTATGCTGTCACAAACTGGTAAAATAACTATATATTTTTAAAGAATAAAGGCATTTTGTAATGAAAACCAAAACCTCCTTACCCTACACACTACTCGCATCCCTTCTATATCCTCAGGTGAAAGTATTTTTATTTGAGAGGTTCCTTTTAAAGCCTGTTCTGATTCAGACATTCCTGGGGAATAAACAAACAAACAAAATTACATGGAGGAATGATTGCTACACATGTCCAATCAAGGAACTTAATTAGCTTACCAACAGCAAGAAAAATATATACTTTCCCACCAGAGACTAAAATAAGAAACCCAGTTATAGCATTATCAACATTAACCAGATTAATTTGAATTCGTAAGCCTTCCACAACATCGTAATGTCCAAACGTGTTCAGGATGCCCAGTCACTTACATTCGCTTGCCCAGTCAGTCAAAACACTCTCAAAACACAACTTTAAGATTTCTATGAATAAAATACTTCCCTTGAAAGTGTAAAGTCTTTTTTTTAGTTACCCTGGAGATAATAAATAATACTATCTATAATAAATAATATTATGCTATAATAAATGTGTTATAATAAATACTAAAATATGTAATATTCTAAAGCAGACCTTAAAGGAATATGACTATATATGGCTATATCTAGTATAATATTATAGTATCTAATAAATGACCATATCTAGTTATAGAATTGCTTGGGTTGGATGGGATCCTTAAAGATACCTAGCTCCAACCCCCATGCAGTCCTACTACTGTAATAATCAAGTGATAAATACTTCTAAGTTCTTCCTATAAGGTTTTGTGCAAACTCAGTTTTACTGTTGAAGAACCCTCAAAAAAAAAACAACGGTATTTTGTGCTGTTTAAATGTTTATCTTCTGTAAAGAACTATTAAAGACCCATTGAAGATCTAAAAATAATTCCAACAGATTTTTTAGCAGTTTTTTGAGAAACACAAATCACCGACACCAATGCAAAAAGGGGGACAATACCAAAACAAACCCATAAGCAAGTAAGTTTGAATCTATCCTCTCTCTGTCTAAAAACAGCTGTAAATCACCTGTTTCCTTTTGGGTGTTGCTTACTGGGGTTTTGTTTGTTTTAGTTATTTTACAACACAGTTCCAAAATGCCACTGACAATGTCTTATCAAACCTCATCTGTGTCTGCCACCTTTTGCTATCTTTGCTGTTTGTTATGAAGTTAAACACAGGAATACAGCTTGTGGATTTTTTTGTCTTTTCTTCCCTGAACACCTTTGAAAGACAACTCATTACAAACTAATCATTTTTAGTCTTATTCTTTTAAATCAGTAAGTTAACGGAGGGGGCAGGGAAAAGAAGTAGATGAGAAGAACATAAAAAAGAAGAGATTCCCTGCTCCAGCATCTCCTTCATGCTTTAAAGGCTTCTTCAATCAAAGGAAAGACAAAAAGCAAATATAACACGCCATAATTGTGATTAGTTTCATGTTACCTAGTGGATGATCAGCATAATCTGGTCTCTGAATATAACTTGGCACAGGTCTCGTTGGTGTCTAAATAAATCATAGTCAAAGCGAGTTAGGTTGCAAGAATACATACTAGAGCCACAAAAGCAGAGACCCACACAATAAAATCAAACACAGTGAAACACGGCTAATTCCACACAGGAAAAGATGTAATTATGCAAACAGTCCAAAACAGCTCCGATCTCCAGTTCTCAAAGAATCTCCTGTTACTCTTTACTGCTTTTATACTATACACCCTCTAATAGCCAACTTCACAGCTTTATAAAACCAATTTTGTGTCTGTCACATAAATTGTAGCATTATTATTGTAGCACTTCCCAGACTGCAAAGGTAGTTGTTCCAGGCACCTCCTTCCTCTCTATGATTACTAGTGTATTTTAACAAGATTGTTATTTTTAATCATCGCCCTACTTATTAGGGCTTTTTATTATTTCATATACATCAATCCTACAAGAGTCAGGAGACAAAAAAAGCAAATGCTCAGCAGCAACACTAGTAAATTACTTGGCCAGTGTCATATCCAAAAACAAAAACAAAATTCTTCAAAGACACAAAGACACACACATGGGATCAGGTTCTGTTAGTCTCTTCTCTCAGCCTGTAACAGATGCTATGGAGAGGATGCCACAGGGGCAGAATTTCTAATAGAGGCCAATTAGAAAAGACACATGTAAATAAAATGCCATTAATTCTGTAAAAGTTTTGGCTTATTCCACGTACAAACTTGTACTGATTTTAAAAATATAGCTATACTGTCTTCTAAACCCATCTTTCAACTCTGAAGATGTTGCTGTCCTTCACGATTCCAGTGCTGGAAGTTACTACACGCTCTGTTTCATCAGCTTATTTCAAACCATTTATATACAATTATATCAAACTATTTATTTCAATTCTAAATTAACCCCCTGATTTATTTTTTTCTGAAGCAGACTGCTCCATCATTGGTAAGAGCAGCAGACAGATAGAAGACACCATCTTAACTATCAGCAGCTTTTTGCAGAATAAATGTCAGAACATACAGCCAAAAGGCATGAACTGCTGCGCGTTCTCTCACAGGCTTTTGCTTCATTTTAAATATACCAAGACCTAGATCAAGTTAACTAAAAATGAGCCACGATAATAACAGTCAGAGACGTCCTTCCCATAAGGTTCAGACTGATAAAGAAGCTTTCCTTCTTCAGCTAAAATATGGAAGGCAATCAGGTCAGGACATCTGGTCCATCAGTTGTTACAGAACATAACCTGCACCTTTTCCTCCAGTGCTGGAGTGCAGAGTGCCACTGAACACTTACCAGGGGATAATGTGGCCTGAGTTTCCCAGTATATCGATAACCAGACCAGGGATTTGTGTTAACGTCACCTTCCAGCATCCAGGAGGAAACTTCATGTTTAGCTTTTTCATCTTCTGAAAAGAAAACAAACAAACAAACAAAAACAACAGCAAAATCAGTCCTACCAAGAACCGTGGGGTCCAGAAGGCAACCTACAGTAGATAAAGCTGACATTCATTCTGGTGGTTTTTTTGTTGTTGGTTTTGATAGTACTGATAGATAAAAGTGCAGGTCGTAATTTTATTTTTTGATCAAGTTTTTCACATTCAAAAAAAAAAAACACAGCCTGCCAACCTCATCTTTTCTCATCAGCGCACCGTGGATTGTCAGGACAGCAGTAGTGCAGGCACGAAGGCAGTGTAATAGCTATTTGATTCGTTCTTCGTTTGTGGCTCTAAAACATAGTTCTGTGCTTCTTTTCATTCTTGGGAGATGAGCATATTTCTACAGAAACCCTCATTATCCCTTCAATTAGCAATCTGGCACTGCAGACGAAGACTGCTTGTCTGTGATTTTCTCCTGATTCAGTGACAGAAATGACCTGGGGTGAGGAGGAGGGTATCCAACAACCAGTTTTAAATTGGGAGCCTGCTATCCCTCCAGATCTGATGGTTTTAATGTGGAGGATTGAAGCAAGTTGATCCTGGGCATTTCCAAAAGGAGAAAAATAAAAAGGGAAAAAAAAAAAGATTTACTTGGAAGGAGGAGGCAAGGGTAAAGGAAGAGCTTGGCAGTGTTAATCTTTAACTCATAACCTGATAGCTTGAGTTTGTTTTCCCTTTTCATATCTAACAAGAATGAAGAAATGGCAAGAACTCTAACACAGCAAGCCCCAATATAAATTTCTCAGTCTCCACGGCTGACTTCTGAGCCACCTGCCCACCTGACATCCAGTTTAGACAAACCACTGAGAAATAATCTAAAAAGCTAAAGTTATCGTGAAGGCGTATTTGAGATTCCTTTGAGATGCTTCAGTAATTTGTGACACTGAGGGCTTGAGGGCTACCAGAGCCAAGACCACTCATGCTGAGCTTATCCTGCAGTTATCCAGGAAGCCAACAAGATCGTGGATTTGGCGGTATCATCGAAAAATTCTCTGTCAGATAGAAAATCCTTGCTACACTGCATCCTCCTACCAATTGCAGAATTAGTGCACAAACCCATTTTTGTTTTTTTTTTCCCCAGAGGGGTACACCCCAAACATGTAGACTGGCTGCACCCTGACTGGTGCTCTTGCATCCCAGCAAGCACTGAATCAAAAGGCTTCAAAAGCCTTCTGCACTGCCTCTTACTTCACCAGGCATCAAAATGGTACAAGTTTGGTACAAGCTGATGGGCCTCATCGTCGTGGTTTATTGTTGTGTTTGTCCTCTATATCAGGATCTCTCTCCTTCTCTTCACACACCTGGTAACTTGGCTCAAGGAATATGTTACGCAAAAATGGAACAGAAATAGGGATTTCTGTACCACATGTGGTCTCTGAAATTGTACATTTTTACTCTGAGATGTATCTAATCTGCAGATTGCCGGGAACTGAGCACAATTTCAGATATGCCGAACACAATGCCAGAGATCTTGGAAAAATCCTTATCACTTCTTGGCACAGAATCACAGCTCTCTCAGCCTTTCTTCGGAAGAGAAGTGCTCCAGTCCCTTGGCCCTCGTCATGGCCATTTGCTGGACTCTCTCTGGTACACCCACATCTCTCCTGTACTGGGGAAACCAGGACTGGACGTGCTACTCCAGGCACAACCACGCACTTAGGTGAAGAAAAATGCAAAGCAAATTGCACCGTGCTGCTCTGCCACCAATACTCACACACACACACTTTATTTTGAAGCTACATTAAATAAAACACGATGATGCTGAATTATAATGGGGTGCAAATGCACAAAAAAGGACAGTTTTCTATAGGCACATTCAAAACAGAATATTAAAAGAGATAATAAAATAAAAGCAACTTACTTGCTTTCTTGTGTAGTAACTTGTGAGTAGCCCAGCTTCCCTTAAAGCATTCCTAGAATTGCAAAAAAAAAAAAAAAAAAAAGAATAAATAGCCTTATCCTGGACAGACACATCACTCCCAGGAAACTGAGAAGCAACTGTATTTTAAAATACCAAAAGATGGAATTTACTAACCTTTGTAGCAACATGCAGTAAATGCTACTTTCGCTGCCAGTCTCTGCACCAGAAAATACCACTTGCAACAGCTAATGAGCCAAAACAGTCAGAAAGCACAGGCAAACAGATGCGCCCACCCAAATGAAACACGCTGATCTAATCCCATCTACTAAATATCGTCCCCTTGTCAACTTGAAGAGTAATTGAACACCGTGGTTGGCCGAGATGTTGCGATGTTCAGGGGCACTGATGTAGGAGTTCACCTGGCCTGTCTCCACACCTGATGTGGTGGCGTTGCAGTGGGCAGGGTGATCGTTCCCTGGCTCCTACAAGGAGCCATCTCCTCCTGCTGACTGCGTCCCTTCTGCCTCCTTCCCCAGCATAAGAAAGCAGCGGAGGTCAATCAGCGTGGTCACAGGGGAACAAATTAAAGAGATTAAGGTGGGGAAAAAGCCTGAGAGCTACTGCATGGAAATGGGAAATGTTAATCACAGCAACAACAAAATGAAGTGGAAATGGAAAGCAAGGAAAGAGTGCACGCGAAGGGGTTTGTGTTTTTCCCTTTTCCCCCCAAGCACGCACAGAGCAGCTCACGCAGTGAATAATGAGCAGTGGGGCAGGTAGAAATGCCTGGCAGCTGGAGGAGGGTAAAGGAAGACTGAGGTGAGGGAAAGGCATGGAAAAAAGGAGAAATGGAAACAAAAAAAGCTGCTGAAGTAGGCATTTAAAGGCGATCCTTTAAGATGCTGACTAGGAAATTGATTATTTTTATAGACAGAAGTGAAATTCAATGGCTGTGTGTACACAAGACAACCCTCAGAAAACTGCTAATTCCGGTTATTTACGATAATGCTGAGCTTGTTCTGAAGACACGGGCAGGAGGTTTTCCTTTCCTAGGAAGGACAATACTAGTGGCTGAAACATCATCATAAAAACACGGCCCAGAGCCAACGACTGATTGAGCCTAACATACACAACACCAACCCAAACCAGGTCTGAAAACCAAACCAAGAATCGTAGCTGGGGCTACAAAGCCCTGTTGGTGTGCCACAGCGTGCTGCACACACCCTCACCTTGACAGCAGGCTTCCTGACAAGCCGTGGAAGAAAGCCACTCTTCGCCACCATCTGGGCCACTCTGTGGAGAATTTGCTGGAGAAAATGCTGCCTGTCGCTGAGCCTCCTCTGCCCAGACGCTTACTGCCATCTTCCTATTAGCATCCCTGTCTCTAACGAGCCTTCCGTGCTCCTATGCCATACACGGATCGAGACAGAAAACTGTCAATGACTAAATAAACAAAGCACCCAGGGTGAATTTCAATATTGAGATGAAGAAGTGAACACGACTCCTTTCTAATATCGTCAAAAAAAAAAAAGGAAGACACGGCTTCGTGTGGCTATGTTTGAAAACATTAAGTAGCTTCCGAAGGAAAGCACGCAGGAATAACACGGTTTTGGCCCCGAGCTTCTTGGAAGACTTCCTGCATTTTATTTCAAACGTTACAATATCCATTAATATCCTGATATTAATGCCCCACCCCATCACTTAGAGCATTGATCTTTCTATTTCATGTGTTTTCCACGTAGCAATCAGGACAGAGGACTGTGCAAAGCGAGAGGTCGAACCCTGCGCACAGCCAGGCTGTCAGCAAGAGAAACTCGACTGCAACTTTTAGCTAAAGACCATTCACATATTTAAACCTTTAGCAACATCTCTGACCTCGATCCGATGTTCGCCAGAAGCTGTGCACTTACCAGAAGGTAACACAATCACGTTACGCTCTGGAAGGACTCTTGGACCAGCTCATGGAAGCCAAGCTATTGCTCTAAATGATTTGTACCTTAAGGACTCAGTCCAGCACCTCCTGGATGACACACTGACAGCAGCACGCAGCCTGGCGGAATTTGTTTTACAGTAGAGAGCATTTTTGTGTGAACACAGAGGTCACTACCAAATGCCTTTGGCTTTAAAAAACACCAGTCATTGAAAGAATTTCAATCCCGCAGCGATTTCCATCCTTAGGGCTGCTGCTTTCCCCTCCAGGCTCCTTGTCCCCTCAGGTACGCCGGGACAGTTTCGGGGAACTCCAGCTCATTCCTGACTTCGCCGCGCTCACCATTTAGAGCCCCGGAGCTGAATTTCCAGAAAGACAGCAAAAAAATATTCTGCAGCAAAAAAAAAGACAGCTGGAATTGAGACTGCGGGGACAGACTGGCTGGCACTCTGCATGTCATTACACTCCGAGCTGTAATAGTTAGGCAAACGCCTAGTAAGCAGTGCCAAGCAGGACGGTGCATTTAAAAATATTCCAAGTGATTTATTTTTTTTTTTTAAGTACAGTTTTAAAGTGCCCTTTGGAAGGTAAAATTGTCCCTGAATTAATCCAAGATCATGCAATTTTACTTAATGAGAACCAGTTTTTAACCCAACCGCCTTTAAGGTATGCCAATAAAACACAACAAAACCCTTGAGTGTGGCATTTAGCTTAGGAAAAATATCAGGTTATCGGCGCTACGTATGTAACATGGCACAGATTAACCTCACAGCTCACCCGCAAAGACAAGCGCCTCAAGGGCTGTGATTGCTGCTGCACTGGCTGGTAAAACAGGTGCCTTTAGCACGCTCAGCTCTGCTCTTCTAGGTGCTGAATGAGCCTCTAAGATACCATGCACGAGCATGGCACCAGCTTCTGGGAGCAGTGAAGGAACAACCAGCACGAGAAATTCAAACTGGACAGGCCTTTCAGTGCACTGAACCCAGCTCAGCCAAGTTTTGCAACTGCAAATTCATCTTAGGAAGAGCAACGCCACGCTTGAGATGCCATGCTGGACACCCGTGTTATTTCCAGGTTCA
The DNA here is from genome assembly GCF_047663525.1 of Anas platyrhynchos. Taxonomy (NCBI): domain Eukaryota; kingdom Metazoa; phylum Chordata; class Aves; order Anseriformes; family Anatidae; genus Anas; species Anas platyrhynchos. The sequence continues at coordinate 10,857,781 of NC_092590.1, forward strand.
GGAGATACAGTAATTGAGCCTGTTGTGCTGATAAACCCATGCAATGCTGTTGCAAGTCTCTACAAAAGAGAAAGCGAGACAGTGAAAGATAGCTGGTGGCGACAGGACCTGATTTACTAGGCTAAATGAAGATGGTATCAAAGGTTAATAGCAGACAGAATTCCTCGGTAGAATATTCCCTCTCATTATCCCTTGGGCTGAAAAGAAGGAAAAAAAAAAAAAGGCCAGCATTCAACACACTGCTACAGCTCCTGTGCTACTAGGAACTGTCTTTACCTCGCCTCTATTACCTGTTCAAAACCCCACTGTTAGGGCAGGACTCGGCATCCTCAGCCCCTTTTCCACCCCAACCTTCAACAGCGTTCCCCGGTGCCAAGGTGCACAACACCCCACTCCCAGGTCAAATGGAGCAGCTCGAAGGCATTTCCGAGGAGGTCACATGCTTCAGAGAAAGCATTTCCAGGGCATGTTGTTGAGATGTCCTCTTTTTGATACAGAAGGGGGAAAATAAATGGCTAGAATGATGCCCTTTATTGAGGAAAGGAGGAGCACGAATGATAAATCCACCAGGGAAATCGCTGTCCTGGTACAATTTACCTGAAAAGTTCACTCCAATTCTCCACGAGCAGTGATGAAAAATAATTTTTAATACATCCTAAGATTACTTCCTCACTACACGAAGATTCTCAGTCCTATGCTGCCCAAAACATTGTCTACCTGTTAGAGTAGTTCACACTTTTCTATAGCTTCTTCTCAGCACCAGAGAAATGAACTCCTACAAATTTGATTTTAGCTCTTATCGGAGCCTTGGCTATATGAACAAGCTATTGCAGGCTTCAGGCAGATTAATTACCATAGCACGTAGCACGGGTGTAGCTGACACCTCTGTGTTCAAAAAGGAGGGGCTGACTTTCCAGCTGTGCCAAACTGGGTGCAATGGACATGCCTGCCCTCAGGCTGCACCGTCCTGAAGCACTGGTGTTCTCTGATCCTGCAGCACAAAGCCGTGGGAAGCTGAACTAGCAGAAAACTTCATGCAACTGCTATTGCTCCATTTAAAAAAAAAAAAAGAAAAAGAAATCCTAAAAACCCATGAAATGGCTCACCAAAGAGTCAGGTCCAGCTGAATGGAATGGGTGGAAACCTGCAGCCTTGGAGGGAGGGGACAGGACCAGGCCTTCAGGTACGCAGGCTGCACCATGGAGTAACATCCCAGTTCCACTTACTAGCTTATCAAACAGCTTTTCGTGTGTGTAATGCCTCAATGGAAAGGAAACCACTTAGGAGAAACCTTCGGAAAAGTTTCCCAAATGCTACCCATTCCAGTACTATAGGCTGAAACCTGCTGGAAGTTCAGAGAAAATTTGGTGGCTTTGAAAATTTCCTGCTGAGCGATGATAAGCCTCTCAGTGCGTGTATAAACAGCCAGGCGGTTGTCAGCAGCACCTCACCTACCTTCCTGACGGTACCTGGTGCCCCCAAGATGCCATCTCCTCCATCGGATGATGCACAAGACTAAGGGGGACCAAAGCTCCTCACTGCGGGCTGAACATGAGGACTCCTCTCTTAGTGAGTGACATCTTTTGCACATCATGGAAACAGGCAGCTGTTAGCTTCCTTCTCTCTTCCGTGAGACGCTTCACCCCAAAATTTCAAAGCACCTTTCATGGGGGAATAGCTATGCCTCCCTGCTTGACTGATCAAAGGAACGAGGAGAAACAAAACACCCAAGGTCTCCCAGAACTAAGGAAAGCGGGATTCCCAGTTCAGTGTTTTACTGCCTAGGCAAGACAGCTTTACAAGTAGTCAGTCATCCAGCAGCCTATTTTAACAAGCCAGTAAACATTTCCAGTAGTTTTACCTTACAGCAGTAGCAGCTATTTCAACAGCATTAAACCTAGCGGACAGACGAGCAGAATCTCCACGTCGTGCACAAATGTGCTGAGCTGGGGATGGGTCAGAGGGGAACGAAGATATCACTGGAACCTCCCACACAGGCCTGTCGGCGAAATTTGGGGCTGCAGCCGGTGAAATTTAGGCTGGAGGGGAAAGCCCCAGAAGCGGGTGCGTGAGGCGCACGTGGGAAGCTCTCCCCAGGTCCTATGCAAACGCTAACTACTGGTTCGTATCCTGACTCAGAAGTGACTTTTTTTTTTTTTTTTTTTGCTCGATCAGGAAGTTCCTCTAGCTGATACGACTAAATGCTTCTGGTATCTACCAAACTTGTGTGGTTTTACCCCAAATTATACTTCTTGAAGGGAGCTGCACCGCCGGTCTCCGGATCGCAGCTCCTCGCTTGATGCTGAGAGGAGCAGCACACATAGAGGGCTCAAAGTCTTAAGATATGTATTTTGCTCTGCGTTTTCAGGTAATTCAAATGAAATAAATAAAAAAAGCCGTGCTCAGACATCGGGCAGCCCTTCCTGTTTAACCGATGGCCCTCACCATATCACCGCCGAGGCAATAACGAGGGCAGCCGAGGCCTGCAGAAAGCATTTCGCCGAAGTTGATGGTTAAATGACAACTGGCCTAACCTGAATCTCCCCGCCCGGCAGCCTTCAAGCAGCCCATCCAGGGGCGTTTAAAGGCAAATAAAAAAAAGCAGGGCGCCGAACCGTGTCCCCAGGGAGCCCTCGCCTCGCCACAGGACCCCGCAAAGCTGCTGGGCAGAGCAACAAGTCCGTGCTGCTGCAGCCGCAGAGGCACACGGAGCAGCACGCCTCGTTTCGCCCCGTCGAGCCCCAAAAAACCAAAGGGGGGACCCCCAAAGGGACCCTCCATGGGACGAGGAGGGACGGAGGCGCCCCGCTCCCTCAGCGGGACCAGCCCCGGGGCGGCGGCGGCGGCGAGCCCCAGGCACCCACCCGCACACGGGTCCCCCCCCACCCCATGAACACACGCACCTACACCCCCACCTCCGCATCCCCCCGCCGCGGGGGGAAGCAGGGGCAATGCCCTCACCTGAGAGCAGAAGTAGGAGCCCTGGATGCCCAGCTTGAGGCAGGTGGGGCACTGCAGCTTGGCCTCGCTGCTGCAGCCGGCCGTCTCGCAGACGCGGCTCTCCACGGCCGCCATGCTGCCCGCCTGCCACAGGCGCGGCGCGGCGAGCTGAGGGAGGAGCTGCCGGCTCGGGGCAGGCGGAGCCGCCGCTGTGCCGCCCTCTTTCCCTTCTTTTCCCTTCCCTTTCCTTCCTTTCCCTTCCTTTCCTTTCTTTTCTTCCCTCACTTCTCCTCCCGGGTCGCCTCATGGCGGCGCGGGGAGGGAGCGGCCGCAGCGGGCAGCCCTGAGGTGGCGGGGTTAGCCCGCCGGGGTCCCGCCGTGCAGGCGGCCAGGTGCCCCCCAAATTAACAAAAAATGAAAAATAAGTGTCGGGGTGTGGAGGTGCTGCCCCTCCGTGTCTTGCAGGTGGGCTTGTGGAACCGCAGCGACGGGCGACTCAGTGGCAAAACCACCCAGCAAAGCGGTGGCAGAGGTAAGAGCAGAAACCAGGCGCCCACATCCCCACAATTAATTCACAAAGATCATTTATGATAAGTGCTGGTGTTGCCATTCCTTACTCATCAGGATCCAAAGATGTTTGTGCTGGACATTTTAATAGCTTGGCTTGAAACCTGCGCTCGAGTCAACTGCATGTTTCCAGCTCTTCTTCCAAAGGAGGCTCCTGGTCCTTATACCTTGTTTTTCACACCAGTGAGGCTGTATTTTCAATTTGTTTCTTTGGTCACACCTTATTAAATTTCTTATGACGGCATGGGATTTTAGTCTGTCAGACTCCGTAGCCTATAATAATTCCTTGTGTTCGTAGCCCTCATTCGGAGAGACAAAGCTGTCGCATTCACTAGTCAGCAGGGCAGTAACTAAAATTAGAAAAATAGGCTGCAGAGTCGCAGCGGTATTACCAGAAGAATGCCAGTTTTCTTCCTAGAAAGAGAAAGATTAAAGATAAGTGATCTCTTTATATCACATAAAATCTTTGACTAAAGCACATGTTATTATGTATTAGTCCCATCCATTCTCCCATTTACATGAGTTGATCTCAAAAAAGATACCACCTGTGCCTATAGAGCTAATCGTGTTTATGTTCTCTGAATGTCAATGTCAAAACTATTCTCTGTATGTACTAAAATATCTCCAACATCAATGCGAGACGCTTTTTACTGGTTTGTATGTCAAGAGGAAGTTGCTTTTTATAATGAACACAGCGAGATGTCTGTTGTGTAGGAGAATCACTGCAAAAGACTTCAGAGCACATGTTTGCTAGATACAGCCATTAGTGCTGGGATCCCACTCCTTGTTCAAATCTCTATTGTCTTCCCACTAGCTGGCAGGCACAGCCTGTTATTTCAGTCAAAACTGCAGGATCAGATGCTCTTGTGGTGTAATGAAGCCTGCTTCAACTTCACTGAGTTCAATGAAACGGCACTGATTTATTTCCTGATCTTGGTACACAAAATATTCCCATTTCCTGGCATCCAGATAACTTCCCAGACAGTGCAAATCAAAATCCAAGCTAGAATTTCAAGATTTTCTACAATTTTACTGTGTTCTGTTCCCTTTGGTGTTCTGGAACTGTTTTTTAATAATAATAATAATAATAATAATAATAATAATAATAATAATAATAATAATAATAATAATATAAAAGCCTAGGCATAGAGGTTAAGTGAAAATTTCCATTTACTAAATCCAGAACAACAACAACAAAAAACCATATATCTGATCAGTTTATCATAGTAACTGTATTCACACAGATGTCCTCGCTGTCTTATGTCAATAGGTAAAAATGGACTAAGTAGTCCAGCTGATTACAAGACCAAGTGACAGATAAGACAGGATTTAATCCTGGTTTGTTGTGTGATAAACACTCGCACTAGCAAGTCACACAAAGTGTCAAACTACCAAAGGAATTTGATACCATCCTGTTACTCAATTTTAATCACAGGTGGGCACTCGTCTTTGTGAATTCTTCTGACAATCCTTGCCTTCATTTCTCTAGCATCAATAATATTTTTATCAGCCTATTTTTTTTGTAGAAAGAGAATGGCGTGAGAGTGAATTAGCAAGTGTTCCTAGGAAGCTTTTAAAATACAAAGATTACAACTCTTATTTTCTTCAACAGGTAAAAATAGCCATGTATTGATTTATGCAGCTCATGTTGTGCCAGCATTTAGGTCCAGATTCCAAAGATAGGCAACCAACGTCATGAAGTATCTTTAAAGGACTTATTCACAACCCGACTTCACACATTCCAAGTCCAAACCATTATTAAAGTCTTGGCTTAACCTTTTTAAAGCAGAATGTTATTGATTGGGCACAATCACTCTTACATGATAAATGTTGCTAGCAGGTATTGCATTGAGTGCAGCCCATGAAAAATCAGTGCTCCTTTGGTAAGTAACCAGTGAATCGAGCTACCAAGCAACGTAGGACAGATGCCTTTGTACACCTGAGTTGCCACTTCATGCCTTGTAAAGAACCCTGAGGAGCTGTAGGCATCATTTACCTGGCTGAGCAGGGTTTACAAGTACTGTGAGTCACTGGTATGGTATAAAAAACCTGAAGCGCTCTGGTTGATCTAGTCCAGTGTACTCCGCTCAAATGCCATCTTTTGCTTCTTGATGAGATTTCAGTATAATCATCATTAGTAATTTTGCATACTTCACTACATTTTATGAGTATTTAAATCACATTTAATTTCATGTCTGAGTGTAACTTCACAAATGGGAATAAATTATCTCTCTCAGTACCCTTACTGGGATCACATCACTGGATTTTGTAGCGGTTGACAATGATGCAGGTTAGGGACATAAAAGAGGACCCCCTTTCTAGCTAGTAGGCAGGGTTCCTTCTGCTACTTCGTTTCATTTATTTCCTGCATTTCTGAAGCTCAAAATAAAAGCATAATGTTTCACTGCTTACTTGGAGAAGCCAATGATGCATAAGCTAATAAAATATTTTTTAAAACGTATGTAGTTAGAACAGTGAGTTCCCTCATTGAGGAATTGATGAAGTTACTTGTTTGTTCTCCTCAGTGTTTGGAGATAACACAAACCACGTTTGTGGATCAACCTTGAATAGCAAATTCTGAAAGATTTGGCCTAAGATTTTTTTTTGTTGTGACTTTAGGGCTTTTTAAACAGCCCTATCTTATTTTCCCCGTATGAAAATTATATGGCGTATGTGGTGTTTCAGTGCTTTTGATTTCCCAGTTTGGCCTTGATTTTCTGATTTGATAAGTGAACTGATTCACACCTCCTGGAGGCCCATCCACTGCCATCTCCCATTATCTGGTGGTTTGCTTACTCTCACCAGGCAATTCCACTGACCTTTGCTGTGACCTTACTTGAGTACTTTTTTCTCTGTCAGGCTTTTCACGTCACCTTCTAGCCGCCTGTCCCCTGGTGTCACACACAAACACACACAAGAGGTGCGTGTGAGTTGGGAATTGTGTAGCCCGTTTGTGATCCTTGATTTATGTCCACGCTGTATTCCTGCTGCCCTCGGAACTCCTCCAAAGTGATGCAGGGCTGGGTGAGTGAGGTTAGCAAACGAGGGCAGGAGGAGAGGTCAGCAGTGTCTCATGGGTCACACAGTCGCTGCAAAAAAAGGAGGCGCAGCTGGCAACTGAGACAGCTGCTGGTTAGGAAGAAAATGACCACTGAATTTGACATTATTTAATTAAGAGAGTGCCTTAGCTCATGGATCCCCTTGTCACTTTGCTTATGTCCGTTGTGGTAGTAGGGGGTGGGTAATTGTGCTTTCCCACTGAAGCTCTTGGGCATAGCAGCAGTCTTCTGTTTAGGCTCATTGAAGACCCAATTAAATGACTCTTTGTTTAGTGATAGCTGAAACAATGAAAAAAATACCACCCAGGCACTAGAGCACATGCAAATATGAACTATGGCTTGGCCAGATGGCATGGGCACTTAGTGGGATTCCCATACCAAATGCAACAGCTCCGTGTATCCATATGTGCATGTAAGAAAGAGAAATAGCAAAACCGTCACAAGTGCACGCAACGACAAATACTTGAAAGATGACCACAAAAAAAAAAAAGACTATAAACATTCTTCGTAAATTAACAGTTGCATTAAAGAAATATGTCTCCATTTTTCCTTTTTAAATAAAAATGATGTGGGATTTCAAAGCCTGCCTGATTCTGTGGGCCAAAAGATGCTGCAATTCGTTGTAAGCTCCTGAATCAATCTTGTTCTTTCCATTAGGGGAAATGCAAATTAAATTACTGAAAGGCCCATTGCAACCACAATTCGTAATGGAGCAGGTGTATTCAGAGGCAGTTCCAAGAGCGTCTTCTCTAGTTGTGGTTGAAAGGAAGATCCTGCACATCCTTCAGTTTCATTATGTTTGCATAAGTAAACGCTGCCTTCTGCAGTGTTCATATAGGGAAGCAAAATTTCTGCTGTGATTTCAGAATGGTTTTCTCTGAATTCAAGACCACTTTTCTGGTATCCAGTAATCTTAGCATCTTTCAGTGTATGTATATGAAACCTGTTGTTTCTCATATAACAAGAACAAAGGAAAACACGCTGCATCTTTTTTAATAAAATGATACTTTATAAAAAACATTCCTATTTAAGCACCAAGATAAAGGTTTTAAAGAGAACAAGTCCATCGCTGATGATATTTGGAAGAATCCACAGATGTTTCTTGAGGTGAGAAAGACTTTTATTCTGTAATATGGTCCTGTTGTGAAGTTCTGGTCCAGTGAATTCAACAGGAATCTTACACTGATGGCAATGTGGATTTCATACTTCAGCTTTTGTCACTGAAGTCAAGGTCATAAGAAAACAGACTTAGCAGCAGTAAAATACTAACAATATTTTCTTTCCACTTTAGATAGCATCGACAATGCTTATGAGACATTACATTTTTTTTTCTATTTTTAGGTTTCAAAAACAAACTAAAATGATGAGATTAGTGATGTGAGTGATCCGATACATTTCCACTCAAATCAGTGAGGTACAGATGTGAAAGTTAATTAGAACTTAGGCTTGCATGCCTCTGACTTTGATGCCATGCTTTGCAGAATGAAACAGAAGTTCCTAACGGCTACTTAAATTCACACTGAAAACTGATGGAGCTCTGAAGTGCGCAAGGATTACTGAAGCAGAGGCGTTTAACACTTCTTTACTTCAGACCATTCTTTTGTTTCCTAAAGCAACGTCAAAAGGTATGATTTTGTGGATGTAACTATGATACCTCTTTGCCTTGTATGTTGATTTTCCTTTTAGCTTGAAGACGATGTCACTGCGCAAGGTAGCCATGCCACTTTGAGGATCTTGAGGATTCCTATGTCAATGAATTTAAAGAAAAGATTACTGTAATTCATAATCCTCTCATTGCTGATCATTGCTGGATAACTTCTGATGTCATCTTTAGAGGCATTGCACCTCTTTAACTCAACAAATCAAAGAAAAATATGTACCAAATCACATGTGCTTACTTGTTTGCTTGGCCATGTTCTGAACTCAGTTGTACTTTATTTATCCATCTTATTCAAAACTGTTAGTATGCCTACCTGTCTTTTAGGGGGCTTTATGTGGTTAATGCTGCATTCTCATAAGAAAAATGAACACAGCCACATGCAATATAACATCAGTATCATTTGGTGGTTACCACACATTAACATTTCTTTCCAGTAAAATGATACTTAAGGCTCTAAAGCATAGTTCTGTACACTTGGTTCATTGAGGATGAAAACACAAACACAAAAGAAGCTGAAGAGAGAATGATCAGCAAAGAAGAGGATTCGGGATGGATTATCTTTATCTATGTTAAGAGGCTTAAAGGCAGGATTAAAACAGAGGCAGTCAAAGCATGTGCATGGTTGCCAAACAAGTAAAATGGAATATCAGATCTATCTGGCAGCATATTAGGCAAATATATAGGAAGGCTCATTAATTACCATATTCACATTAAACAGTCTGTAAACAATTACTAGGAACCAAACATTATAAAGCATATAAAATCAAGAGCATGGCACAAGGCAAGAAAGTAATGCTTCTGAATGTACTGACATACCTTCTAAATGTACAAATTTAATAGATGATGTTCTTTTGCCACCGTGAGTTAACATTCTACATCATATGAAGAATTATTTTTGTACTAGATTTCTGTTTTATCACTAGGAACACATGCCCGAGTTATTTTCTTGTGAAATTTCTGTTCAGTATTTATTTTTAAAACAGTATTATAAAAGATTAAGAACGTCAACGTATTTTTGTTGTGTTTTTATTTAGAGACACCAGGTGGCAGATAACACACTACTTCATTGAGCCCTCTCCCTTGATTAAATGAAACCAAATCATAACACTAACGTGAATTCAATGGTGGAAAGAATGCAGCAGAAAACTTACTGTGCCAAAACATTTTGGTGAAAAATGATGACTATTCAGTGGTCCACAAAGAAATGTAGGGGCAGACAGCTTTATTGCTTCTCTAAGTAATAAAGAAACAGCAATAAAATACGATGCCCTAAACCACTTCTTAGGTATCAAATGCTATACCCTAAACTAACCTTGACTTGGAGACCATGGCCCCTCTTCAGGACTTTGTACTGATTTTGCCAGTGATAGATATTTTTTTATTAAAACATTCACATACACGCCCTCTGTCTGGAGTCCCATAAAAAAAATCCTTAGTTCTAAAGCCAAGGCATTTGCCTGAGTACTTTAAGCCCTTCCTGGTACTTTTCTGCTGGCACAGTGTCTCTGTCGACTTGGATTTACTTGAACTTCTGAAAACATTCTTCCAGAAACAGTCTCAAAGTACCACTGCCCTCATGGGAGTTAGAGCCAGGCAATTTTTTTTGGTCTGGTGTCAAGATATTGGAGTGACAGGAAGTCCACCTCCCTGTAAAAAACAGTTTGGGTTTGGAAAAGCAGCTCTTTCGATCAATCCAATTAACAAACTCATTATTAGCAATGAAATTGTATCTGCAGAGGTTAACATCAGGCCTGAAGAGGGAGATGATAGAAGAGTACAAAAAATGACTGAGTTGTTCTGTAGTTAACTAACCCAATGTTGGGTCAGTTTCACTAATAGTGAAATGCCAAGGAAAAGTGGCTTGTTCAGCAAGGGAAGAAGGTTCAACAGGTACAGGAGAACTCATTGCTTGTATGTAGATTGTACAAATGTTATGTCTAGATATGAAATACACGTGTTGGAAACAAAAGGTCTGTACACGCTTGGATTATTAAGGAAGGGTTGAGAACGCACAAAAGGGAGACAGCATAGGTAAACAGCAGGATAAGGAAGGTTGTTAGACACAAGGAGACATCTTTTTAAAACGTTCAGTAATACTCCAAGAAATTAAAAAAAAAAAAAAAGTAGAAGGAAACATAGATTCCTGCAGATTAGATGTAAGAAAACAGTAAGATTGGCTCCTTCCAAAAGGAATCAATACTACTAATAAATCTTTCTTCGGTCATTGGTCATTAGAAGCAGGAAGCCTTCCAGAATTCTGCTGTATGAATCGATAACCATGGTATTAACAGGAGTACTCAAAGAAAACATGCCATTGCGGAGAAGTTTATAAACTATTTGAGTCAGTTTTCACCAGGAGGAAACTGGAAACCTTGGTGAGAAACTCACCAGTAGTTTCACCTTCCTGGAAATGGAAGGGATTTTGAAGACAGAGTGGATAAATCTGATGAAATGGACAGTACCGAAACCATTAGGACCAGAGGGAAGTTACTAGCAGGTGTGTGAAACTACACTTTGAAAAATATAATGATACCCGTTGTATGCAGGATGGCAAATACAATGTCAACTTTTAAAAAGAGTTGCATGGAAGATAGGGGGCCTGACAGCTGGACGCCTGGGTAAGTATGATTGACTTGGTAGGACCAGCATGACTTCACAGAGGAAAATTCTGCCTTACAAATGTACTGAATTCCCTGAGGTCAACCTGCACGTTGAAAAGAGTGGCTCGTATAGCCTCGCTGCATGTACAGGGAACTCACCTGCTTGGACATGGGAATGCAAGCCTAGCTGCAGCATCTGGAGTATTTATTTCCAACCTCACATTACTTAGCAACAGCTAAACAGCTGTTTTTCTCACCTATTCCCAACACCTTCCTTAAATACCTGTCTCTAAGTCTTGGTGATGAGTAAAGTGCAGCTCAGTCCCTCTATCACCTTCCTTAACCTGCTCTTTTCTTAACACTAATGTCTTACTCTGTCATGAGAGGAGCAATACCGTCCTAGTTCTGGAAAGTGATTTCAAGGAAGAGAGCTTTCAAAGGTAGATTTCTAGGAGGAACTGAAAGCATTCTAACCACTATAACTACAAACCCTCCGTTCCTCTAGTTGTAGCTCCACTTCTAGGTTCCTGAGAAAAGGGATGCTGCATGAACATGCATGAATGAACTCAGTCTCAAAGCCTGAAAACACCCTACTTGCTAACAAAGTCTAGCAGGTAAAGCAGAATGGATGCGTGCAGATCCCATACCAGACTTCCCGTGACAGGAGCATTTCAAAAGGAAAATGAAATGTCTCTCTCTGGAGGCTCGCAGGAATTCTGCACTGCTACAGACTTTTACCACGGAACCAAGTGAGAGCTCAAACATAGCGTTATCCCTCTCCTCCTGCTGTGTTTCTACTGTTCATGTGATTGGGTGTCATTTTTAATCATGACCAGCCGTCTAAAATACGGGCCTCACTGTACTGTGTGAGGATCTTATTTCTAAAAATCGTTCCATTTAATTTTTAGACCCTCCTTGTAAATTAGGGGTAAATTAGGGGTGGAACCTTGGCATCTTTTGATCTCCTGTGAAACCATCAAAAATCTGAGCTGTGGTAGGTCTCATTTTGTGAGAACCTGAACCCTGCTATTTGCACACAGCAAAGCAATGTTTTTCTTCCACAGCGGTTGGAATAAATTTCTCCGGACTCCTAATTTATTTAATCAAGGGCCAAGGGGTAGGGAAAATATAGCTGCTGCAACCCCTGTAGTTGTGGTTAGAAATACACTTCTAACTGGCAGTGGAATGGGACTGGGACAGCTGAAATAGTGGAACAAAAAGCAAAACATCAGCAAAATGTCAAGACCTTTCAGTTTTTAAATGAGTCACTTTCACCTATGTCTTCTCTTTAAGAGGACACCATCTCTAAGGATTCTGTATTTAGAGATATTATTTTCTGAGGATAGGAACAAACACGATTGTTCTCCCAAAAACATAGCCCTTTAGTAAACTGGCTTTATGGTTGTCACTGACACACAAATGCTGGATGTCGGCCTGCCTCTAGTTTCAGACACCAAGGGAAGACGACACATCTTTAAGGCCACTATGTGCAAGCATGACCTCAGCTAAAACCCAAAATGCTCAGTGGCCCACCAAGCGGTAGACATTTGGCTGGAGGACAGCATGCCCCAGTGTGCCTCGCAGTGCTTTAAACTGCCTGAGGGGCTTAGGGATGCAAAGACCAATGTCCCCAGGAGGGCGGGAGCTGACGGGAGCTGTCCTTAAGGGATGCAGTGCCCTGGCAGCCCTTGCCCCCATGCAGGCATGTCTGTGGAGCTAGGCACGATTCCTGGCACTCTGAATTACTGCGGAGAGCCTGTTTTGTGCCAGACAGAGACACGTGTCTGCCAGCCGTGATTTTCTGTGCTTCATCTGCCAGCAAAGTGCTCAGCTGGTAGCGTTGTGTGCCTGTGCCTTCCCCGCCGGCACACACCCTGGGTTGCATTTCTGTGCTGGGATGAAATGGCTGGACATTGCTGGCTTCTGCTGCTGTGACACACGGGCTGCAGCAAGCTTTGACCAAGTCCCTGATCTAGGGGATCGGACTGGGTGTCCAGGGCTTGCCAGCTTATTCCTAACTTTTAAGCATCCAGCACCCTTGTCAAAGCTGGCTTGTTCTTTGGGTGGACAGCACTCCTCCCTTCCCTCCTCCAGCACACCTCGGCCTCCTCTCAGAGATAAATAGTGATGAGACCGGAGGGAACAGCCTCAAGTTGTGCTGTGGGAGGTTTGGGTTGGCAATGAGGAGACATTTCTCCTCAGAAGGAGCACTCAGGCATTGGGACGGGTTGTCTGGGGAGGTGGTGGGGTCACCGTCCCTGGGGGTGTTCAAGGAGAGGTTGGATGTGGTGCTTGGGGACATGGTGTTATTGGTGGTAGGTGATATTATTGGTGTTGGTGATATTATTGGTGGTAGGAGACGGTTGGAGCAGATCCCGGAGGTCTCCTCCAACAGCAGTGACCATGCAGCGAGCCGCACCACGCTGCCGCGCATCCATGTGGGGCAGCGAAAAGCAGCACAAAACAACACACAAAACAACCGGGGCACACAGAACAAGAGCAGCAGGCGATGCAGAGCACCGAGCTGCCCTTCCCTCAGCGATTTGAGACAGCGACCGCCTCACGGGGGGCTCCCAAATCCCTCCCCCCCCCTCAGCCCCGGGGGGCCGCCTCTCCCCACGCCTACAACTCCCATCAGCCACCGCGCCGCGCCCGGCGGCGCCATCCTCCCCTCCCATCCCCTGAACGGCCGCCGGGCCCACGTGACGCCGGCCAGCCAATCGCATGGCCGGATTCCCTCCTCCCCCCCCCCTCCCTCCCTTCCCTTCCCCGCCCCGCGGCGCTGGTGCGGCCGGACCGACCTAAGATGGCGACCGTGGAGCCGGTGAGCGCTGCGCCGCCGCGCGCCTCCCCCCCCCCCCCCTTCATCCTCCTCCTCCTCGCCTTTCTCCTCCTTTTTCTCCTCTTTCTCCTCATCCCCTGCTTGTCCTCGCTTCGCCGCGCTGGCACCCGGGGCTGTGGGGCGCGGGCGGCGCCGGGCGGCTCACGCGGCGCGGCGGGGGTGGCCATGTTGAGGCGGGCGGGAGGGCGGGCGGCCCCTCATGGCAGCGGGACGGGGATTGGGGGGGGAGGGCTTCGAGTCGGGGTCCCCCCCCAGCTGTCTGTGGGCACCCCGGGGTGGGGGCAGCTGGGGGTGGAGGGAGGGGGGTGGGGGCTCTGCTGCTGCTGTTCATGTGTAAAAATCCACTATCTTTTGTGAGGGAGGCGGTGCTGCGCTCTGGCCGGTTGGTTCTCGTGGTTTTCTCGCCTTTAATAAATAAAAATCGCCCAGTTTTTACTTGCGAGGGAGGTGGAAGTGTCGCGGTGTTGGTAAATGGCCTGACAGTTGACCAAGGCCGCACCGCGGGGGGGTGAAGTGGCCAGCAGCGCCCTTCCCCTGCTCGCCCGCCGGGCTCCAGCGCTTGGTGGTGTGCCCAAAACGCGACCCCGGGGTCAGCGGAGCCTTTGTGCCAGCTGGGAGCTCGGCAGGTGGGAGTTTGGTGGCCCTGAGTAATTGAAGTGGCACTAAAGGCATGGCTTTGACTCTTCTTGGCCTGGGAGCCTCTCTCCACACTATTCTCTGTTCACTATTCACTATTCTCAACTATTCATTAATTTTTGCACAAGCCCGTGATCATATATCAAATCAGGCCCGGCGCCTTATCTAGCCCCAAATAACTAATTTTACCAAACCGTTTCCCAACAAGTTTGCTTCCCCAGATCCACTTTATTGTGTGGTAGTTGCTGTGCTGCCCCAGTAAAGCTAGAGGATAGGGAAACACTTCGTAACACCTCTGAATATTCTGCTTTGTTCAAAATATACTCGACTTAAATAAATATCAGCCGTACTTGTTTATTTTCAAATTTACTTAAATAATTTCTGTTTATTATCCTTTCAGGTGGCTCACAAGTCTCCTACCTACGCTTCAAGTTAGACCTACATTGTAACTGAGATTATAGATGCTTGATGTTGCATAAATCCTGTGTGATTTTCAGTTGTGTGTGTGTGTGTTTAGGGATCTGATTACCCTGTGATCATAGGGAGCGTTCTTGCAGACCTTCAAAATCTGGACCTAGGTTTGTAGAGAAGTCTTTTTTAGCAAACGTGATAGAAGTCATTGCAAGAAGTATTCCGTGCAACTGCAAGGTAACCTCGATTCTCTAATTAAGTTAAAGGGGAAAATAGGCTAGGGAGTGAAAGAAAAGGGCAGTATCAGCTGTCCCTCTTAGCCCTGTGTGATGCTTCCCTAGTGTGAGATGTGTCTCTGCTAATGCAGAATACTCATTAATGCATTTCTTTTTAAATGCAGGGTCCTGCTCAAATCAGCGATGTGTATAGAACTCGCGTGTTCTCAAATGTAGCATGCATTTTATGTCCGGTTAAGAGGCTGGAAAAAACTATTGAAACTATTTAGGAATATTGAGAATCGAGGTTAGGGTACTGTAAAGACTTCCGTGGAAGTTGGGAAGAACAGGAAGGTTGTTCTAGGTAAATATAAGCCCACTGCACAGGGTGCAAGGAAAGGAAGACTTGAACCTCTGCAAAACTGAAAGGTTAAGGCTGTCCGCTTATCTTGTGCTATCCAGGTGGTTGCTCTTTTAAGATGATTCCAGATTAATTTGCTAGAATATGCAGAAATGTGTCCTGTTAGTGTGCTTGCATTTGTAGCCTTTGGGGATTGAATGTGATAAGATAACAGCGTGCAGAGGTCCACAAAGTCAACAAGAAAACCAGTAATAACGCTTTAGTAAACAGCAGTTTACCAAAGGTGACTCTAAAACGTAGCCGTGCAGGGCTAAGTTGCAAGTGGGGATAAATTGCGTGGAAGTAACTCGGGTGGGAGCACCTGATCCCTTATCGCTCGTGCTGGAAGTGGGCATTGTGCCTGTTTGCTTTGCTCTGTGACAGTTACCTTTACACCTGGGCAAGTGCAGGTCTTACGAACTTGGTTCCCCGTTTCAAGGCTAAGGTATGCAGGTGAAACTCAAGTTACGGATAGCTTGAAAAGTGCTTGTTTGTGCAACTAACCATCAATAGGCAGGGCTCAAAGCTAGCCCGCTCTGTCTTTAAACGAAATAATATGACTTCTGAGGGGTTACAAACAGTGGCATAGAGCCTGGGCATTGTAGGAAGTTCAAAATAGCTCCTGAAATACAATTTATGCTGAAAGGTATTTATTTTGTATTAGTGACAGACAGTATGTAAAGGAAATGCAGGTCAGGTTGAACTTCAGACTTAGTCTTAAGCAGGTCTTTCTGCTGAAGTGATGTCGGTGACCTGCTGTGGCTGAAATCAGTGCAGTATTCAGGTTTAGTACAGTGAACACTTACTCCTGCATGTTTCTGAAATGCAGGATAAATGTGTCTTGGGTGCTCGCTGAGAGCTTCAGTAACAAGCTGACTTCCTAACTGTAAATTCCCTTTCTGACTGAATGCAAAGCTTCCTATAGTACTGTAAAAGAAGGAGGGCGTTAGATGGTTTGTAACCAAGAAAAACATTTTTCTGAAAGCAGTTCAAGAACAATTGTATTTCACAGAGCATATAAAATTTCAAACTTATTTGAAACGAACACACAAAAATAGCATATGAGACTGAATCATGTTGCTTCTGCTGAGGCTGCCTGCAGGTGTGGAGGGCATGGGAAATTTCGATGACAAAATGTGACCCCTTCAGCAGCTCTGTGAAGATCAGTGTGAATTTTGAGGGGACAGAGGGAAATCAGCTGCAGGATGTTGGTAATATGCCTACAGTGTGAAAGGGAAATACAGATTTTAAAAAGAAATTAATGACTTTTTCCTCAATGAAATTAATCTTTTTTTTTAAAGCTATTTTTAAACTAGAAACCTCTAAGTAGCCACTCATTCCTAAAGTCCTGAAACCTAGTCTGCTTTAACTTGTTTGTGTTGTAAAGATGTTACAAGTGTGGTCTACAGATGTGGATGTGCTGTGTGCTGTAGGTGGTTTTTTAACGCCTGCAAATGACACTTTGTCATTTATTACATAGTGGATGTAAGGCAGTGAAGTTTTACCATTTTAAAAGAGTTTTTTGCTAAATGTGCAGAACAGTTGTTCAAATGAATAATCTTTTAAAGAGCACTCTGTTTTTCTCATATCCACTGCTGTTTGTCCAAGTAGCTTGTGTACATTTCATGCTTTACAGTAATCGGGCATACCCGTGATATGTCCAGGACTTTGTTTTTCTTTTTGTGCTTGAAGACTGATCTCCTCAGCAGCCATACGCTATTAAATAGCTTTAAATTAATAGCCAGGGCAGCAGCAGCATGCAGACTGGCACGCGATGTGGCAGCACAAGGGCAGCCTCTTATACAGGTAGAAAAACAGACACTGAGATGTTTTGATCCACCGTGTAACCTTTAGACTAATTCCAGACCTAAGATTGTGAGTTAAATGTTGAAAATTTGATGGATACTTTTAAGTAACCACTTTTAAGTAACTTTTATGTAACCACTGTTTCAGAAGTCAAAAGGGCTGTTATCTTTTGCTTCTTTTAAAAGCCAAGATTATATTTTCTGTAAAAACAAACGTCTCCTTCAAACTCTGGAGGAAGCGTGTGGCTCTTCCACTTCAGTCTCTTGTTCCTGTCCTCCTGTACACGTGTTGCGTTTGTGTTCTAATTTGGTGGGATGTTGCTGTTAAAATCACGTCGTAATTTGTGTTCTAACAGCGAATGCCTTTCTAAAAATCTGTGGTGTTGTCAGTAATAGTGAATGCTGTTAGGGTGGGTGCTCCCTATTAGGCCTTGGTTACGTCATGCCTAGAATGTATTTGTCCTGGTGTCTGGAAAGCTATTTATCAGTGCTTAATTGGTAGTAGGTGGCTGTTGGTACCTTTCTTCCATCTAGTAATACGCATGCCACACAGGAATGAATACACAGAGGTAAAAATCCTAAGAGTTGGGCATCAGTCCTTCAGTTCCAGTTGCTCGTAAGAATACTGAGTTTATTTTGTGTTTTCTTACGACGCATACTTAGTTGTAGGTGGGCCTAAATCCTTTTTTTGTCCAGAATATTTGAGATAAATAGATCTCAGTTTTTGGACTTGGTGGATTGTTATCCTAAGCGCAGTAGAGTAGCAGCTATCTGTAGTAAGCGCCAGGAGATAACTGACAGGCTTTTGCCCTAGACTGGAGCATGCATTTATCTTGTTCTGCTGGGAACCCTAAACAAGGAGGTGGATGTAACTGAGCTTGGTTTAATGCAAGGAAACTTCACAGGCTTCTTCCACAAGCTGAATCCTCTTAACTTTCAGCAGGAATGCCCAGCAGTGCGAGGTGGCATCCTGCTGGGACACAAACATCTCTTCTAACTGGACTTCCTGACCAACTCCTGTAGGTCATTACAGGAGCAGAATGAGGTCTGGGCAGCACCTGGAAACACTGGGTGAGACCTGGCAGAGCTGGTCGATTCTCTTAAATAGCCCAACCTGATTAAGCAGCGTTTACTGTAAGTCGCCCTCCCTTCCTGTCCCCGTGGCACGCACGCCTTCCTCGGATATGTCGGTCATTACGTGCCGCGGAGAAGGGCTGAGTAACGCCAATTAAAGCCACAAGTGTCAAGGCAAGTAACGTGCAGATGCGCACAGTCAGTAAATGCTGAGTAGGCGAATGTTTCACAGACTTCTGCAGGCTCATTCCTACATCAAAAAGCATGTGGGTAGTGAATAAATGTCACTCGTAATTACGTGCTGTGGTGTGCGTGAGGAGCAGGGTTGGCCCCGTGAAGCTTTCCAGTTGGGCTGGTAATGCTACCTGGTTTATTACGTCTGCTTTAAAAGCAGCAAACCCGGTGACAGCTTAGCTTAATGGCAGACGCAAAGTCAATTTTAGGCTAAAGGATGCGTTGGGTATGAGCAAGAGCTAAATATTACGAATAAATTTTAATCTGGAAGTCCAGAAACTGCTGGTGGAGATGGTCTGGCTTTAAGTTAGTAGTGTAGCAGCTGCAGGATTTCAAGGTGTGTGTTGTTAAAAATGTATGTGGCATAACTTTAAGTGATGCTGTATCCACAAAATCACTGGAAACATGTGTTAGGTGCTTGCTTGGGGCTTGCTGTTGAATTTCAGTGCCTGGAAAGAGGTTGGGCGCAAGGAAGGGACTTTGCCAGTTGGTGAAGTTGCACCGCTTTGTATTTGATTAATGGGAAATGCTGTACAAATATTTCTGTCTGGTCAGAATGGTGAGATAAATGCAAGATGAAAAGACGTGGGAGCTGGGATGGTTAAATAGCTAAAAATTGTTTTCTCTTTGACAGCACAGGGAAATAAATGGTGGCACAAATTAGCTGCTTTAAGCTCCTGCCTGGGACCAAGCAGAAAGCAGTGTTGTGGCAGAAAGCTCTGCTTGCAGCTTCCCACCTGTTCCTGAGTTGATGGTGTGTGCAGCTGTGCCTATCCTCAGCGGGCAGCCTGGTCCCGAAAAATTCCTCCTCCGGCTGGCTCCATTCTTGAGCGGAGCTGTGTAATCCTGAGCTGTGGCAGCAAGCTGTCAGGTGCTGATTTGGGGCAAGAGCCTGAGATGTTCACCTGTGAAAGGTGGCCATCAGTACACGGGGCAGGCGCTGGGGCTTGTCAGGTTCTTGTGTTGTCTGCAGGTGCTACAACAAATCTCAAAATCAAAATTTCAAATGTGAAATTGAGCACGTGCAGGGCTAATAACATATAAATAGTGATAGTTTTTTATCGATTCTTTCAGTTACATTGTTGTACTTCTGGAGGAGTGACCAGGGAGACATTAGGATCCACCCTTTGTATGGTGACAGCTCTTGGCTCAGCAAATGTGAATGAGATTCTCAACTGACAGCATTTTTGTGAAGATGCTCTGCATCTGTCAGAGTCCTTGGGATGTAAATCTTCAGTGCAATAGCACTTCTAAATCAATCCTAAATATTAGAAGTCACACTGTGAATGAAAACAAGCATTATCACAAAATCCTGTGTTTAGTTTACTTCTAAAACACCAGTAAGATTTTTCTGATTATTTTTTTATTTACACATCTGTTTTCAATAACTTTTCTAAGTTGCAGATGGGGCAGCACTGCAATTGTAGTTACTTGTATGTCTTCACCTCTTCCAGCATAAAGAAAACTGTAACCAAAAGGGAGATACTGAAATACCTCTTAGATGTATTTGACAGCCTCTGAGCATTAACCATCCCTTGTGTGCTTAAGGGAGAAGGTGTCTATCTGATTGCATCAAATTAAAATAAATGGGGCTAATGCTGGAAATTTTATTTAGATAAAATTTGAAGCACTTGCTGACAATATTTTTTTAAGAGCTGTTTAGTTTTTTATAACACTGAAGGAGATTTGACAGATTGCTTAACACCGTGCGTCTGTGGGTTTGTCAGTGATGGCTCTCATTAGGGGATCTTGAGGAAGCATTTCTTCTCGGGAGAGGCAGGAAACATTACTGCCTGCCCCTTGCACTCAGTGAATCAAAGCAGTATCCTAATTGTCGCTGCCCCTTGCAGGCCTTCTCGTTTCAGTCTTCTCACTGTGAGCATGGGGGTGTACGAAGGCATTCTCAAATGTGGCAGAAACTATGTTTAGCTTTTGCACTGTGATCTCCGCTAGTTAAACTAAGCGTGTTTGGGTTTTCTTTCCCGAGCCTAGCAGTGTAATTTCTCTGAAGCAAAACATGCTTGATGAATGGCACTTGGTCTGTTGATAATGGAAGGAAAATCCATGTTAAGCCAGATCTCTAGATGTGACCTGAGGAGTTTGCCAACTGGTCCCGTGGAGGTTAAGAAGTGCTGGTTGTTATCACTGGAAACCCATTCCACTTTTCAGCAGCTTCGGTGATGATAAACTGGAAATTGCTCCCTTAATTAGATGACTAACTTAATCCGCTGATTTCCTTAATCCACTCGTGCGCTGCTTTATTCTTTTAAGACCACAAAGATTAAGTTCAGTTTTAAGTACTACTTCTGCATCGCTGCTCTAAGGGATGTCCAGAGTCTTGGGACCTGCTGTAGTTATTATGGTTTATATTTACATATACCAACGTGCTTTTTTTCCCTGGTAGCTGTAGGAAATGAGCTTTATTCCTCATTTCTGGTCGGCACTATTCTAGTAGGGACTGCGGATTAGGGAGAGGTGGCAGTAACTGGGGGAGCATTGGCCTCACAAAAATGCTTTGTTCCTGCTCTGAAGGAACGGCATTAGAATTTCAGACCTGACACAGTGGTTTCTCGAGTGACAAGCTTGAGGGGTTTCACATGCAGAGGGAATATATTACTTCACTTCTTTGTGTTAAAGTATATTTGACATCTCTCATACTCTCTGGAGATTTGAGAAAATAATGCATGGAATCCGCCTCATCTGTGGTAAACCATATGTGTAATTAAATTGCAGTTTGACATTCGAGAGCTAATAGTTCAAACACGTATGTTTGGTGCCTGAAGCCTTGTTAGCAGTGATACTGAAATAAAGGTAGTTACTTACTGTTTTGTATGGTACCTGATTTCAGACCTGAAAGTTCTGGTCATGTCTCAGACTTGTAATAACATTTTTTTTCTAAATAAGCGAGGACTGCATGTCTGTTTCCAGTGATGCTTTGTCTGAACCGAAAATTCACATTTTCATTCTGAAACATGATTGTTCTGGGAATGAATTTAGAGGCGCATATTCTATATAACGTGCCGTAATGTGTATTCCTGAAATAACTTCTCTTAATTTGAGACAGCGCTAAGTGTGGTAAGTAAACAGAGATGGAAACGGATGGTGTAGGAAGCAAGTCAATGCAGAGCAGAGTGTGAATTCGTGCAGCTAGTATTATTGGACCCGTTCAGATGGCAAAGAATAAAGGGATGCAAATTCTGCTGCTGTGGTGTGATTTGTCCCCCCCAGCCTGAGATGAATTAGAGGGAATTTTTAGCTTCAGCATCTTAAAGTTACTTGAAAGAGCTGAGGTACCTCAATAAAAATTGAGAAGGGACTTATTAATCTCCTTTCTTCAAACAGGAAACCACTCCCAACCCTCAGCCTTCAGAAGAGGAAAAAACCGAGCCAGCACCTACCCAGGAGGTTGCCAGCCCTGAACAGTATATTAAGCATCCACTACAAAACAGGTAAATAGTACAGAAGCATGACGGAAAACTTGCCAAAGATGGAAGAATGCCTGTGGCTTTCCAAATGTCTTATTTACCTTATTCGTTTTCTAGCAGCATTTTGAGTGTGTTCTGAAGATCTTTGCAATGAATGAGGGTGTAGAGAAAAATGTAATCTGATCCTGTTTAAATTTAGAGCTTTTAACACTTTTCAGAGTGTTGTCATGGAAGTTGAAATCTTTTCCAAGTTTTCATACTGCAGCAAGGAACTTCTGCAGACAGGTAATGAGAGAGTACAGGCATCCCATTTAGGCGGAGGCAAGCGGAGATTTTGTTGCTTTTGTCGTCTGATGTTTTAAGAAGCTGCTGCCTGAGATGAAGTTATTGCTGAGCAGAACTGAAGGTCCTTCTGTTCTGCCTCATACTTCTGGCAATTAAGGTGCAGTTGTAAAGGCTTCTCATATTTCTTCTTGGGCTTACTTCTTCGTATCTTACGACTTTTCTCTCATTTAGAACAGGAAGTTGTAGAAAGTGAGTCAGCCTAAGAGCTTATTATTAGACTTGGATCATCTGGGTGGTTGGTGTCTGCAGTTACAATGTCATTACCTGTAGGAAGCACAGCAGAAGAAACCCTGCGGAGTAGTCATGCATGCGTTTGTGTCAAAGTCTCATTAAGAGAAAGCTGCAAGGTGCTTGAATTCTCTCCTTTAACGAGGAAGACGTGGAGCAGCAGTTGAAAGTAAAGATGCTGAAAATCCCAAGCCCTCCTTACTAAATTCTGTGTGCAGCATGCAAAAATAGGTGCTTCTTAAATTAGTAAGCTGCTACTGCTTTATGACTTTGCTGTAGAGACAGTGAGGACTTCTCAAGTACAAAACTTCTTGATAAACCTGCGCTTGGACTAACTTCCTGCAGGAAAGCAATCTTAAGCTCAACAGGGTGAATTCCTTTAAATGTACGCAGAAGCGACTCCAGCACTCCAGATACATACACTTCAAGCAGAGCAGCTAGGAGGTAGTTTTTCCCCAAACTGCAGTGAGCTGCAGAGCTGGGGAGTCCTTAGCACTTCCTGTTGATAAGCACTGCCCTGAACTGAGCATGCTGCCAAGTGGCCCCTTTACTCTTTTCTCTCCTGTAAGTGTTGAACAAACATGGAGAATCATGCTGTGCTACGTGCATTTCATTTTCCCCTTATTTTCTCCTCTCTGCTTTTATCCTTCCTCTTTTTCCTGTAAATGCTTTGCTTAAATTGTTGCTGACACTCTCTTGGAAGCGGTCACGGGGCTATTACTAGAAAAGGGTAAATTTCCAAAACAAGGTTTGAAGTGTCAGGAAAGGCCACAAAACAACAGACTGACAGCAGGTGACTTCAGGAGTACTCTGGGAAGATAAATCCACTCTAGTGCTAACTTGAGTGAGCTCAAGACTACTGAAATGATCAAAATGAAAAATAAACCTGTTCTATTAAATGCCTCTTCAGATATCCTCTTCCAGCATTTCAGACAATGCTCTTTAGATTCTTAAATAACATCTTTGAGTGTAAGGGTTCAGTTTATGCTACGTGTTGTACTCAGTGGAGATGATGTTGAAGAAAATGGAGTGGAAATTTTAATTTAATCTTCGTGTCTATAGCTCTATTTCAGGAGTTCAGATTTAAAGTTAGTGATTTTGTACAGATGGTTGCCGTTAGCAACAAGCTCAAAGCAGCTTCCTCTCCTAGTATTTGGAATGCTTGGGAAACTTTCGTGTCATATTTAAAACCATGGAATTATTAAAATTATGTTTTGGAACTTCCCTAAAGAAATTATGGGAAAGGGAGCTGTGTTCCTAGTTTGACTAGTTGATGGTGGTTGAGATCATAATTGGTTATTTGTGGTAGGAGACTGTAGTTAACCAGTGGTGATGAGGAGAATCATCTGTGGCTTTGAAGCTGAGTCATAGAAATGATCCAAAGGTATTTAAGTACATACCTGAACGGGAATAATCAATTCTCCCACGATTCTTGTACCTTGAACACAAATACTGTTGAGTTGCAGAGTTAGATTTGAGAACTGAGGTTTTTCATGTAGCTTATTGATGAAAATTGGCTTCCACGCTAGTCTGTTGAGATTTGCATATAGTGATGCACAATACTGAACTTTATTTGTAAGGTGCTCAAATTTCTAGATGCTAATTTTTTTTATATTCTTTTCCCCTTTAGATGGGCACTCTGGTTCTTTAAAAATGACAAGAGCAAAACTTGGCAAGCAAATCTTCGTCTGATCTCAAAGTTTGATACTGTTGAAGACTTCTGGGCGTAAGTAAAGGTTTTGCAATCTGCACACTGCTGGCATACATTAGCAAAGTTTTATACCAGAGTCAAAACATGAAAAGAAAAGTACTCCATTAACTACAGTTCCTTGGATACAGTCTGAAATTTGTTTACAAAGTTGAAGGTGGGGTCTTTGAATTAAGTTGGAGAATTCCTTTGTATTTGATGCACTTTGTTCTGCTGATAACACCGCTCACACCTGGTATATGTGATGTAAATAATACACAAATATGATTTTCTACATACTAACATGAATTTGTAAACTCTCATTAAATTCTCATAGCTTGCTCGCTTCAGATGTGCAAGAATTTCTGAATCTGGAGCATAGTGCTTGGAAGACTGAAAATTAATGGCATCCTTGAAAGAACTTTATTAGAGGTTAAAGAAGAAGCTACTTTCATTCTGAATTGCAAGTCTGCAGAAACAATTAGATAGGCTCAAAGAACAAGAACAAAGCCTGTGAAGGGAGCACTGTGCTTTCCAAACGCTTCAGTTAAATTCAGGTGGCTGACTTGGAAGGTGTTGCCTTCTGAAATGATGGAATATGGGGAAAAAAATCTGTGTAAAGTGGCATGAGACTGAGAACAGAAAAAATTTACTACGTGCTCTGTCTTTCTTAGGTGCTGCATGCTACCTTGAGTGTTAGGGTTCCTAAGGTTTTTGTTGCGTATGTTCTTTCAGATGCCATCAGTAAGTGAGAGAGGGTGTCTCAAAGTTTGGTATAATTAAACTCATCAGTGAAATTAGCACCATCAGGGAAGAAACAGATGAAGATGCTGAACAAGTATTTATCAGTGTAGTCTGCGGGAGAGCAGTGGGATTCTGTTCTTGCAACCAGCTTGTGCATTCCTGCTGTGGGGGAGGCTGAAGGTTGTGTAAATAGTAGTTTGCAGGGTATGTGATGAGAGGTCAGATTAAGTTCATCAGTAAAGTTGGTTAGGGGTACGTTTTTGAGGTCATAATCAAGACTGGTCTGGAAAATTAAGGTTTTAGATATCTCTGTTCTAGGTGTAAAGTGAGCAGCAACTGAGAATTTATGCCTCCCTAGTGGTCACACTGGGAAGTAGGGGTGTTGTTTTGGGGAGAAATTAAGGTTAATGTGAGCTTAGGAGGAAAGCTGGTAAATCCCTAAGTTGTTCTTTAAATTCCTGTGCCTGATTCCTAGTTGTTAGGGTATCACAGTAATTAGTTTCCTTCTTAGCACTGGACCATGACTGAATGTTAGTTGGTCTTGGACTGAAATCTACTGCGATGTGCACGAGCCTTTTTCTGAAGTCAGACCTTAACAGTGCAGGAAACAAAAGCATTCCACTCATTGCTAGAAGAGACTGTGTGCCCTTTTGGCCTTTTTGCTCTGAGTTGTATAGCTGTGAATTTAATTTTGAGTATCCTTTGGTTTGCTCATTCAGTCACCTGTTCTTGCCTTCTGAGTTATTTCAATTTGTACTTTCAGACCTACATTCTTCAACCACAGAGTACTGTAGTAAATAAGATCAAGTTGAATGTTCATCTTATAATAACTCTGCAGAGAGAGTAGCCTTAGAAGTGTGCATTGTTATCCTTATTTCATGTATGGGGATAGGATACACACACACACACACACACACACACACACACACACACAGAACTTTCTTTGTTGCCATGAAAGTTCAGTGAGTTAAGCTTCTAATAATCGTCAGAAGGACGTTTAGAAGAAGGAATGGTACTTCCGGAAAATACTAAGGTCTAAGAACCCAGCAAGTGGTGATAAACCAGGTTCCATTCTGCTTCTGTAAGCCCAGAACATCTTAGAGCTAATGCTTTTGTACTGCTGAAAAATACTCGGGTAATAGAATTGCTTCTGAAATACCTATAATGATGTTTAATTCTTGTATTTTATTGTCCTGTGTATTAATTTCTTTTTAAAATTTTGTATTTTAAAGTAATGCTTATTTTTTAATCCTGCTTTTTTTTTTTTTTTCCCTTCCGATAGTTTATACAACCATATCCAGCTCTCTAGTAATTTAATGCCTGGTTGTGACTACTCGCTCTTTAAGGTATGTTTGCTAACCATTTTTTCTTCAGTTGTGGATGTTGATCAATAGTTTCACAATTAAGCAATACACTGTTCAAATGTTTCACTTCAGACACGTAGGAACATAGTTGGAGATGTCCTGGAAGTGTCAATTTTCAGGAAGTCTCAAACATATGCCCTGTGAAAATCAGATGGCTAGTCAGTGGTTCTGAAAACGCAAGTAATTCCTTCAACATTTAACATAAAGACTTTTTAATCTGCAGCTATGTTTGTCTCTAGGTTTGTTTGTGTGAATAATTAAGTCTCAGTTTATATGATGTGGAAGGATTTTCCAACTCTGTCAGTTAATGTCACGTGAAATGAGTTAAGATGTGTGAGCTCTATGCAAGATCGCAATGTTCTACGGTATTCTGCATGCACGCTACCAGCCAGGTGCACAATATTCCTATAATGAATGTTCACAGCACCAGTTAAATGCCATACTCCTTAGACATGAAACAGAAAATTGTGCATGAGGCTGGCAGTTAAAGCATCCTGACAGTGTTCAAGCTAGCAATAGGAAATGCTGAGGAGAAATTATGTGTGAAATCCCACCTCTTGTCTGGAGTGGGCATCTTATCTGGAGCTCTAAATTAAATCCTAATCTCTACCGAGTGCTTCTAATGTACAGCTTCCTTTCTGGATTCCGATATGTAAATGATCCTGTAAGTACTGATGCCTCGTTCCTCCTTTCCTTATGAAACACAGCCACTGCTTGGGCCTCCTTATTAGGCTGTATGCAATTTGTAAATCCCAGCAGCTTGAGGCATGGAAGAGATGGTGATGCTTGGGTTTGGGAGGTAACAGTGGTTTTGGTGACTGAGAAATGTTACTGGTAAATGTTAAGCATGACCCGTCTGCAGGGCCCACGGTTTATGTTTTTATCAGAATCCTAAACTTGTCTTTATGTGCATCTATTCTGTTTGCATATTATCAGCAAAAACTTAATTATTAACAAGTGTGTGGAAAAGGTATAAAATTGGCAGCTGTTGTGGGCTTCTGAGTGATCTCCTGCTGTTGTCCTTCAATCGTGACCTCATAAGAGCTCCCCTTAAAGGTGATGAAGTTTGAGCTCTGCAGCTGCCAGCGAGGGTGTTAAATTTGAGAAAGTGAACTGGCAGCGCTCCATCCTGTATGCTGAACGCTTAGCTGATGTGCAGCTCTCAGTAGCCACTTCTTATCTGAATTTCTGTCTAGACATTTACCTTCTTTTTTCATGACTAACTTTCCTGAAGAGCAGTGTAGCTGCTGGTGTGGGAGTGGCAACCAGCTGCTTTGCTGGAGCGCTGCATCCAGAGTCGTTAAATTCAGTGCAGGGCCATTGGTAAAGCATGAATGAGACCGCGACCTGCTTCTAAATGGTCTGCTGATTTTTGTGCTCCTAGCAATTAAAACCCTCTTATTCCCAGCCTGTGTGTGCAGGAAGTCACTGAGATAGCCTGCCAGGGTATCTTTCAGCAAAGTAATCATCACGTAAGTCAAGCACTTGGCCAATGTTGCACTGAGTCCAAGATTTAAAATAAGGACTCCGGAATGGAGCTGCTAATTTTATCTGGTTTCAGAGAGGACAAAGTGAGTGTTTGACTTTGCCTGTTCCCACATTTTTCTTCTGCAAACTTCTGCATGAGCTGTGAATCTCCTGTAGAAACAAACAAAAAGAAATCAGTAGAGAAAGCGTACTTTTAAAGCTGTTGTGGAGCTTTGGTATTGGTATGAGACTGTTTTTGGACACAGATGTACCATCTTAAACTATACACATCTTCTCTTCTGGTGCAGATTCGGTTATCACTGTTCTTTTGGTTATTCCTGATGAAAAATACAAACCAAATCTGATTTAACTTGTGACTGTTATTTGCAGGATGGCATTGAACCCATGTGGGAAGATGAAAAAAACAAGCGAGGAGGCCGATGGCTAATTACACTAACCAAGCAGCAGAGACGAAGTGACCTTGATCGCTTCTGGCTAGAGACAGTAAGCATTATGGCCTCAAAAGTCACAACTGAGGAAACTTTTGTTTATAGTTAACACTTTAACTGCTCTGTTATTGCTGTACCCCACTATGAACTTTGAATTTCCTGCCAGCAGAGCATCCACATGCAGGCTGTATTTTATTGACAGGCTGTACATGAAGCATGATTTTTCCAATTGATGCTCAATGTAGTGGTATGTTATTGAATACTTCCTTGCGAAGAGCAGTGATAAGGATGATTGTACTAACTTTTTCCTGCAGAGTATCCTAGATGTATTTGCAGAGCTATCAGTAATACTTTGTCTTGAATGTGACTCCCAAATTTATTTTAACTGCTCAAGGGTAATGGTTTGTTTTACAAATACTCTTACAAGGGGATGGTTTCCAGGTTTTGGTTTTGCTGAAACAAGTTTCAGATTTGTTTTTTCTTCATTCTGTACTTGTCCTAATGCTAAGGTAAGAAAGAATAGCAAAATCTTCTTGTATACTGTAAAAGTACTTCCATTGCTACTGTCTGTTTTGGGGTAGATTTTTTTTTTGAAACTAAATATATTTCTAGAGATGATATGGGTTGCAGTAGGTGTACTGTGGAAAAGAATACAACTGTGCTATCTAGGAAACAGCTAAGAGTAGTCTAAGAGATGCTAATAAGGTCTGAGTTCTAGGGGCATCTCTTACAGGCAGTGTAATGCAAAGCAATTTCATAAAATTAGCTTTTTTTTTATTATTATTATTATTATTCCCTGCTTGTTTGAGAGGAAAGCATTCTGCCTCTTGACAGGAAAGAATGGCCTTCAGGATCAAAGCAAAGACGTGCAAATACAGGAGCTTTTAGGATATTTCTAGCCACTGTAATTGTGATTTGAGGAAAGGATGACAGACATCATGCTGTGGGCACTGTCTACCCGAGTAGACAAGACTCGGGCATTTGTGCATTTGGGCTTTCCACCTGACTATCTGTGTGGGCCCTTCTGACTCATCAGAGCCACCTCACGTGGATTGGAAACATACAGTCTGTATAAGCTTAGGCTTTGCTTTTTGTGTACTGACAAGTACTGGCACAGCCCAAATAGCCAGGTGACTGATCAGTGCTCTAGAACAATCCTGTCACTTATAATTCTATTAACTATCTACAACTATCTCCAATAAAAATCAAAGTTGCTTCCTTCTGGAACAAATTTTTATTAAAATCTAAGAATCTTTACCATTAACTGTAAACTAAACATGACTTGAAGACTTTCCCTCTTGTATAGCATTCCTGAAAAATGTCCTCGACTGTAGTGCTTATTCAGTGTGGTGGTCATCTTTGCTTACATACCTGCCAAGGCTGTTGATCAGTATTTTTGAATGTTTATGAGTGGTTTAGCCTTAAACATTTGCAGCTTTCATTACTCAGTGACTATGTGCATGCTGCAGTTGGGTGTAACATTTGAAGTGTGTGTAGTTAAACGTAACTTTCTGTTGCCTCGATGAAGTCAGCCCTTGCAGCTCAGGGGTGCTGAAAGACCTGCTTTGTTCAACATGTTGCAAGAGTGTTGGATTTCCAAATGTCATAAGCAATTCTAGAAAATTAATGTAATGGCAGTATGCTGAACGTAATGTGCAAGTGAAGCAAACAAGTATTCATTTGGCGATGAATACTTCAGAAGGATAACTACAAGAGGTTCAGCTTTGAATATCTAAAAATTGCTTGTTGTATGATTTGAAAGGTGAAAACTTTAAGCGTCACTTTGACAGTGGCATAGTGACATAGCTTAATCTGAGGTTCCTGAGGTGTTACTGCTTTTGCTGTTTCCAAACTTTGCCATTAGAAATCTGTGGGGATATCCTCGTGTAATTCATATGCTTGTGTTGTTGCATGTGCAGTACGCTGTTCACAATGATTGATAGCCACTTCAGAGTCTGTGGGAGCTCTGAAGCTTCTTCAGTGTGTTGATAGGAAGTAATGCTACATCCGATTGCAACTTTGATGAAAAGTGGTGTCTGATTTACATTTGAATTGATACGTTTCAAAATTGAAGTTGGATCTTGTATAGCTGCCACATTGCCCAAATAGTTTTACACAGGTTCTTCCCAGGTAATGAGTGTAAACTACTAAAACTTGAGATTTGTCTACCCGTGTGTCAAGTGTACTTTAGAAAGAAGATTATATTCCTTTAATTCTTCATGTTTTTGGATCGGGAGAGTGGGAGATATAAATGATCATCTGTCGGAACTTGCAGCTGTCAGGACAGGAGAGAAACTTTAGGAGGATACCCTACTGCAACTCAGTTAACAATCGCTTGTAATGCTTGAAATTTTAATATGATACTCTGATAATTAGAAGCTCATTGTTCCATGGCATGGGGCTATGAGCAGTAAAAAATATTCCTCCCAGTCCTTCTTGTACACAGTGTTTTGTCTGTGAAGTGGGATTCCAACTTTGGATTGCTACTTTAATGGTTAATCTTTATTTTGTAGCTGCTGTGCCTTATTGGGGAGTCATTTGATGACTACAGCGATGATGTATGCGGTGCTGTTGTTAATGTTAGAACTAAGGGTGATAAAATAGCAATATGGACAACTGAATGTGAAAACAGGGATGCTGTTACGCATATAGGGTAAGTAATGCCACTTGCCTTGTTGCTTCACGTTCATTCAAGACGCGTTTAAAGCCAGTTAACTTGGTTAAATGTGTGCTTCTGGCAGATGTAATCTGAGCAGAGCTGTATTCCAAATTCAAGTACCTCAGTACAAAATTGCTTGCTTTCTGTAGTTTTTATGGGCTTACATAGGAACTTCATTGCGCAGCTGTACTCTGTTTGCTGTAGCTTAGAAATGATCAAGAATTGAACACAAATCTTAGCAGAAGATTTTTGTTTCAGAAGATTTTTGTTTTCATCATAAGTAGTGCCTGGAAGTAGTGTAGATTCTATTGCAGCATGCAGTGGCTAACTGCGACAATTTAATGGCACTACAGTCTTATTCAGACATGAAAGGTGATTAACAATATTAACAACAGACAAACTACTGTGGTACGCATCTTGTGCTGGTAGAAAATATCTGCTAGGTTTGATGTAAGGTTATCAGAGCGCACTTCAGAATGGCATTAATGACTAACAAAACAGCTAAGATACTTCTGTTAGAGAACTAACTGCAAAAGTTGAGATTTTTGTAAACTGACCCACGCTTGACGCTACGCAGTCCACTACCTGCTGTTACATCGCCAAAGACCCTACATCAAGCTTTTATTTAACAGTTAAAATTGGAGTAGGTTATGGTCCTGTAAACTGCCCCATTATGATCAGGGTAAGTTAAAAGAATTAACTTTGTGTATAATTTTGTTAGAACAAGCCCGTTCAGCTGCACAAGTCAGAGCTTGCAACCTACAGCCATTAGTAGCTTGCATCTCTTACTCTTTTCTAAGCAACATAGTGTGTAAGGGGCTACTACTGCCTCTGTCAGAAGATCCAAGATGAGCTTTTTCCTCGAGCTCTTGTTGGGTAGCTGCCCATGAAAGTGCTGTAATGAACTGGAGGCGGGTTCCTGCTTTCTCTAGGTAGTTAAAGAAAAGACAGCAAGTCTGTTTAAGTGATATGTGTACTGGTAAAAAAAACTGTGTTCCATGGAATTGCTTTTTAATTTGGTTTAGGTTACTTTATCACCTCTGGAACTGTGGGCCTTGACTTTTTCATAGCTCTTTTGCTTGTGTGGGGGGGATTATGGCTTGATGATACTAATAATATTCACATAAATGCAGCAGAATCCCTGTGCTTGATATTTATGTAGTATATTTCTTTTGACAAGAGCTTGTCCTAACTTGTACGGTAAGTTATTGTTCATACAGAACTGTAAGCTGATTTTTTTTGATGCAACAAGCTAGAAAGAAAAATTCTGTTTAAAGTCTTTATACCTGAGAAAATGATTCTAAATAGGCAACTATTTTCTCATGGAAGCATCAGCAGATGTTAAAAGCAGGTGTCCTGTTACTAATTCCTTCCTAAGAATTGTGTGTAAACTGTTGTTCTGTTTCTGTTCTCCAGGAGAGTATACAAGGAAAGATTAGGACTTCCTCCAAAGATAGTGATTGGTTACCAGTCCCATGCAGACACAGCTACTAAGAGCGGCTCCACCACTAAAAATAGGTTTGTTGTTTAAGAAGACACCTTCTGAGTATTCTTTCATAGGAGACTGCGTCAAGCAATCGAGATTTGGGAGCTGAACCAAAGCCTCTTCAAAAGCAGAGTGGACTACATTTAAATTTGATTTCCATCTAAATGTTGCTAAGATTTGTGAGGAGTCTCATTCGCCTTTGTCTTGTACTTCTGTGTTCAATTTTTTTCTATTTTGGCTGAAGTAACCATTACCAATCAGAATTTTAGTACACTTCACCCCCCTGAGTCATAAATGTTTTTCCTGGCCCACTCTGTGATAGCTTGGTAGAAACATTACTATTGCAAAAAAAAAAAGAAAAACAAAAACACATTTGTTTATCCACAGTATTCAGACAAGTTGCATTTCTGTACCTGCAGGAAATTACTCTGTTTTACATTTGCATTGTATGCAGTAACATTTTGCTGGTTTGGAAAAGAGTATGGTGCATACAGTTTTCTAGCATTTTTTTATACAGCATCACTTTTGCTGTAACCTATGCTGATGGCTGCTAGATTAATTTATTTGTTTTCCCTATTTGATAACATTAGTGATATTTTGATTTCAGTTGTTTTTGCTCATGTAACATTGGTGAAGAATCTGGGAATATGACAAAGGTGGAATAAACATTAATTTTTTGCATTCTTTGGTAATTTTTGTTTTTTTTTTTGTAACATCAAAGCTTTGATACAAATTGATGCATTTCAGTCAAATCAGTGATCTGTTTGTGTGATTTCCTAAACATAATTGTGGATTTTTTTATTGTAACACCATAATTTACATTCCTTACTAGAAATAGTATGTCTGTTTTTGTATCTTATGCTGTATTTTAACACTTTGTATTACTTAGGTTATTTTGCTTTGGTTAAAATGGCTCAAGTAGAAAAGCGGTCCCATTCATATTAAGACAGTGTACAAAACTGTAAATAAAATGTGTACAGTGAATTGTCTTTTTGACAACTAGATTTGTCCTTTTTTTTCCTCCATCTGTACAGCAAGTATTTGTACTTCTTGTGACAAGGCGGTCTCTGCTGTGGCTTCTATTGTAGTGTCTTCCAAGAAAGATGAGTCTGGAGCTATAGTTTATTGAAACTTAATAAATCTTAGGTAGCACCCTAAACGAAAGTGGAATGATATTGATGTGGCTACTGTTTTTTCTTAGTGGTTGGTCTAACTGATCATGGCTTGTGCTGTTTGACTTTGGTGCGTACCAAGGAGTTTGAAGGTACTTGGCCGTTTGGGTGCAGGTGGTAACTACACTAAAAGCACTGAAGTGAATGACTCTAAGGAGATGAAGCACAAGCAAAGCGCACAAGGTAGAGACGTGGCTGCAGAGCAGAAGTATGAGGCACTAGGTAGTTTGCTATTGCGCATGTCTTGCTATGAAACAAAGCTTTTGTTGGTCTGAAAGATCCCACGGGAGATGTAGGTTTGTTTGACATGCGGCATTAGGGGGAAATTTTGGAGGAGGCCATTGTGTTAACTTTTTGTTTTGAGTACAGTGTAAGAAGCTTTTTCTTTATAAAAGTAGAGGATACAGCAAATTGGTGCTGTTGTTAATATCCTAATTCTTAGTCCTTTAGGATCTTGCCAGGGCTATGTAGCTCTCTAGTTAAACTTAAAAGCAGGTGCGTGTGAGTTTTTTCGGTCTTTAAGTGATAACTCAGAGCAAGTTTAGTCACTGCGGTAATGAAGCTTTAGTTTAATCAGGCTTTTAAATCTGCCTCTGATTAAGGCACTGAACAGTGTTTCTACTTGCATAGATAGACTTAAACACTCTCTTGCACGTTTTTTAAGAAATATGTTAAGTAGAGCATTAGGTGATACCAAAAAGGCATTACGTTAGCTTCTGAATATCTTGTATCTATTTTGAAGAAACACTTAGAGTAGCTATCTCTATCTCATGATACTATGCCTTCAGTATTGGTCACTAACCAGGCTGGATGTTGGCGGTGCAGAGCTGTTAGGCTGTTTGTAAGCTGGTTTCTGTGGGTTCTGGTGTAACTGGTTGCCTGCCCTGACTCTGCAGGAGTGCTAAGCCAGGTGGGTTTGTTTAATAGGGCCATTTGTAGGTGTCGTAGGCCCTACCTGTCTTCCAACTGACTGCTCCAGTGAGTCATCTCTTCAATTAAAGTAGGCTCAACGTTTCTGTAAACTATTTCTGTTCTGTATCATCAACCTCAAGCTAAGTAATACTTAAATAGCTTTGACACTTCCTAATAAGCTAGTACGCATCCTAAATCAGTGATGTTCTTGTGCTTGGAGAAGTTAAGATGACCTGGTTTCCTGAGTGGTAACATTGGATTGTCTAGCTATAGCTAACTGGTTGTCTAGCACTATGTAATTTGGGAGCACTGTAGCCAGGCTTGCTAAAAAGAGCATATTTCAAAAACGTAGGTAGTGCTGTCCTTCTGTAAAGAACTTGGAGTTGAAACCAAGTGCTCCTGAGAAAAGGATGGTGTGTTGTTTTTGTTTAATTTCACTACAAGGCTGAATGGAATATCGTTCAGGGTAGCTGCATTTTGTTCATCTGGAAAGGTGGTCGACTGTATTCTCAGTGTGGCCTCAGGTTTCTGAGCCTGTGCCTGTTTAAGCAGCCAGCTGACTTGCACCATGATTTGAAACCTTGCAGTAGGTTGATTTGAGGTTGCTCGGATAGTAACTGCTGTGTTTCTAGGAGACTCGAGTAGAAATTAAATTACGTACTTGCTTTATCGAATATCTAACCGATGCCTGTGACTTCTTGCCAGAAAAAACAAGTGACCGTGAACCTTGTTCTCTCAAACTTGCAAATAGCTTTGTGCTGCATAATGTGCTTCTGAGTATAACAGTGGCGTTTGTATTCTACAGGATGCTGTGGGAGAAGGCTGAGAGCTGTCCCATCTGTGTATTAATAAAATAGTCACAGGCTTATAAAACAAAAGGTAGTAAACATTTAGGTTTGTTTACATACCTAGTTCTGTACAAAATACTTAATGTCATTAAACTTTTCGGTAAATGGGTAGCCATTGTCAATTTCTTGCAGTAAGCCTGAGGAGACTGAAGAGTAAATGTCTGAAGCATCAGTTCTGAAATGTGTTCATATGGTACAAAACCAGTAAAGCAAGGAAAGAAAAAACTGTTGCTGTACTCAAAGAGGTGCAAGAAAGTGCCAAAATAGAGCCTGGGAAGAAGGGGTGACAGATGATGAGGAATGTGTGAACTAACAGCATCTGGGTGTACTGTAAGTCTTGGAACATGCAGTGCTTTGCATTGTCCCTTGTCCAGCTGCGCTGTCACTGTCTTGTGTTTCAGGCTGTCTGTAGCTTAGAAAACTTAATTTTTAATGGGCTGCCCAAATTCTGGGAGTTTGAATTGGTAGTTTTTAGCAAACATTAGGCTGAACTCAAAACTTCCATCCAACGTAATGTTACCTTTTCCTACAGAAAGGCTTGGAAAAATACTCTGGACTCCATGAAACCCTTACTAAAAGCAAAAAGCATTGTTTCAACCTAGTAAAGTGGCATGCATTTTCTCTTGTACGTGTCAGTCTGGGCCTCATGGATTTAAAACTAGATTTTTTTGAAGAACATTCTGTACTGTGGAGTAGTAACCAACATGGTTGAGCTTACGAGTTAAATCCATAGGGCTGCCAGACTGCCTACCCCTGAAGTTTTAGATGACTTCCCTGTGAATCCATTGCCCTCTTGAGAACAGGCAGTGGTTTCTACAGTTCTGACTAGCATTTCATTGGGTCTTGCAGTACAGTTCAGGTGTAGAACATGTGCCTTTCCACATGGAGCAAAGTGTTGGCTTGCTCGGGAACTTTGTGTGTCAAGAGTTTACTTTGTTCAGGTGACTTGGTGTTTTCTGCTGATGCTTGTATGCTTTCTTCCTCCCCATCTCTCAGCTGCCAGTTGAGAAACAAATGAAAATGACATCAGAAGTAAAGGGTTTATACCCAGCTAGTTCATTTTGAATCTGTCCCACCTAGACCTGGTGAGCAGGAGTGCAGAACGTACTAGCAAGCAGTGTGGAACCAAATCTGCCTTAGCTATCGATGCACCTGCTGAACCTCTCCATTGCCATTTCAAAGCTGCACAAGCTGTTAACTTTGATCATCATGCATTTTGAGCCCTCCGGTGTAGTTGCTTGAACAGAATTACTGCCCTTCAGCCCCAAAAGCTTTGTGTTCTACCAGAACTTGTTTGCTGGAATCTAGTTCTGCAGCAAAGCCTTTCATAAGCACTTAAATCCCTTCCCGTGTAACAAAACCCGTGGTCGTTTCTGTTCGTGCCTGGCGCTTCCCCAGAAGACCACGGGATTCCCCAGCCTTCCTGTTCTTGGAGTGAAGCAAATTCTGATGTCCAGAGCTAAATGTTAAATGTGAATTGCGGCTGAGCACATGATTGTTTTGCTTCCCAGCACTAATTTGTTTTGTGTGATGCCTTAAATGTAAAAAAAAAAAACAAGCAAAAACCTTCTGGCTGAAGTCAATCTGTTGGTGTCAGTTGCCTGCTAACCAAACATAACTCAGTTGTCTTACTCCCTGCTAGTACTGAGCCAGTGATGAGTTTAACCATGCATTTGTGAGGTTTGTGATCACCTGTGCTCCTGTGCTTTTCCCATCTATTTTTTTTTTTCCCTAAATCCTGGTCCTTTTCAGCTTTATTAAAATGTTTTTAATAAAGGTAAAAACCACACTGAGTCCAGTCGCTGCTTTTTTGGTCACTCTGATGCTATGTGGAATTCCACCTGTTGCTAAACCCAGATAAAGACTGTGTGACTTCTTTGGCATAATCTACTTAGGGGATTTTCCTTAATTTTTTTTGTTTTTTCTTTTTTTACCTCTAGCCATGTAAGTATGATAGCAAAACTGATACTTGAAAGTGTGTGTGAATATATCATAAAAGCAAAAATGACTCATCTATTTTTTCAAAGTAGAAAATGACTGTTTTTGTTATTTCTAAAGGATTTCTTTGGATGACTTTCTGTAATGAATTCTTGGATTTTGCTTACAGTAGGTAGTTAAACGAAAAAATACTGATCTGATGTTGTGCCTGTTAGTGTTACCTAGCAATTGGAGCCAGCCTCATAGGCAAGGTCTGGCGTTCTCTGACATAGAGCAACTTTTTTTTGTTTGAACTTTCTCTTCCTTCGTATGAACAGGGTAGTTACCTTAGTGCATCTCACCCTGAGCCATATAAATATGCAGAAAGTATAATGAGAAAAATTGAAAGGTACTACTTTATTTCTGTAGTTTGAATGAAAATAAAGCTTCTGAGGAACTGAATGTCTCTGCTTCTTGACTGTATGGGATGTTGAGAAACGCAAATCAAGGACGAATGAGGAGTTGAAATGTGTTGAGTCTTCA
Source organism: Anas platyrhynchos (assembly GCF_047663525.1). Lineage (NCBI taxonomy): Eukaryota > Metazoa > Chordata > Aves > Anseriformes > Anatidae > Anas > Anas platyrhynchos. The sequence goes on from NC_092590.1 coordinate 10,895,470, forward strand.
GGGGCAGAGGAGTGGGGGATGAGGCCAGAACTAAGGGTTCCTTAGACCATGAGGGTTGTTTAAAGGTATCCTGGGAAGTAAAAACTCAAAGTGGGATTCAAGCACCTGCAGGTTTAGCTGGGAAGTAACTTAAGTCTAACACTTAGTTGCAAGGAAGTGGTGTTCCTTCTTTTTAAATACTTTTGAACAGTTCAAGGTTTTTTCCTCTTCTAGAGTCCGTGCATACACCTGCAATACTTACAGAAACCTACCCTCATAAGTAGCCCCATATCCTCAAACTAACATTTGTTAAGATTGATGAAGGTCACCTCCTCGGATCATATGGATTTGTCTCATCTTTCACCTTTGTTACCCTGGGAATTTACTCATTTTGGTTTTATTTGGCACTTTTCTACCTTAAAAAAAAAATAAATGCATGGCCTCTTCCCCGTCTTGTGTCAATTCAGAGGGGCCTTTTCTTTCCACGCTTTATAACGTGCAAAGACTCAGGACTTCCCCAGCTTTGCTGAGCTCAATGCTGAGTGTTAAAAATGTTTGACCGGTTTATGGTCAAGGCACCAGCTTCTAGGCTGGGCTGGGTGCAGCTGGGCTTGGCTCTGAGGTTAGTACGTTTGCTTGGAAAGAAGAGAAAGGAGATTCATAGGGGCTTAGTGCACGTACTTAGGGGGGTTTCCAAAGCTGAGCAGTGACAGCATGGAGAAGGCATGTCGTGACAGCAGCTTTTCAGCTCTGCGCAGGAGAAAGGGAGGAGAGGCCAGCAGCAGAGAAAGAAGGAGCAGAGGCTCATGAGGGCACGCCACAGGGCAGAGAAACTATGACTCAGCCATGCCTGGGCTGCTGGGGCAGCGGAACAGCCCTTGCTGGATCTAGGAGATAACCTAAAAGACTATTAAAATCCGTAGGTTTTGTCCTAAAGAGCTGTTTGATGTGCGATATGTGCAGCATGAGCTCTGAGCAGTGTGCTCCAGCCGAGCTTCCCCGGCCGCCTTTACCCTGTGGTTTCTCATCAGGTGGACTTTTGCTCGCTTGAAACGCAGCCGCTGGGCTGCGAGCATCCAGCAGCCCTTTCATGGAGGCGAAATTTCAACTTTTGTGGAGGTGAAATTTCAGAGCAGCCCGGCAGCGGAGCGCGTGTGAGCTGTTCCATGCCTCCTGATGGCATTCGGGGGCGGGTGACTCACGAAGCTGGAGGCTCTGTGCCAGAGGGCTCAGCAGGCAGGCACGGTCCCGGCGTCAATGCCAGCAAGGAAATGAGTACCAGTGGTGGCGGTGGGGACACGTGGAAGGGAGCTGGGCTGAAGCATTCCCTTGAGCAGATGCTGAGCCTGGAGTCAGGTGTGGTAAAGGTGGAACGAGCCTTACAGTTCACTCAGTCTTCCCTCCTTCCCTGGGGTATCTTACAGAGAGTTAAATTGAGTTTGTGATCTCGTACTTTATTTATTGGCAAATACCAGCGAACACCAAGAGCTCTTTCCCAGTATTTTCTGCCCTGTGGCTTCAAGTTTCATTCGCTTTGTTCTTAGCTCTGGTTTTCACCCATGCAGAAAAGTGGTTGGCTCCTTCCTGGGCTCCAGCACCACCCCTGCCTTTTGGGCATCCTCCTTTCCCTGCATGAAGAGCAGAGCTGAGGGGACGTGGTCACACAGCAAGGAGTGTGAGAGGCCCACCGGTGCTCCGATCGTGTCGGGTTTGCCCTGGGAAGCTGAGCAGCTGGGCCTCCATGTGCAAGAAGCAGCAGGTCCCAAGGGGAGCTGTGCTGAAAAGCGCGGGCAAGGCGAGGTGCAAGCCAGCAGCACCTTGCCTCGTCCCATCTGCCACGTGTGCAGGAGCACAAAAAACCTTCCTGGTGCTCTCCCGTACAGCTGTTTGTAGCCGCCTCAGCGAGAGGCACTTAAGCAAGGTTTGGAAAAATCAATAGGCTTCAGCTGCGGGGGCACGAGGTGGCGTTTGCACCGAGCCCTTTAGCCGGCTTGTTCCCTTTTATCTATGTGCAAGGGGAAAATAACTGTTGCGGAAAATGTTCTTGTGCCTTGCTGCCACCGAAAGCAGCAGGAACTGCCACAGATACGGCACCTCTCTGCAGGCGGCGTGATTAGAAAGGCAACTCCTCGGCCACGGCAGTGCCTGCACCAGTACAGCCCTCGGTTTGATGGGGCTGTTGGTCTCCCTTCAGTCCCGAAGGACAAAGCTGTGATATCTCTGTTCACGTGGTTAATCATTATCTATTAATTGCGGCATTAGTAGGAAAAAAATGAATTATGTGTAAATGCAACACGGGAGCCAGCTGACAGGAGTCTTCTCATTAAATTCATGTTCCACAGGCTAAAATGTCACTAAAAAGAGAATAAGCTTTAGTTTTCCCCATGTGGTGAAGTCCAGGGCCTGTTTGTTCTTTGGAGACATCAGATTAAAAAAAAAAAAAAAGAAAGAAAAAAAAAAAAGACACAACCTTCACAGGCAGGGTTTTCATTACTGCTAGTGGAGCTACAAAAATGATACTTTATTACTTAGAGCATTCCATGCAGAAAATTGCTTTTCTGGCTCACTTGGGAGCTGGGAGTGCTGCTGTTTGCCTCCCCGTGGCTCATACTGTGCTCTTGGCCATGCTTATTTTAAGCTTGGGGCTGACAGTAAGGATGTCCTCCTATCTGCTGGCTTGGTTAAAATATTGACCTAAGCCATTTCCCATTTCCAACAGTGGTTAATGACAAAACAGCTTAAGAAATTAAAGATCTGTAGTGTGATCCTTCACTCCTCTGCCTGTGTCAGTCCCCTTTTGATTAAAAATAAATTCAAATGGCAAATGAAATACACCGCATATTTGCAAAGGAACCATCCCTCCTGTGCCTGTGCCCTGTTGTGGTAGCTATTTTCCCGCAGCCGCCACTGGTTCCCGATTACTTCAGCAACCTTGTGACCTAACAAATGAAACAGCCGTAAACAAAGCCAGCCTTATTTCTTCACGCCAGGCGTTTTGCCAGGGAAAGTCAGCGTTGGCCGGCTCAACTCTGTTGTCAAACAAGAGGTATGAGGAAAGAGATGACTCACGTCTCAGCTCATCTTCCCCCGGCACGGTGAGGGAGCTGAGGACGTTCCCCTTCCTCCATGGCATCCACAGCCCTGAGCTGCACCCACCCAGCAGCAGGACCTCAGGTGCAGGCCACCTTCACCTGGCCTGGAAGCCTGAGGAGCATTCCCGTGGGGCTGGTCCCCCAGGGGAGCACAGGCCTCTTCCCTCATGCTGCCTTCTTCCAGAGCTCAGGCTCCCTCCTCCATTAAATATAATAATAAATAAATAAATAATAATATATATTAAAAAAAAAAAAAAGCCTTTCAGAGGTGCCTAAGGTAGCTACAGTAGCCTTTATTGTGATGCTGACCATCAAATGAATAAACGCCTTCAGCTGAATCCTATTTTTGACTACTTTCTTCCGTATGAAGGAAGGCTGAAGTGAGAGTGGTGGTTGAGGATATCGTAACTTTTCTTTTCTGCTTACTCTTTACATGACAAATTGAGATTTCGTCTATCCTGGATGACAGAATGGCAAAGCTGGAAATCTCGCAAAAGATCGGATTCACAAGAGGAGAAAATGGCGCTACGTGAGAGGAAGGGTTTTGTTCATTTCGTTTTGTTCTAGAATAAATAAATTCATGGTAGAGCCTGTAAAATGGAAGGAACTGTTGTTAATGATAAATGTGGATATGGACACAAAAAATTAAATAAAAAAAAAAAAGCAGTCCTCATAGATATTTTTTCTGTTACAGAGCATGAATTTCAGGTGCATAGTTTTCATGTTTGAAAAGGCTGGTGTCAGCAAAGGAGGAGAAAGCCTGACCCTGCTGTAATTGCTACAATTCCCCCATGTAGGATTATTTGTTTTATTTATTTATTTGTTTTATTTATTTGTAGGATTTTTTCTCTGCCAAAGAAATGTCTTATGAGATCTAGATGTATCACGTTGTCTACTGAAATAAAATTTAAATCTTTCCCTGTTGAATTTAGTTGAAGATAGAAATACTAGCAAAGGTTTTGTCAAAGATAGAAATATGTCTAAAACAATTGTGCTTTATTTGTGCACAAGTTCTACTTGTAAGAGAAACTTAATGAATGTTGGTCTTCTTGTCTCTATAAAACCAGCTTTCACACATCTCCTTACTGTGATTTATTAACAAAAACTTTTCTTGTACTTACAAAAATATCAGACATTCGACATAATAGCTTTTTAATACAATTTATTTTACATTCGTGGGGCAAGGGGATACAAATCTTTCAATAATCATAGAATCATAGAATGGGACCTTGAAAAGGACCTTAAAGATCATTTAGTTTCAACACCCCTGCTCTGGACAGGGTTGCCTCCAGGGATGGGGCATCCACAACCTCTCTGGGCATCCTGTTCCAGTGCCTCACCATCCTCTGAGTGAAGAATTCTCTCCTAATTTCTAACCTAAATCTCCCGTGTTAGTTTAAAACCATTCCCTGTTGTCCTATCACTATCAACACATACTTCTTGTCCATCAGGACCCCCAAGTCCTTCTCCACAAGGGCTGCTCTCAAGTACTTCTTTGCCCAGACTATATAAATACCTGGGATTGCCCCAGCAATACCTTGCACTTGGCCTTGTTGACCTCATTAGTTTCTCATGGGCCCACTTCTCCAGCCTGTCCAGGTCCCCCTGGGTGGCATCCCTTCCCTCTAGTGTATCGACTGCACAGCTCAGCTTGGTGTCATCCGCAAACTTGCTGAGGGTTCACTCAGCAAAGGCAGTAGGGGGTGATATATTTCTTGTGGAGGCTCTGCTAGCTGCTTAAGCCTCAGGGCGGGTATTTGGGGTGTCTCACCCTTGTGCCTTTCTTTCAGGCCTGGCAGGGAGTTGCTCCACCAGTCTATCTCCTGCTCACACTCCCTGATAGCCCTTAACCTCTCCACCTCATCCTCAAGCTCTGCCACCTCACACCTCGAGCTCTACTTGCACCTCACACACGGTGTCTCTGTCTCCCTCAGATGGCAGAGACCTGAGCTGCCACATTTTTGAGCGGGCACTCAGCCTGGGTCACCACAGGCTTTCTAGAAAGAGCTTTCTGCCTGTTGCAGGATAATAAGCCAGAAAAAAAGCCAGAAAAAGCCTCGATCCCTCTCTCTGCTGCCCTGGAGCTGATCGCCTCAGCAGGTGGCTGAATAAGTGTGCGAAGACAAGCTCAAATTAACAGAAAATCCCAGCTATAACCTATTTTCCTGTGAATAAAAGCACAGGGCAAGGAATCTAAGATGTATAGACACACAATTCAGTCCTCAGATTTAATTGAAGCAACTGTACTTGTGTTAGGGACCGAGGTGTAATGCATAGGCTGCGCTTAGTGTCTGCTTCAGATAAAGTGTCTTAGGAAGTGGCCTCATGGAAGAAATGACACAGTGTTGTATGTTCCGCATCTTTAGATGGGTTTACCTAAGAGGGGAAGGATGTGCTTCCTGCTCTCTGACTTTATGGATACGTGCTTGGTTGGGAAAAAAAAAAGATGTGTTATTAGTGCGTGATAGTTCACATCCTATCACGGACAGAGCGGTTTGCATTTTAGTGTGAGTCACACTGAACTATGCACTTCCTGATGCCAACCTGTGTTGCTTCATCCTGTTAGCTCTTGCTAAAACTACGGCTGGCTTGCTCTCACCTACCCAGCAGTAGTTACCTTGCCTTAGTCGATGTAGGCTCAGGCTACGCCTTTTCTCACAACCAGAGACAAGGCCCAGGCCTCCTGCTTGTACAGTGCTTGTGATCCTGCCAGCCCGGGGACATGCCTTGGATGAGGGATCTGATCTGCAGCTTCTGTCAGTCATTATCATTTTGTGGAAATCTTGGTTTCAAACTTACCTGGCTGCCTGACACTGCCAGGCTTCCCCTTGGATGTATTCATTGGCTCTGACTCTGGCTTTATCTACTGCTGGGTGCTATTACTTGTTTTACTGTTGCAAGTCTCCCCTTGCTAGACCAGAATTTGTGGTATTTGTCAGAAAGAGACAGCTTTAAGGCAGCCAGATAACCTGACCAGCCTGCTGCTCTGCAAGGAGTTTTGTGGGATTTGCTGATAACAAGGCAGCTGCACTGAGGGTGAGTAGATGCTGATAGCTGTGGGGGAGCAAGGCTCCCAGTGGCAGACTCATACCCCTCTGGCACAGTTCTTCAAATACTCCTAAAGCAAAGCACTTACAAACTTAGGAACATTTACAAGATCCTGCTACTGATGATGGTGTCCATTTACAGTAGTTTCTCTGTCTCTGCATGTCATGAAGCTTCAGATGTCCGGGCACATGCTCATGATTTCTTTCTCATTAGAACGACTGCTTTGGTTTGAAAGCCTGCAAGAAATGCTCCTGGTCTCTTTGCAACAAACTAAATGATATCGAGCTCCTTCCAGACAGTCTGGGTGATACTTATCAAAGAGTTACTCATAGAAGTCTTGCCTGTAGGAGTCCACCCCCAGCATGAGGCATCAGGACTGAGTGCAGTTGACCCATGGAGCTGCTGGTTCCATTAACTCTATTCCATCTGTTTCGGAAACTGGTTTTAAGACTCCCAAGATTAACATAAGCTTTTTCACTTAGGGACTATATAGACCTACAAGGCAGTGCGGGTGCCATTTTGCTAGCACTCACCCTAGTTAAAATTTTAATCGTAGCTCAAATTCAAAGGAATTCAAGTATTTTAAGACTGCCATTCAGCCTTGTACATATGGGCCAAGTATATCTGGTATGTGTCTATGATGAAAACCTTAAGAAGAGCAAGGATGCATGGCCTCAGTACGAGTGCAATAGAGATGTGGCTTTAGGCTTAACCTGGTGGGCTTCACCACCGCAGCGAGGTATGGAGGGAAACACCTATATCCTCCCAGGAAACAGCACAAATTGAAAAGCAAAGACTACAAAGCAAAAAGCTGAAGGGAGAAGCTGCGTCTAAGGAGGAGACAGCTCAGAAGGAGGTCAAACAGAATCACTGCATGTCCTGCAAATATTTGCTATGATGACACATGGGGGGGCATAAAAGCAGTGTGAAAATTTGAGGGTTTGCCATCTGCAGAAAAAGAAAGGGAATTGGAGTGCAAGTGTTACTCTTTTTTCTTTGGCTTTGTTGTCAGAGTGCCAAGACAGGTTACAGTCACAGATGAGGCTGCAACCTTCCTCGGTCCCCTGTCTGCAGGGGATGCAGGCAGCCTGGCCAGCCTCCTTGCACTGCTTTCATTTCAGTCCAGCTCCACTCTCATGCCAAATGATTTTAGAAGATCTGCAGACTGTCCTTGCCCGCCTTTGCCTTTTCCTATGTGCTTTTCACAGGAGGGATGGATCAGTTTTGCTTGACATGGCTTTGAAGTCTGCTGCCTTTGAATCAGCCCATGTGAGACTCAAGTGGCAGCAGCAGCAGGGAGACTGCTCGGCTTCAAGAGCGGCTGGAGCTGTTCTGTGACCTGACAAAGAAGGTGAGCATATTTTGCTCCCTGTGTGGCAGAAAGCCATGCCTTAATGGAGAGAGAAAATAGATATGTGGGAGGAAGCCCTCACTCAAACAGTTAATACACCTAAACGTGAAGAAAGAGGATTTGGTGTCAAAGTACGCCTGTTGCCAATGGCTTGATCCAGTCAGCATGACATGTATCGCTGCACCTTTGTTCCCTGATGTTGTGAGCATCTAAATTTCTGCTGGTTTTGAAATTTACTGCTTCTGACGTGCAGGGATATCTTTATTTATTTATTTATTTATTTTTCCCAATGTGCAAGTGGGCTAGCCTGTGGGGCGAGATTGTTGATAGCACACAGCTGACCACACTTTGCTGAGAGCTTTAGCGCAGCTGCATTTTCAGCTCCTGGCTGCAATGATAGTTTGGAAGAAAAAGGATCAAACTGAACAGCTCTCATCAACTCCTCTGATTCATGATTCCCAAAGAGATTTTCCTCCTATTCTGTTTTTCTCTGTTATATAAAGGAAAACATGCACTTTTCCTTTTGTATTTAGACAGCGGGCGTGGATTAGGCTTGCTAACCAATAATCAGCTTTCACTGGCTTAAAATTAACTAAAATGACCCTATTTTTTTCTTCCCTCAGCTGGTGCAGCAGAGCTCAGAAGGTGCCTGGAGGAGGTAGCGTGACTTGTGCGCCAGGGTGAGGAGAGAGGTGACCTGCAGCAAGCTCTTTCCATTGCCGGGGGCATGGTGTCTTGTCTGCCCATGATTTTTTCTGGCTGCCAGGATGGTGAGAGGAGAAAGCTGGGCTGCTGTGGGATGGAGGAAGGTGAGAGGTGTCCTCCTGGTGGGGATGGGGAGAGGGCCAGCAGCAGCAGGAGTCCTGCGCCACCACCTGCCACCCTCAACCTGCTCCCACCCTTATCTTACAGGGTGATGGAGAAGAAACTTGCTTGTTTTACGTGACCTGATCCCCTGCCTCTCACTGGAGCCTGTTCATCCAGGGGGCTGTTTGTTTTCTAACAGGCCCAGTAGCTGGAACCCTATAGTGTAATGTCTCCAGGTTTGTGTTAGGTTGTTTTGTGGTTTGCTTTCCTTTTTTTTCTTTCTTTTTCTTTTTTTTTTTTTTTTTTAGTTTTTGTTTTTGGCAGGGCAGCAGTTAAAATTTTCCCTTTTCCGTTGTTGAGTGGCTGGGCCAACGACCTCCTGAAATCACAACAGAGACATGTTTTCCGTGCTAAGACAGCAGCTGTGTAATAGTTCACGGGGGAGCACAGAGCTGTGCCCAGCAGGCAAGGCTTGCGTTCCCAGCTTCTGCTGTTGGCCGAGCCATGCTGGGAGCTGTAACGTGAGGCTGAAACCCTCCACAGGGTGTGGAAAGGCTGTCTGTGTGGGAAGCATCTTTGAATCTCCTCTTAGACAGCCTTGAATAAAAGAAGGCTGTTTTCCTCTTCTAGCATTAGGGGGAGCACAGCTGCTAAGAGAGAGTACGTGGGTTAAAAACAAAACAAAAACAGAAGATAAAAGCAAAAAGAAAAAAGAAACAGTCCAAGCCTCGCTAGTCTGATTTAAACCCTCTCCCTGTATTACAGTCTGTTTATATTCCCGGTGCCACCAGCAGCTGATCTCCTGCTGCTATCCGAGACCGCAGGACATTGCTTCCAGAGACATCCGGCAAGACGAGGAATGGAAATGGACAGTCTGATCGTGCTTCTGCCACTTAGGCTATATTTGTTCAGAAGCAAAGATGACTGAGCTGCTTTAGCAATTGTTGAAACCTTGCTTGGCATCCCGCTTTCCTTGTCTGTGACCGTGCTAACCGTTCAGGAATGCTATTACAACCAGCAGGGCTGTCTCTGAGATGTCTCATTTTACAGATTACACTCTCTTGTTTGAGCTTCCAGCGGTGTCATGGGTGTCTGTGTGTAGGGCCTTGGCTACAGAGGAAAATATTCTTCTCTTGTTCCAGCGGATGGGTTTTGGTTTGTGTTTTGGTGGGAGTGTTGCCCATTGAGCCGTGTGGTAAAATCTCTCCACCCCCAGCCAAAATCACCAACCCCTATTGATCTGCTCAGGGCTGGGATTTCGTATAGGGAATCAAAGTCCTGAGGCCTGTGCAATTACTCTGCCACCACCTCTGCTGCCTTGTGCGTGTTTCCTCTGCTCACAAAAAGTGCCTTATTGACCTGTCCTCTTCAAACCCACGAGGATACTCTGTGGGCCAGGCTAGCAGAACCAGTCCCTGAGCGCGTAAAAGACGCCACAGAACAACATTTAGGCTAAATGTCCTCAAGGATATTTGATTTCATGTGTTCTCCTTTGAGTCAGCACATATTTTAATCATCGGGATGGCTGCGCTGATTGATTGTTTGGCTGATTCCCCTGGCTTCAACACCTAAAAATAGACGTTCAGAAGTTACATAATCCTGGGGCTGAGGCAGCTCTCTGAGTTTTCTTTGGAAACCACAAGCCCAAGTCGGGGCTTGCTGCTCTGTGGAAGAGCAGAGCCCATCCTCTGAGAGCTGGCAGTGGTGTCCCAGACTTTTTTAATGAGAGAGGTTTGGTTCAGCTCTTTCCAGCGATGTGATTGGATGGCTCTTGCTGGTGTTACCGGCTCGGTTCTATCAGGTTTGCAGGAATGTGGCAGCATCCGTGCTTCTCATCCATTTTGCAGACACTGAATCGACTTATTTGGGAACAAAAAAAAATGAAGGACTAAAAAAATGAAGGAGAAAGTGAGTAAGAAGAAGGATTCCTTCCCAGGGAAGGGTAAGTAATGCCCAAAACAGACACTCGCAGCTGGCAAGCAGTGGTACTGCTCACTATGATGTGAGGAGGACAAACTCTGTTGTTTGTGGATCTGTCCTTGGTAATATTAGTTGAGAGGAAGTTTCTGCGAGACTCCTGGTGTTAGCACTGCTTCCAAAAGTCAACAGAAGGAGAAGGGAAGAGAGCTGGAAAGGGGCTAAAGAGGGAAGAACCTGGGAAGGGAAAGAAGGATGGTAAGAAAAAGCCTTTGTAGCTAGCTACAGAAGGACGTGAAGGCAACAGGGGAGTGCCACCAAATCTGCAAGAGAAATCACCAGTGGGAAGGGATACTCTTCTTCCCCCCTCCTTTTTTTTAGATCAGAAGGATGGCAGGAGCATGAGGCAAACTGTTATTTACGTAGAGGGGAAGAGATACATATGAGGACATCTGCTTGAAGGAGCTGCTTCAAAAATAACCACAGTGTTTGGAGAGCGCAGCTAGCAACCTACAGAGGAAGCACGACAGTGGTGCCCCGAGTGCAGACAGCCCCATATCCAGTGAATATCCTAAATATAAGACAAAGGGATGCAGATTTGGGTACTATTCCTCAAAACAAGCCCCTTCTCACTTGGAAAAATGAAATAGCAGAGGTTTTGAAGCAGGACGCTCAAATCTAGCATCCTGTTCTCGTACTGAGTGCTGCGGCCAGGAACAGGCAGCACCTTCAGGCCTCTGGGCTCTTCAAACCTGGCCTCTGATTTACTGGGGTGCTGTAAGAAAGTCCACTAAAGCCTGCTTGTTGTCTCAGCCTCCCAGAGGGTAAAACAGAGGTACAAAGCACAGCTTTTCTGCTCCTTCTCTTCCTTGTAACATCCACAGCTTTGGACAGCTCTGAAAGGGCTGTGGAGTAGGATTCAAGGCAAATATCAGGTGAGATCCATCGGTGGAAAGAAAGGGGCAAAGCCTGATGGCACGAAGCAGCTGTCCCACCAAGGGGCACGGTTTATTTCTGCTGTTAGTCAGGGGAAGGATCACGTTTGGTTAAGACTGCATGCAAGATGAGCATAATTTGCCTATTGGAAGATTCAGCCTCTCTGTGGCCAAACGCTCCTAGGACAGAACCGGCAAAATCTTCATGATGAATCTGCATCCCTATCGACTTGCCAGTTTCTGGTGGGAGAATCAATGGCAAATAGCACTCCGAAGTAGCGGCCAGATGTGTTGTTCTCCCTTGCTTTTTCAGCTGTCCGCTGCAGGTAATAGAAACATGACGCAAAGAGAAGTGAGAGTCTGAGATGTAGTAGCTGATACCACCCTGGTAGGAAACAGCTGTATTTCTTTTTCCATGCGAGTGGCTGTCAGCAAGTTGCACTGCCTGAGCTGACTTCGGATATCCTCTGCCTCAAGGGAAGCATTGTCCTCCACGCTCTCTCCAGTGCTGTGTTTTCTGATAAAGAACAACCGTGTACCCTGAAATTAGTTAACGCTGCAGCAACTGCTCGCAATGAAACCTCGCTTTCAGTTACAAAAGTTCTCAATCATGGCAGAAAGTAGCCAGTTGCACAGAATTATTGCGTGTTTACCTGGCTCTGCTGGGCATAGCCATGACTGGACTTCGGCCGTGTTTTGCGGCCGAGTACAAATTGCACTGCAGCTTCAAGGGTATGAAAGCCAGGAACGGGATGTGCTTTGGACAAAACTTGATATTTCAAAAGAATTCAGCAGCAGTCAGAATAGCTCGGGGGAAGATGTAGCAACAGGGAATGTAATGCCATGCTCTGTTACTCCATGGGTTGACAAATATAGATGGAAATCAATTGCTTGTTACTACGTAGGGAGGCAGTATCTTTAATCTCGGCTGTGGTAAGTAAAGCGCTTGCATCTGGAGCTGGGTAAACAGATACCCGGCTTTATGCTTTTGCTGAAGTTCAGTTGACATCAAAAGTGATGGCCATTTCATGGTCAGGATGCTCAGGTTGTCCCACCAGATGCCAAGCAAATTTCATATGAGGCCCCCCAGAACTTGCATCCCACTGCTTTCAAGTGGACGTGGGCTTCTAAGCACGGAGATTTTTGAAATGGGAACTCTGGCAACTCTTCCCTTGGATGTTTTACTTCCCTTTATGTTTAACTGCTCTGATGTTTCTTCAGGCCTTGCCAAGACTAAGCTGCTTCTACAAGTTTGTAACCATATTGAAAATATGAAACCGTTCACGCTCGATGCATTTGGTAGGTAACTGTTTTATCCTAACTTGAACTAAGCATACGGCTTCCTCTGTGTAGCTGTTTGGTTGCATCCTCCTTGTTTCAGTCATGACAACCAATTTGGCTTACAACTCTTTCCCCTGGGTGAAGTGGGACCCGCGAGCATTGCACCATTCTGTTGGGCACATCCTCTAGAAATGTTGTTCTCTGCTAAGGGTCTACAGCAAACTGCCCCCGTTTTCTGGTACGGCTGCACGGGCAACAAGTCCAAGCTCCCAAGGACACAGATATATTCTAAAAACAAAACAAAACAAACAAACACACAAAAACACACACATACACACACAAAAACCACAAACAAAACAAAAACTACCCATCTGAATAATCACTGTAAGCTATTTCTGGTGTCTGTCACCCTAGGGGTGAAAAAGATAACATTGGCTGCAGACTTTTGGGGTTTTGCTTGTCTCAGTCGAGCAAAACCTGGCCTTGTGTTTGCCACATAAACCCAATACACCCGGTTACTTCTACCAGCATTTCTCCTAACTTAGCTGCTGGCTCCTATGCACTTGAGCTTGTTACCAAGACATCCTACTCCAGCAGAGTCCTGCAGCATTAAAATTTGGGAAGAGTTAGGTAAAATGTCTCTTTCTTCCCCTACAGAACACATCTGTGAGCTTCCCCATGGCAGGCAGACTTCAGCATGCTGCACATCAATGCAATTTACCACTAGATGGCTGGACCTCCTCTTTGTCCAGCTCTGTTTTCTCAGACTGACAATGCTTAGGGCAGAACAATGGACTTCTTGTAAACTCTCTGCCCACCCCCTTTATAACTCAACATGTTTAAACAGCTTATGCTTTTAGCAAATTTAATTTTATGATGAATAGTTCATTTTTATTTTTTTTTTCAAACATACCGAAAGAGCTGTGCTAATTTCTGAGAAAGCGATGAATGTTTCACAAGACGGAAAGTAAAAAGAAAAAGCTCCCTTTTGCAGTTCTTTCTGCCTTCCATTGCAGATGTAAAACAACTTTAATTGAGTCTCTTTATTTCAGAGGTGCATGCGGGAGTTTCACACATTCGTTGGTTCATCCCTCAGACTGGGATAGAGCACAATAAAGTCCCGAAAAGCCATGGCATAGCAGCCACATAGCTTGCTCTGGTGAATCTGATAAGGTACAAATTGCAAAACTTTTAGAAATTTGGCATTTATGGTCACTCTGATTTTGCTCAGGAGGGCCATTTCTATCCCAAATTAGCTTTCCTTGTCCAAATAAAAATTATTTTGCTCACAGACAGTCTCTTCCAAAAAGTTATACTTCTGGGTAACAGAAAAAAAAAAATCAGCTTCCCTGGTGACAGCAGACTGACACACTGCACTGATGAGCAGGCCTACCTCAACAGGCAGATGTTCTCTGCCGGAAAGGCAGATAAAGAAAGAAAGATAAATTATGCATCTGTTTCTTGAAGATGTTACTTCTTTTTTTTTTTTTTTTTTTTTTTCCCCTTAGTCTCTTTTTTTTTTTTCATTTTCAGATCCATTCTTTGTATTTACTGGGTCCACATTCTGTGTTTGTAGATATATCTGTATCCTTGAGGTCAAAACAATGGAGAAGCACGTTTTAAAACTAAGATTACTTCGGTTGTTTTGCTGTCACAACACTAGCATTTTTTGCTGACCATTTGCTGGAGCAAGGAGCCACGCAGTCCCTGCCTCTAAGGCAGTATAATCTAACACAGCAAGCCTGGAAATCGCAGGGCACTCTAGCAGTTACGTGAGAGGCTGAGGATATGCCGAAGATGAGCTGAAAGGTGAGTGGCACATGAAATAGTAAGGTAGCAATGGAAACAGAAGTACGCCTGGGGTAGGATTTCTTCTCTTTCTCCAAATATTGGCTCAGGTGTCAGTCGCTCGCAGTGTAATTTTCTTAAAGGACTATGACAGCAAAAAAAAAAAAAAAAAAAAAAAAAAAAGCTGATGGTATAATTAGTGCAGTAGAGAGAAGCAGGAAATTAAAATGAACTCCACCCATCCCAACTCTCAGTGTAACACAGGCACTGAAGCATGCAGAAAACTACAAGCCTCTGAAAAATAAGACTTCAAAAGCAATTGTACAACCTGACAAGAGTATTGGTGGCGCCTCTGTTCTCCTCCACAGGATGGTTTCTGGCTTTGTCAATGTAACAGGAGGGAGTTAAAAAAACAGGCATGGACATTTCCACTTACTGGACTTGTAAATGAGTGAATTCTGTATGTTCCTGAAGCATCTTCATTTTAAAGGTGTCTGAGGAGTCATGTGTGCAGGTTATTTATGAATTGTAACTTTGCAATTGAGAATAGCCCACAAACCAAGTCTGGACCCACCTTGCCCAGCTGGTGCTATGAAAAGTGTGACATTTGCGGTGGCAGGTGTCTTCGTGTTATGTCTGAGAACTCAGAAGTGCTCATGCTAAAGGTACAGGAAACTGCGGTGTCTTTGAACCTGCTATGTGGTAACTGTTGTCAGATGTGAACAGAGAAGCTGTGGAAGAAAAACTGGACACAAAATCGTGAAGAAATCACGTTAAACATACCAGCCACCTTCCTTTGGGATTATCAGATCACTTGCAGTACTCCTGTACCTTCCCAGCAAACATTTAGAGGCCATGGATATGCTCTGTCGTGTTTTCTGACAGGCAGGGACTGCAGCAAGGGTGGCAGCTCTTTTGCCACTGCTACTGCCATAGCTGGGATGAAGAAACGTGTCCCTGCCAGAGGCTGACTCACTCCGGCACCTTATTTCCTGGGGGTTTTGGGTCTGTTCTCTGCCGTGAAGGCTCTGGCTCCGCAGTGACACAGAGGCCTTTCATAATACAGCATCTCTACAGCCATTTGAATCAGGAAACAATGGGAAAAGCATTGCTTGAATTCAAAATAAGAGCTTGTTCTGTAGTCGGCTTTTCCCACTCCTTTCTCAGTGAGATGATTTAAGGCTCTGCCTGCACTGAGGGCTGAATTCCTGACCGAGGCAACAAAGCATCTACTTCAACAAGTTTTAGCTCAAGTACAGGCCAGCCCAAAGCTGAAATCTTTTCTAAAAGCTGGGCTCTGGGGTGAACTGCTCTGCTATCCTCCCCTCCCACCTCTCTGAGTGCAACTTGCATTTAAAGCCTTCGACAACCAGATTTGTGGTCCCTCATCCTACCTCCTGCTCCCCCTCCCTCACCTTCTGATGGGTTCACAGATCTGCCTGCAAGGGGATGCTGGGCTGGGTCCTGAGGGATTGCTCGTCTGGACAGCTCTGATCCCAGGCTCCCAGGTAAGAAAAAGATCCACACGGGAAGAGGGATGGGGAAGCTCAGCTGGCTTACGGCGGAGTAAAGGGAACCCTTGAAGAGAAATACACACAAAGATTACTTGAAATGGTGGATTTACAGAAAATGTTATCACCATTAAAAACACACTCAGAGGAAATCCTCACTCTCCTGAGTGCTGTTACGGAGTAAACACCATATGTTAAACCTCTGAGCTGTGAAGCGAGGGTGTCCTCTGCTATTTGATGAAGAATGGCTGGGAGCAATTCAGAGGGCCTTGGAAAACCTAATGGACCTTAACCTAAGGAAATGGTACAGTACTCCACCATGGGATAAACACCAGTTTCTTGTGGGATCAGAATATCCAAAAGAATGGCACTAGCACCTTCAGATACACACACACAAATGTCTCTGTTTGGGAACTGAACCGCTTCCAGATCTGCAGAGTTTGTCCAGTGCTTTTAGCAATACAAAGTTGAAAGGATATGTTACTGGAGTCTAAATTTACATCCCTATTAGCTACAGTGGCCCCGTGGCACCAGGAGTGAAAGGGGAGGGGACTGCCCACATGTGAATTGTAGTCGCCACTAATTTGGGACTGCAAACGTGAGTCTCTTTTGTAGAATGGAGTATATGTTTTTACCTCATTAAGTCCTGTCACCATCCTGTGTACAAAATGGTAAGAAGTATGTGATAGTTAATGCTCTTTGGAGCCTGTTTGGATATAAAAGGCTGGTGCTTGCAACCACATCTGCAGTCACCGCGTGTTAGCGAGCTGTGGACCAGGTACATCAGACTGTTCCTGCCTCAACGGTGTACAGACAAGTCAGGGGAATTACTGAGAAAGCTCTCTGTGAAAACCTCCAGAACAGGGGCTTGCTGAGGTGCTGCATGACAGGATCAGATCAGCGCTTCAGGGTGCTTGCCCCGAGCAGCACAATGGTGCTGCCTTCGACCACAAAGCGTGAGGGCGGAAGCCTGCCACCGCTCACACCTCTTCCTCTCGCAAGCAGCAGAGGTAGCAGCTCCTGCCTCGAGGTGCCTGGCACAAAAAAAAAAAAAAAAAAGCAACAAACCAAAGCAAAAAATAGAACCTCCCCCCACCCATTGCTTTTTCTTGCGAGAAAGCGATAGCAGGGTGCCTTATTCCTTAGTGTTTGAAAGTGGTATTTCTGGCACTAATGGTCTGCGTATCTCATTTTGCACATCCAAAGGAACTTCTGAGGCTGTGTCTTCGTGTCTACCTGCTCAGAGTGCTGCCAGACTTGTCTGGGCTCATCTTGAGCAAACCAACTTGCAGGAGGCAAGCAGTAGGGCTTGGCTGAGTAGCTCTTGTGACTGTTATTGCTGATCCTTGGTGGTTCTCTTTAAGTAATTTGCATCCTAGTTAGTGGCTCCGATCATCTTTCTTCGAAAACCTGCCAAATCCTGGTGGGAACTGCAGTGAATAGAAGTTGTGGTTTCTTTATCCAGGCACTTTTACTGTAAGAACAAAAGAGGTAATAGATCCTTACACCAAAAGTACAGCATTTGAACAAAGACAATTAAGGCTCAGCTACACGTAGTCTTGAGGAAGTAAAATGAGACGTAATGCAAGTGGTTATTGTTTACTACTCGGTGCACCCAGATTCTGGCCTCTCTCTTTGTAGATGTATAGGCATGCTTAATGCTTTGTGACTCATCCTACCAACAATGCTGGTGTTATCAAATTCTAATGGCACTGGGTTGGTGGTGCGAGAGGATATTATTCAGTACTCACAGGCTAAGTTTCGGGCAGAAAAAGCAACTCAGTGCTCACCAGAAAGCCACTAAACAGTGTTATCCAGAATGCTAATTAGTTTGTACTTGCACTTGTGAATGAGTTGAAACAGATCTGTGTTATTCTTGTGGGAAGCTGAAGTCAGGTTCACAGCTGGGACTGGGCATGTAAATCCACTGAAGCCAACACAACTTGTGTCAACACCTGAGTACAGTCCTATGAAATGCTTATCTCAAAACTACGTTTATTCCTAAAAAACACTCACTTGTTAGAGGACACTCATTTCCTAAGCAGAAAACAAGGGGGTTTCATGCTTGCAAGAGTACCAAATGAACACAAAAGGCATTGCAAGCTAGTAGGGTAACTAGATGGAAAAGTATCCTGTGGTAGGTAATACCTCTGACTCCATAAATCTTGTATGTCAGAAAGCTCTATGGCTTCCCAATGGAAAAATATTGCTATTGTACGAATTTTAACCAAAATGAAGTGTCCGGGAAATAACTAGACTTAGAGACACAGACATTGAGCTTTTCTTAGACCACAACTCTTTATCTCACTAAATGTGGCACGTGGTGAGATTAGTAATGTGATAACTCACAGAACCACCATCTTCAATACACTGCTTAGCCATTTTTCATCTCAAGTCACTCTGACTTGCATTTCTTTTTCCCTGGAAAACGTATAAGAACTCATAGATCAAAACCCAGGGGCTGACACAAAGACAGAGGTGCTGGATCTAAGAAATGACTGAATTGAGGGATTGGGATGAGAGCTCTTTACTCGGTGTGAAGCAAGAATTTCGGAGTCTGCAAATACACCCCTTTTAAGATATGGATATATCAAACTTCCTGCACTTGCTAGCATCAGACTTGGTCAGCCTTTGGTCAGAAGTCTGTTGATGCTTAGATCTTAGAGACTGGAAGTAGATTTAATCATTCAGATAGGACTTTTTTTCCGGAGCAAGCAGTGAATCAAAACGTTGCCTAGTGTTGTGAAGCATTGGGCTACTAGAAGCATGGCTTTGTCCCTGAAACACTCTCCCTTAGCACTCCAGTGACTAGGCAGATGGATTATAAAGTAACGGAATTTGAATGACTGTCTCATCCCGCTGCAGGGAAAGGTAATATTATCTCCTCACTCCTGCATAGTATTGCCTCCGGCTTTTGCACCAAGACATCACGCTGGAACTCAGTGTTGTCTAGTAACTAACACCGAATTTAAAGTGCTGTCACAGCCAGTCCTGCTCAGTTTCCAGACGCAGGTCGCCAAAGCATGTAAGAAGTGATCCACAAGTGATGGCACAAAGCCAACGGATTTTTATTTATTTATTTATTTTTTATTCCTGTTTGTTTAGGACAGGAGACAAAATGTGTTTGTAAACCAGAGAGGCTGCTGCAGGTGCAGAGGACTCTGTTCCAGCTGGCACTCTGAAAGATCAATTACCTACATCAAAGCTGTTCTGCTGCCTTTGCTGTCTGGTTGCTCATTTCTGAGGCTGCACAGGAACCGTACACACAAAGTGAATTAAAAAGACCAGGGCTCTGTGTTCAATACCCTCTTGAAGTGTGCAGTCTAACCATTAACACTAGAAGTCCTAAATTCTTCTTAATCTGATCAGATGGTGAGAAAATATGAAAAGCTTTTGACTTTGAAATGACACTTGGCAATGATGATACTATTCTCGATTGAAAATGCAAATGAAGGCATGTAATGCGATGCTATAATTGACGTAGGTTGCATTTCTTTTTAAGCTGTTGATCAGGAGTGAATGGTTTGACAGGTAAACCATCAGAGATTGTTATTGAATTTATTGTAATAAATATTATTCCGCAATATTTTCCTGTTGCCTGTGAAGCATTAAAATGCTAAAGGGTGCCAACATGTGGTGTTAGCAGGGTGTTGTGACAGCAGCATTATCAATGTTTGTACAGGTTGTCACCAATATTTGAAATCACTTGTAAAAACAGCACCTCAATATAATATTCTATTACCATACTGTACATGGTGATAGGCTTTTATTCCTTGGTACAGAACCTATGTATTACTGATTATCCATCCTTTCCTGCTCTCTTCCCAGGAGTGGTCTTGCAAAGACACAAAGTTAACAATAACAAGATACACAGGGTTATTGATCATAAGGTAACCTATCCCATCACAGTTAAAATGTATAGGTATGTGTCGCGTTAATTTCTCATTTACCATTTAACACATGGCTTGTTTTCATGGATCTATTTCATCGATCTATTTCAGTGAATGCTTCTTCTCTTCTCTTCTCTTCTCTTCTCTTCTCTTCTCTTCTCTTCTCTTCTCTTCTCTTCTCTTCTCTTCTCTTCTCTTCTCTTCTCTTCTCTTCTCTTCTCTTCTCTTCTCTTCTCTTCTCTTCTCTTCTCTTCTCTTCTCTTCTCTTCTCTTCTCTTCTCTTCTCTTCTCTTCTCTTCTCTTCTCTTCTCTTCTCTTCTCTTCTCTTCTCTTCTCTTCTCTTCTCCCTTCTCTCTTAAAGACCCATGCCCAAGGCCCCCAAACCAGCTCGAGGTGATGCTGAACCGAAGCCTGCCTCCCGCCCTTCTCACAATATCCTACTTCTGAAGCACGTTGTCTTGCAGCCTCATCGAGGCGGGAGACCTAATTCGTCATTACAAAGAAGCCTTCCATCTTTTCAAGTAAAAGCATCGCACTTATCGCAGGGCCAGGAAGCTGAAGGCTGGCAGCGCTGAAGCGACGATACCCTTCAGCCAAAAAAAGCATTGTTCAGTGGCTAATGTTACATGTTAGGTGGCTAACACCGGACTGGGTGTGCTCTGAATCGCACGAAGCGCATGAACGCATCTAAGCGACACGAGGCTGCGGTGGTTACATTAAATATAAACGTGTTAAATGTAAACGTGTTAAATGTAAATACGTTGAGTATGTTAAGTAGGAATGTGTTAAATATAAATACGTTAAACATGAATTCAGTGCCCATTTTGCCGGGGGAGGCATATCGGGGCTGTACGAAGCGAAAAAAACCCGCACTTTTAACAAAACCCCTCAGCTCCCCCCCCACCCCCGGCCGCCATTTCAGAGCCGCCCCCCCCACCCCTCGCAGCCCCCTCGGGGCCACGCACCCCGGGGCAGCCAGCGGGGCCTCCGCGAGGCCTGATTGGCGGAGCGGGCTGTCAATCACGCCCGGGAATCCGCCCCCTCGCGGTCCCCCCCCCCCCAGCCCCGTTCTCCAGCCCCCTCAAAATGGCGCGGGGCGGGGCCGCGCGGCGGCCGTTGAGCGCTGCGGGGGCGGCGAACGGGAGGGCGGCGGGCGGCGGCTGCGGGAGGGCAGCGCCGAGCCCCCCGCGCCTCTGCCCGGGCGCCTCCCGGCGGCTTCCCCCCTTTGCTCCCCGCCGGGGCCTCCTCCTCCATGCGGGAGAGGAGGAGGAGGAGGAGGAGGAGAAGGAGAGGGAGGAGGAGGGAGCTGCTCGCCGGCCATCCCCGGCGCCCGGCGAGTCGGAGCCCAGCCGCCGCGCTGCTCCTGCCGCATCTCCCCGCGGCGCGCAGCCGGCGCTGAGCCCTCTCTCCTTCCCCTTATCTATTTTTTTTTTTAATTTTATTTTTTTAAAATTTTAATTTTTATTTTTTCATTTTTATTTTTTCATTTTTGTTATTATTTTTTTAATTTTTTTCATTCTAATTTTTTCGCCCCCTCCCCTTCTTCTGGTTCTCTCCCCCTCCCTGGCCGCCAGCAAAGTGTCTTCATGAGCCCAGAGGATGTCCGGGAAGCACTACAAGGGGCCTGAAGTCAGTTGTTGCATCAAATATTTCATCTTCGGCTTCAATGTCATTTTCTGGGTAAGCGGCCGGGCTCCTCTCCCTCCTCCTCCTCCTCCTCCTCCTCCTCCTCCTGGGGGGACGTGTCCTGACACATCGTGACATTTGGCCTCGAGGACGGGGCTGGGGATGGGGTGTCCCCCTCCTTTTCCCCTTTTTTCCCCTTTTTTTCCCTTTTCCCTCCTCTTTTCCCTTCCCTTCCCCTGCCAAGTGCGGCCGCTGCATTCCTGCGCCTGCCGGGGCTGCTTGCTCCCCTGCCCCGCCGACCCTCCTAATTGCTTTTGTTGTGGGTGCCAAGAGCTTTTCATCCTTAAAACGATAATAATTTGATTTTTCATCTCCCCCTCCTCCCCATTTAGACCGGTTTGTGGTGGGGGAGGGCTCAGCCAAACGCATGGGCCTGGAGCGGGGATCGAGCTGTGTGTCTGCATGGTGATGTGTTAGTGGGGAAAAATAAATCGTGGCTCAAGTTCTCCCAACAAACAGGGGAAGGGTTACACAACGCCGGGGCCGTGCACGGATCCGATCGCTCTGTGCCCACGGTTGGGGTGTCAGTGGGGCTCCTGGCCACGGTGCTCGGTCCTCTGCTGGCACCAAGGCTCGTGGTGCTGTGCCGGCGCTGGGCACCGAGCCGTGTGGTGAAGCGTCACGGGGGTACGGTGGTATTTCTAGCATCTTCTCGGTGTGACGGGCTTGAAAGAGGAGCAGCTGGGTCCGGATGTGCAAGCAGTCGGGTTTGGAGGTGTGTTATTCAGAATTTTGTGCTGAGGGGTGAAGTGTTTGCACAGGAGCGCTGCATGGAGTAGCAAAGTTGGGTGAAAGCTTCTCATGAGATGCTCCATTTAGCGATGGCAAACGTGCACAAACCCACGTAGGGTAAATATGTTCCGAAGGAACTCTGAAAGTGAGATGGGCACATACTTCACACATTGTCTTTTTTGGACCATAAAGGTGTCTTGGCTCACCCCCTACCACCACCTTCTTCAAGATGAAGGTGAGGAGTAATGGAGGAGAGGAGCCTCCTTGCTAACGCTAAGCTTGTGGTCGCCGCTGTGGTGAGAACAGAGGAAGGTGCTTGGTGGAGAAGTGCTTGTAGCTAACGTTTTGTCTGTGTTCCTGGAAAGTAAAGGCGCCTGGAGAGGATGTTTTGGAAGAACGGGACTTTTGATATTAATCACGCTTTTACAGTGAAATGCCTTTCCTTAACCAAGAAGGTACATTGGTAGAGTGAAATTGACTGGGGTTGCGTGCCTGTATGTCAAAGTGCACTTGGCCTAAGAAACAAGCCTGCGGTGACGACTCCTTCCAAAGCACTATCCTGACCCTACAGTAGCTGCTTTTATTATTTGATCAAGTTTTAGCGGTTCAGTTTGTCATGGGTCTCTTTTGCTCGTCTGTCTTTCTGTTTTGATTCCCATGGGCGCACACTGCTGTGAACACAGATGTTTTACAGCAGGGAGCAGAGCCGTGTGAGGAACGCTGGTGTGGCACGTCCTTGGACTAACGGAGGGAAAATGCACATAAATGCGTTGTTATCTTGCTCCTTCAGGCGCTGTCAGCCCGTAAGAAGCTCCCTACCCTTTAATTTTGTTCCACTTATTCTCTGAAGGCTAAGGTGCGGATGGTGGAAGTGGCACTTTGTGGATGTAGCTTCTGCGTGGTGGCAAGCCCTCATCTTGTGTGAGGGAATGGGTTAAAGGAGGTCTCGCTGGGCTGCGTGGCTCCATGCCGCCAGAGCGGTAATCCAAAGACCTCAGCCTGTCGCCCTTGCCTGCAGGTTTAAAGTTTTTACTGAATTAATAGCAAAGTGCTCGATATTCTCCCACGAAGCTGGGCCAGAAAAATCTGTAAATGAAAATTGGAGGCCTGGTTAGCTGTTCACAGACAGCGATAATCAAAAATAGCCGCTAATGTAGTCATTATAAATAGATTGAAATGATAAAGAGGTCGTCGTGACATGCCCGTGACACCCTTCAGAGATCTTTCAGGCATTTAGATACGTAGAACACCTTTGTTAAAACTTCTCAAGCTTTCTTAAATGCTGGTTTTAACACAACCTTTAAATTTTTAATGTAAACAAATGGAAAATACCCTCTATTGTGCATCATAAAACAATGGACTAAAAATAAAGACAAGCGAGTTGGAAGACTAATGGTTTTGACAAGAAAATTGTCAGTGCCTTGAATAGAGGAATTTTATAGATCTGCTGAAATTATGTGGGGAATGATTGTACGCGCTACTTAAACTGGAGATATTACAAAAAAATGTTGGAGGCTTTATATGCTGTCAAATATAGGCAAAATAAATTATCGGGTCTTTTTCTCAGCTTTTTTGGTGTTGTGCTAGTCTGTTGTTCCTTTGCTTAAAAAACCACCACTGAATTGTTAGATTAATGAGTTTGGGAAGTCACACTCCGTATCTTTAGTTGTGACTGAGGGTGACATTATGCTCGTAAGGAGATATGCTCTTAGTCTTGCCCCACCCCAGGCAGCGTGTTCTTGTCTCTGCGTTTCAGAAGAGGACGTTATCCTCGGAGTTTATGCATAATTAATATTCTAGGTATACTTGTAGGCTTAATTCCTTCTTTGATATCCAGCATTGATGTTGGTAAATAGGCAGAAAGTGCTTGTTTGGAGAACTTTGAGATCGCAGTGCTCTTGTGGAAGTGCCCGCTTGGCGCTTACCAAAGTCATATTTAGGAACTGAGACCAAATAGACACAAAGATATCTAAATGGAAAGTCAGAATTCAATGTTGTGCTTCCCTTCTTGCTGCTCAGATGTCATTCTCCTTTGGTTGTACATTAGGGCACGTGCCTGCACCTCACCTTGACCAGCATAATGCCTGCATGAAAGCACCACATGACGTTCGCTGCCTTTCCAAGCTGGTGGAACAGTCAGTGCTTTTCTGTGAGCCTTTATGTCTTTGTCTAGGTGAACCGTAGTCTATTCTGAATATCTCTAGGTAACAGAAAACAGTTTCATGTGGTTAAAGCAAGCAAGCAAACAATACCAGCTCCCCTCCCCGCTCCCTATTTAGGCATCCATGTAGAACGATGTCAAAGGTATCATGCAAAAAGCGAAAGTAGGTCACCTTGCTTCCTGAAAGGCAGCGACCGTTTCCCCTTCTTACCCTTCTGCAAGGCACTTCTAAGCTGATTTCTAGTTCTGAGAAGTATTTTAAATTCCTATCTATGTTTTACTGTGCTTGATTTAAAAAAAAAATAAAAAAAAATGTATGTAGTTTTCAACATGGAATCTCAATGTCAACTGGGGTCCGCTGGCCCTAGCCTAATAGGAAGGATGTACAGAAAGCACTGACACCTCAGACAGCAACCTATGCTTTATCTGATGATTCACTCTAAGTCATGAGATATGCTGTGATTATGATGCGCCAGCATATTACGAGTCATAATTTGTGCTTTAAGTTGCTTGGCATCTGCTGGTTTTGATGGTATCCATATGGGAGTCTAAATAGTCTTCTGAATTACAAGGAGACAGCAAAAAGGAAATGGAATAAGGTTATGTGAGAAGTGTTGGAGAAGGACACTGACCTTTGAGGGACAACAAATAGACTGTTTATTAAATTCTGTACAATGCTCATAGTTCATTTTCGAAGGGACAGAAGATCATTTTCTCATGCTTGCTGGTTTTCAGATGTCCATTAAGGAAGTTTTGGTTTTGTAACTTTCCCTTGCCTCCTTGGTTAAAAAAAAATCCGTGCAAGACTTGTTCCAAGCAATCTTCAAATGCATTCTGCAGCATTTGATCTTGTGGTCAACTTCTAGTCTTTGATTTCAATGAGCTTTCAAATTTACCTTATTGGAACCATCAAGTGCAGCTGACATACTTGCACTAAAAAGATGAATTTAGTAAATGTATTTGCCAATTTCCCACCTCGATCAGCACATCCCAATGAGCTTCACCTGGTAGCACAGCTGTCTTGGAGTATCAAGAATACATTTTGAATCTTCAGTGTCCCAATCAGAGGAAAGCTGATGCGTGTGAACAGCATCCTGTGTATGGGCAGCGAGTGAAAGAGCTTATCAATATTGGTGTATACAAATATCTGGTGTCATTGGTCCTGGTCAGGTCTTTGCGTTGCATGATGATAGTGTTTTCCTTCTAAAGGCAGTAGACCCATGTTCCATTAAGACTGAATTGGAAAGTAAATATGCTACCTCAATTCAATAAGATGGCCTTTTTGTGGTAGACTCTTACTAGTATATTTATCATAAGTAAGTACATGCTCGGCTACTCCCTATCATGCAAAGGCACACAGGGAAAAGCAAGTACCAGCTATGCTGTGGAAGAAAATGGGTTTTGTGTCCCCCTCCCAAAAAGGAGAACGCGTTTTTGGAAAAATAGACGAAATAAATAAATAAAATAACACATCAGGTAGTGCAATAGACGTAGGGGTAATTTTCAAATGGATTTTTTCTTTTCCCTATGCAGGAAGCAGAAGAGAAGTGTCTGACAATTTTATTCCTGTCCTCTCCAGTGGAGAGGAGTTTCAAAGTACATAATCTTTTCTTAAACGCTCTCGGACTTGGTTCCATAGATTACAGTAATCCCAAAGTACTTTTTCTCAAACTTTATTTTATTTATCCGTTAAACTCTGGAAGATGAAATAGTGATTAGTGGGGGGATTAGAAACTTGAGGTGAAACAGCACTTCAGGGTACTTTCTCTCAAGCCCCCTTGCTACGAATGGACTTTTTTGCAGATAAAGAATTATAAAATGCTTTTGACACTAAGGCCATTGCAGCTTATAAATTTGGAGCGAGAATCTGTTGTGTCGTTACATGCTTGGTACAGGTTCCTCAGCAGTTCATACTCCATTAACCAAGGGCAGGAACCTGTGAAGATTTGCTGTGAGCATTTACAGTATTACGTGGTGCTTTCAGTGAAGAGGGGAGGTGAGAAAATATTTTTGTCCCAAAGAAATCTCATGACCTAATTCTGCCAGGTGGCGACTTCCAGTCTTGAACTACGATGCTACAGGACAGAATCAGCTTTCGTACTTTGCATTGCCCAAAATATGCAGCGTGTTTCTTGAATGCATGGCTAGTAGCCTGTCAACAGGGCTGCAATTTTTCCACTGGTGTTTGCAGGAGCGAGGAGCTGCACAGCTCTGTTAGTGAGCACCCAGAAGTGACCATCAGTGTTAACCACTGGAGCGCCTGCCAGTAAAGGGAATTTGCTTTAACTCTTCTAAATACGTGGCTTTTTGATTAGCCAGCCTTTCATGTGACTTTGGAGTCTTGCACCATTTTCCAGCCTTTTTTCCCTGATTAAAACTTAGAAAATATTGTTGCAAGGCAAAAAAGAAAGAATTAAACCTCAAAAGGTTGTGTTTTTATTTTTATTTTTTTTAACCAATGTACTGAATTGTGTGCAAGTCCAGCTTTACAGCGCAAAATTCAGGAAAACATAGATTGTTCTTTACTGGCTTGAAACCTAATTTATTTCTTTTCCATTGTGCTGTTGTGTGAGCTTGGAAAACATCCCATTTCTTGTGATTCTGCTGCTGCTCGTGCCAAAAAATACCCTCTCTCTTGGCTCGTTGCGGATGTTGATTTCCACTGATTTCAGCAGGACTTTGTACAGGTAGAAGGGTCGGTTTGGGTGGATGTCCCTGTGGGCTGTGTGCCCTGGGTAAGGCACACAGAGCTGTACAGCAGTTCCACCCTCCCCTTTACGCTCGCATTTAAAAATGTCACTGACACATTGGGGTCTGCAGGCGAGGGTGCTTGATTTGTTACCAAACTCTGACTCAGTGTGATCTCATATAACCTCCAGATGGCCCGGCTTGTGGAGATGCTAAAAACATCCCGATCCCACTCCGTTAGCTGTGTAAAACAAATGAGGCAAATGGCAGTAGCAGTATTTATCTTCATACACATCCATCTCCACCTTCAGCTGATGTTTCAACTTCCCAGTCGCTTTCCTCTGGACAGCATTTAGAATAAGCATTTCGGCACACACAGAGGATCTTATGAATGAACTGTCAATTTCCCACAGAACTGGGAAAAATCAATATGCCTCTTCCCAGCCTTGAAAATCCCTCTGCTCCCAGTGAAGGCTCCATTACATCAAATAATATTGAAAATCATTTCAAGCCAAGTTCCTGATGTGTGGTGATGGAGGACTTTTATTCTTTTTCTTTGCAACAAGGCAAATAGATATTATGAAAACACTTTGTATACCTATTCTGTTCCCGTTGCCGTCTGGCTTTCTCAACAGCAAAACTGCCTGCACAAAAATCAAAGGATCACAGCAACTTTTTTTTTGTTGCAGTGCTTTGTTGAGCCTCTCTAGGTTCATGTGGGCCCACTTCTCAACCTTGTCCAGGTCCCTCTGGATGCCATCCCTTCCTGCTGTATCGGCTGCCCCACTCAGCTTGGTGCCATCTGCACTCGATCCCATACTTGTTTTGCTGGCTCCAGTCTTAAGGAGTTAAAACCCGTACATACACCATGACAGGCCTGGTAGTTTGCACCGCAATGAGTGTGATACCACAAGGGTGCTTGTATGAATTCAGCCCGCAGGGCTCTTCCTAGCATTCCTGTGGCTCGCTCCTGATGAGAGTCCAGCTTTAATTTACTTCGATTTGGGCGCAAATCTTCCCTGATGCGGAACAGCATTTTCCAGCAGGGCTCTGTCTGTCAGTGCCAGCAGGGCAGGGGCTCGGGCGAGCTCTGGTGCCCCGAGCAGAGGTGCAGCAGCACCCTGTGGGGTGTGGGGTGTCTCCTGGCAGGCCCACCCGCTCCCTGCTGTTCCCTCGGAGCCAGCAGCACAGGTTCTCCCTGTCGGGCACCTCTGCGCTGTGTACACATGCACAGGGAGCAGGTTTTCCTCTCGGAGGGTGCACAGAACAGGGCTTTGGGATTTTATTTATTTTGTCACTGAGATATAAAACCAGAAGGGTTCCATTTTCCCTGTGTGTGTATATAAAATATGTATAATTACGATTAATAAGTTGAGATCCATTCTTTATCAGTATTGCTTGGTATCACATCCTCTTGTTTCTTTTCCTTTCTGTGGGTGTTCAGGTGTGTGTGTGTCTATCTGTTTTCCTAACTGCAGGATGGTTTGGGTTGGAAGGGACTTAAAGCACATCCAGGTCCATCCCCCTACCACAGGCAGGAACATCTCCCACCAGAGCAGGCTGCCCAAAGCCCCATCCAGCCTTGCCTTGGACACCTCCAGGGATGGGGCATCCACAGCTTCTCTGGGCAGCCTGTTTCAGTGTTGCAGTCTGACTCCATCCCTTTTCATCCTGTAATGCCCAAGAGGGCCCATGTCCATTGCAGGGCCACTGCTTGCCATGGGTATAGCAGTGGCCTCCTGACTGGTTTTGGTGTCCTGCCTTAAAAATCCTGCTGGAGTGAGAGCTGGGGCACGACTGAGAGCTTCTCTCACCTGGGTCAGCTCCTGCTGGCTGTTTGGCTGCAAGAATGAGGTATGGGAAGATCTCATCTCCTCCTTCGCCTGTACAGATCAATTTAAAGTGATTGTGCAAGCAGGGCCTGCCTCAGCTCTAAGTTAAGTGGTTTTGGACTGGAATGCACAGAGGCATTGGGCATGATGCTTTGTTAATAATTAGCTCAGTCCAGTGACAACTGTTATGCAGGCATACGCAATGCCTGGGGTGCTTGTCCAGCACGCCTTGAGCTTCTCTACCACTAAGATTTATTGTTGTTAACTCTTTTCTCCTAATTGCTTGTTGATGTTGGATAAAGAAAGAGGCAGCGAGGATCTACCAAGTTTGTTGTAATGTGAACTTAATCTGAACTTCAGTTTAAGTGCACAGCCCCATCGTAGACTTCTCTGGTTTCTTTCCCTTCCCATAAATGTTATTCCAAACACCATGCCGCTCTGTAATAAGGCACTTCACTGGAGTGGGCTCCTGGACGGGGTGGCAAATGATCTGCTCTCTGAAGAGCAGGGAGTGTTAATCATGATGATCCATTTCCAAAGGTCCTTTTTGATGGCTTCATTGCAAACAAAGGTCGGTAAGCATTTGGTGGTAGGGAACGCATCTCCATGTAGTGAGCAAGTGGCAGGATGGATATATACATATGCACACATACTTTATATAAATGGAGAGGGAGAATAACACTGTTTATGTATCTACATATAGGGAGGGAAAAAAAGGTAGGGGGAATCTTGGCTTGCAAGCAGAAGTTTATTGACCTATGTGCCTGAAGGCAGGACATGGAGGGTCTGGAAACCCATCTAACTGCTGGTACAGGGAAAGAAGGCCTTTTAGCACTGCTCTTCTGCTGCTGGGAGCTAAGCATGGTCATCAGAGGTGTTTCTGCTTCAGCTGTGCAGGGCTGAGCATGCTTTAAAACACTGCTTTCTTTTCTGTGTAAGCAGTCTCAATTCTCTTCCAGTATGTCCTGTTGTTTTGAAGGTAGGTAACAGCCTTGCCTGGGTAGTCTAGAGCTTCATAGTTATATCTGAATGAAGACTTTATGACACAAGTTTTCTTTTTCTATGCTAGTAACTAGCGTGTTTGACTTCAGGATATAAACCAGTTACATTTTTATGTAGTTTGCTGTAGCCACTGTAGCTTTTGCCTCTGACTTTCCCTGTCCCAGAACTTCGTGGGTAGGTGGGGTTTCCAGTATACTTACCATCCAGTATTTCCTAGGTATTTTAAACGTCATGCCTAGTAAATGACAGTGATGATATACTCAACTCTGCCACCGCTTGCAGTTTGCTTATTGATAGCAGCTGATTAATGCCAGTATAAATCACTAAGCCTCTTCTGAATACCTGATCTTTGCTATTTTTGTCCTCCTTTCAGCTTCTGCTCTCCTCCAGCTTGCCGTCAGAGGCTGTTCTCTCTGTTGCATTCCCCAAGGTAGCCTTTTTGTGGCTGGCTACCTGCCTGTGCCTGTTCTTACTCCCTTCTGGATCTGAAAGCCCTGCTGGGTTCTGGGCTCTGTTAGTCCACAGAAGCCCCTGCACGGTCACTGCGCCGCTCTGAGAGGCCTTTGTATGGGCACAACTTGCTGGCTCTGCCACTTGGTCCAGCCAGCAATGCACAGGAAAGGGGCAAGGAGAAGTAACAAACAGCACCAGCTTTTCTGTTAGTTTTTTTTAAAAGTATTTTGAGAGTTGGTGTGGCTTTTTGATATCTATAGAGACCTGTCAGCTTTAGTGAGTGGTGTGTAATAGTATTTATTTAGATCTTCTTGGAGTATGAGGGTCAGATTTTCATTTATTACTGAAGGCTGCCGTGTACCAATCTGGCAACATACCCTGTCCTTAAAATGGCTGCAGACTATGTTTATTGAGCAGGGCAGAGCAATTTTGGTGCAGCTGTGGTGTCAACTTTTTTCTGCAAGTAAGCTGAGACTCGGGGTTTCAGGAGTTTGAAGGTGTTTATATGCTGGAAGGCTGGGCTTGGATGTCTGTGTAAATGGTGGAGAGGAGAAACCCATCACTTTTTACAGAAAGAGCAGCTCTTGTTCATAAAGCAAGGGGTATTTAACTTGGGGAATATCTTCCAGAAGTCATGAGGTAGTCATATTCTGAGTAAAACCTGTCTTGTTCTCTATTCCGTCTCTGTGTTGCCTTCTGGGTAGCTATTTTTCTGCGGTTCCTGGTCTCACAGTGCTGCTTAGGGAGCTCTCTCGCATTATTTCCCTCTGTTTTGTTAATGGGACTTTCTTCTAGTTTAAAAACTCTCTAGCTTGGAGGGAAAAAAAAAACACACACACACAAAGAGGCAAACCAAAACAAACATGTGCATAAAGACATTTCAGAATTCACAGCAAACAAACTGTGGATCAATTATTAAGTGCCTTCCCTTTCCCTCATCCACTTCCTGATGTAGTATTAATTTTGAATGAGCCCCCTGCATAGCTTGCCTTCATCCACTTAGGGTGTAGAGCACAAAGGCTTTCAGCACTGTAAATACTTGGGGCCTTGTTACAGGCTGCAGCGTAAGAGCGGTTCCTGTGGACTTCAATAGGAGTCACTTGGTGGCGGCTGCATAATGAGACCCTTGGTTTTCATGCAACGGCTGCGAAAGAAAGAAAAAGAGAGAGAGGAGGAGGAGATGAAGAAAGAGGGGGAAGGAGAAAGGGGGAGATGGGAAAGCCCAAAGAGGTCCCCGAACAAAACGCTGAAAAGACTGTCAAAAGAGCTGGAGCCATTACTTCAGTCTGCTTAAGGAGCTAAGAGCTGGCAAAATGGGTAAGACGCTGCTCTAACCCAAAAACCCTGTGGGGAACAGTGGAGCCTATCAGCCATTGTTTCTGCTGCTTGTGTCTCAAAGTATCCCTTCTGACTGCTTTGACCTTCTAAATGAAAGCTTCCCCCCAATAACAAGAGCCACACGTGAGCCACTTGTAGCACTGAGGGAATTTAGCTGCTGAAGCAGGCATCTGCAGCAGATAGTGATTGTGTTCTCCACTTCTAAAGCAGTGAGGTGCTCGCATGAAAGAGCCTCACACGTGCCCAACCATCACTCGGCGCTGGTTTCTGCAGGCTGTGATCTGCCTATCGGTCTAGACAGCAAGCTGGTCATGACTATTTTCTATAAGTAGCAATTCAAAGTATGGCATTGTGCACCGAGTCCTGCTTTTGCCAGGCATGCATGGAATAGCAGCAGCTTCATGGTAAGCGTGGCCAGCAGAGCTACTCACACCCATCTGTTAAGTACCACTACTTATGTGGTCTGCCATTAGCCACAGAAGAAATCACCACGTTTTATTAATGGCTTCTGAACTTTAACAACATCTTAGGCTAAAGGTAATGGCTTCTGCGTGAAATATGTGCCATTACTGCTAATGGTGTCTTACCGAGTGAGCCGGCGTGGCAGATAAAAGAATTTCTGTAAACAAAGCATAAAAGTAGCCGTGTGTATAAATCACGGCTGAAAACCAGTTTATAGTTGAATGGAAACTGAGCACCTCAGCCTAGTTTTGTTTATGCTTTAGGTGATTGATTGGGAAAGGGAAAAAACAGCCTACCCAAATGTAGGACTTGGTCAATAATGAATTAAACTGCTACTGTTAGGTTGTCCAGTTGTTTGTGGCAGCACAGTATGAGTAGGTAGTTGGTCTGTGCTAACACCAATAGTTTCAATGCTTTAAAAAAAAAAAGTAGAAAAACAAAAGGAAAGCCAGCCTTTCAACTTGCATTTGAGAAAGACTTTAAAGAAATATAAAGCTGATTCTTATTGATAGCTTAAAAAAAAAAAAATAGGGCAAGATTAACATTCCCTCCTTTTAAACTGATCGTACCACCAAGGGAGATCAAGAACTTCTTTTAGCTGCTGCACTGAATCCTTAATCTGCTGGTGTCAGGCATCCTCAAATGTAACATTAACCTGCAGATCCCCAAATTGCTCCAAGGTTTTGGAGGAGATGTGCTGAGCCTTGCCTTTTGACTAGGCTAGGAGCAAGGGAGTTCCCTGGGGGAAAGGATCCCGCTCCTCTCTCTGGAGTGCAAAGAAACAATAAAGCAGTGCACTGACGACTCCATTAAATAAGCTGCTGGAAAATTTTTAACCATAAGGAATTGAAAAAATGAAAAAAGTGTTTCTTTGCAGATGAATTGTGTGGTCTGGATTTCTGTAAACTTCGTGTACGTTGACAACTTAAAAAAAAAAAAAAGTGTACCAAGTATGTAAATATTAATGACCTGTGTTCTGAACGGTGAGAAAGACATGATGAAAAGGCATCTTTCTGAATATTTAATTTCCAGCTGGGGTCCCGTGCAATTCAAAGGTAATTTGGAGGTTTTACGTTTTTGTTGGAGAGGGCGGCTTGAGATGGTGCCTTTGCCAGCAAAAACAGCTTAAGGAGTTGGTGTGAGAGTGCAGAGTAAGATACGGCTTCATAAAGCAGCTGAGGGGCTGGCGAAGAGTGAGACAGGAGGAAAATGTGCCCGCTCAGGTGGGGATGGGGCCTCGGGGACTCACTAAGCCATTTTGCTGCTGAAACCACCAACTGGTTTAACTGCCTTGAGTTATAGCTGTGTGGTTTTACGTGAGCGCTGTTCATGTTAAACACTGACCCTGCAATTTGAGTATAATCGGTCATTTCTGCGGACAGCCCAACCTCTGAGAAATAGGTGTGATAAACTGAACAATCACAGAATGGTTGGGGTTGGAAGGGACCTTGAAGACCCTCCAGGCAGGGACACCTCCCACCAGCCCAAATTGCCCAAAGCCCCATCCAGCCTGGCCTTGAGCACCTCCAGAGTTGGGGCACCCACAGCTTCTCTGGGTAGCCTGTGCCAGGGCCTCACCACCTTCAGAGTAAAGAATTTATTCTTAATATCTAATAAATCTACCCTCTTTCAGTTGAAAACCATTACCCCTTGTCCTGCTGCTACACTCCTTGATATACAACGTGTTGTTCCTTGAAAACAGTTCACCCTGATTAGCTCCTAAGGCTGGAGATACGTTGCCATTTCCCTGTTGTTCTCAAGGTATTGAACCGTGAAGCCTGAATTTAAGGATAACACCTTTGATCGGCCCCAGGCTGAGTTAGGAAAGCCTCAGCAGAGAAAGGTATGTTGAGATCTGAAAAGCTACGGTTACTGCAGAAGTTACTGGTCTGGAAACTAAGCTGTTAATAGAGATCCAGATACCTGGTATGACCCAGTATGAGTTTGCCCGCAATGGCATTTCCAGTGCACTTTACTGAAGTGGTTTTCTTTCTCCCTGGAGCTTTTGGGTGAATGTACAAGTGTCTAATACAAATTCGTCTTTCTGATTTAACCTGAGATAATGCTGGCAGTTTAGGCTTCATGGTGTCTGTAAGCTGTTATGAAATTTCAGAATGACTTCTCGGTGTTCAAAATGAGAACAGGGTGAGGTTATGAAAGTGCTGTTTGTGAAATGTTCATAGCAGCCTCTCATCATCAATAAAGAAACTGAGCGGAGGAAGTAATAGCTGAAGTTTCCAAGTGAGTACTGGGAGTCATTTTGTGTGCTTTATTAAAGATTGCTGTGAAATTTTCAAGCTTGTGCTACTTCAGTCAGAATATATAGAAGAAAGGAAACATCTACATTCAGATAT
The DNA here is from genome assembly GCF_047663525.1 of Anas platyrhynchos. Lineage (NCBI taxonomy): Eukaryota > Metazoa > Chordata > Aves > Anseriformes > Anatidae > Anas > Anas platyrhynchos. The sequence goes on from NC_092590.1 coordinate 10,929,777, forward strand.
AGTTACAGTTATTAATCAATGAAGTTAATTAATGAAAATCTGCTTGGGGCTAGGTAGAGCAGTTGGTTTGAAGCTTCTACGTGGGATCTGCTGTGAAGAGTCCTAGTCAAGCTCCCCTTTTTCCCTCACCGTGCTCTACACTTACAATTAAGGTACAATTAATTTCCTGATGCAAAAAGGAACTAAACCAAGGTGACGTTATCAAGACATCCCTCAATGAACCTTTTTTTAAAATGTGACTGAGAGAACTTTCCAGTGATGGTGCTGGAACAGGCAAAATGTCCCTTTAGGTAAATATCTTCTGAAGAGTGGCCAGTGGTAGAAGCTTGGTGAAAAGCGTTAGAACAAGGCTGGTAAACAGTGATAATTCCTAGGAATACGCTGCGAATCCTCAGCCTTTCACAGACAGAGCTAGGATGCTTGTATTTGGTATCCCTAGATTGACTTTAATTTGTGAATTTGTCTAGTTGCGCCTTGAATTTCTTCACTTTCTGAAATACGTGACATCCAGTTATTATTTGTACCTTTTCCCTACTAATTTTGGCTGACTTTTGGGAGAGGTGGAGCTCCAACAAGCGTGTCATAAAGCATTCTGCAGTTTGGAGTCTATTAACTTGCCCGTTCCTCTGCCTAGCTGCTTCGAAACGGCAGTGGAAATCTTGCATCTGAAAAATGTAACTTGAAACACCTTTTCTCCCAGCCCTGCCTTATCCGCGCAATACCGCTGAGAGAAGAATTTTGGATGCTTTCCTTTTCAGTAGTTCAGATGGTCGAATTACAAATGTTGGAGGCGTGTAAAGCCAAGTAAGTGTACCAATCCAAGGCAACTGCAGCTGGATGTCTCAGACCAAAAAGCCTGCTGCCGGGAAGAAGGGCGGTAAGTCCCCAGATGGTGACCTAGTTGGATCTTTACACAGCTCCAGTTGTTAGGAATTAACCATTTTCAGCCCAGGCCATGTTTAACAGCGAGGTAGGCAGTACCTGCTCTCATACCTTGGTAATAAACAGTTTTTCCCCTGGCAGTTTTTAATGTAGGACTGCAGTTGCCCCCAGTTCTGTCCCTTTTCATCCTCTTGTTGCCTTAACAGCTGACTGAAGAGGCAAAAGATGAACTTCAGATTTAAGCTAGCTTACTAGCCTTGGAAAAAATAAATAAGCTTGCAGAGTTCTAAGACTTTTTGTTTTCCTGAGGAATAATGAGTGCTGCTGAGCACCGTTGTTAAGTCCTTGTTCCCAGGTCTGTGGTCTGATCCCAGTGGGAACTGGATTTCCAGCTAAACAACTTTGTAATCTAAATTCCTGTTCCTATAGGAAGTCTTTACTTAAAAGTATAAGCCTGAGAAAACAATTCGGTAGGTGTTCATCCAGGAATCCATTTTATTTGCTGCATGGAGGCCTGTTTTTGAAGTACTTCAATGAAAACTTGGACAATGGAACAAAACACGTTAAGGCTTAGTGTTTAAAAGCACATTGTTTAGTTTGGCTGGCAGGCTGTGGGTTTTTTTTTAAATTGGATTTCTTTTTCCTCCCTCTCCAATCCCTCCGTTGGAGCTTGGTGTGTAGCTGTGTTGTGCATCGCACCTGGCTCTCCAATACGATAGGTTCTGGTGGATGAGAAACAAACCCATGCTGCAAGCTGGATTTAATACTCGAGACGAGGTGTAATCCCAAAGTTGCAATTGCTAGGATATGTGGATCTGAGTAGCATTAACAAAATCCAGTGTAAGCAGTATGCTTTAGGATGTTATATATACATTTATTATTTTCTCCTGGTTCTGTTTTTCCACTTCTGCTCCACACCGGCACTGCTGAGGCACGCCGAAGAGGACGGCTTTTGCTCTTGCCAGCCAGAGTCTGTTTTTGCAGTGAGGGGTCCCTGCTGGGGAAATCTTTTCCTGCTATCTTTCTTCTCTCCGCAGGGCAGCGGGCATAAGGACTGCCCTCGTGTCTGCTCTGCTGACAGCCATGCCTTCTCTGCCGCTCTCTGCAGCAGCTGCTGCTCCTCAGCCTGGCTGAGAGAGCATAAATTAAAATACAAAGGTCTCCTGTGGCCACTCTTGGCTGACACTGCAATGGCAAATCAGACCTTCTACATCATCTTCACTTGACTTTCTTTTTTTTTTTTTTCCTCGAGAATTTCCTCTGCATTTGTATCCGTCACTGTCTTCTAGCGCTGGGCTGAATAGGTGCAGCAATCCAGTCCCTCCAGATGGTTTATGTACTTGAGTGACTGAGCAGTTCCTAGAGAAAAGAATTATCAACGTGGGTTTCAGAAGCTCAAATCTTCATTCTTTTTTTATAATGCCTGGAGAAAGAGGAGCTTTTTTTCCTTTTTTTTTTTTTTTTTGGCTGCTGAAGATAGAGGGCAAATTTCTGTCCCCTTCTTCCCAGGGGGGCGCACAGAGCATCCGAAACAGCAGAGCCATTGGATCACTGATGTGTGCACGTAACCAAAGGCTCAGCAGTGAGCCGAGTGGTTTGGCTGATAGGGTTGTATTTGCTTAAAGCTTGGTCTTAGAGTGTTCATATAATGTTGGAAGGTCACAAAACTGACTCTGTAGACATCCTGACCAACCTGCGTGTGGGTTATTGGCAGCAGGTCGGCTTCTTTTTAGAAGTGTTCTTGCCCTGTGTACCCTTGCCATGCCAGGTGATCTTTGGTTTGGTATTTCTGTGTGTCAGGACAATTTCTTGTGGGTGATACATGAAGGGAATAACTCGATGACAACACTTTCCTGAACACTCTTTAATGAAGCGAAGCGTTGGCCATCAAATTATTATTCCTAAATAGTTATTTAGGCCTTAGCTGGACAAAGATAGACTCGTAGTGCTTAGAAAGCCTGACTTAAAGTCAGTGGCACTGCCTTTGTGCCCTGCAGAAAGAGTCCTCCATTTAGGTTAGAGGAAAAAGAACTAGGTAAAACTTTCAAAAGTAGCATAAGCCATGACTGCTATCAAAAGGGACTTCAGACTGATGGAAGCTGATAAGAATTTCTCATGCACAGCACACTGAATCCATGCTGAGTGTTAATCATAGGCTTCTCAATCATGCAAGAGCTCTTTGAAAACTTCCCCGGTTTTTAATTTTTTCCTTTAATGGTATCGCAGTAGTTGTGGAAGCTGGGTAAGCACGTGGTAAGATTTGGAAATTGCTGTTCTGCCTACCAATTTGACTTAACAGGAACCAAATGCCATTAGTACCTTCATAATCAGATTTATTTTAATGTCTTTGAACAAAATACCTCTGGAATCAACTGCTGAGCACTCTTAACTGCTTCCTTGCTGCTTAATCAAACAGTGGCCATGCCAGGCAGCCTGCTGATGGGGTAGCTGCTTCTTGGGGCTTGGTTTCCATCCCCCCCCGTGTGTTTGTGTAGCAGGAACATCTTCAGTGATGCCTAATGCAGGTGTCTGCAGTGCTCAGGTGCATGCAAAAAGAGCTTTAGCATCTACATTTCTTTATTTAGTTGTCATATGCGGTGCTAGTGATGGTAGGGGGTCAGAAAGTCCTGTTTTTTTTAAACTTGGCTCTGAGATGAATAGTTTCTCAAGACATGAGAAAAATGCTCCTTTTTTCTACACCTAGTCCATTGGGTAAGCTGTGTAATTAATAATAATGGTAAGTGGAGGAGGGGGGTGAAGAAAAAATCCTTCCCAGTACCTTCTTGAGTCTTTGGCTGTGCTCAAATGAAATGCTCTTGCACGTCTTCTGGTAAATTATTATTATTTTTTTTATCAGTAACCAGTGGTCAGAGTGGAACTGCCCTGCTGTGAGGTTAGGCAGGGAGGGCTGCCATGGAGCTAGTGACTTCAGGATCAAGCTGTGACTGTTTCCTCGTGTCTATTTCTCCTAATCTGGAAGCAATGAACAAATGCCGGTAATTCAAATAACTCTCCTGAATGAATACATAGGTTATTCCATTTTGTCATCCTTAATAATACACTGCATTGTGAAAGCCTAAAAATAAAACGCGAAGCTTAGAACCTTTTTTATCCACATTTGTGTGGCATTAAGATTTCATTTTCTTTTTTTTCTTCTTTTAACAATTGATTTTGTATGTAGCTTTGGAGAGGGAAGGAGCAGGATTGGGGCTTGCTGATGCTGCTCCTTTTATCATGCTGATCAGGCTACCGAGAGTTACCTTGGCAGAGAGGCGAGAGGACAACATTGTGCAAGTAAACAGTTATATGAAAACAAGCACCATGTAAATGTTTTCATTTTTTTTTCTTCAGGACACTTAGTGCTGTTTGCTGGTGCCAGATAAATAGTCGTGCAAGCTGACATCCTGCATCTCTGTGTCACGTAGAGCAGGATGAGTGGTAGAGGAAGTGTCCATGCAGCATCCTTGCTGAGGAGCAGAGGCAGGGTATGTCTGTAGTCCCTCGTAGCTCTTTCCTGATATAACCCTGCCCCAGCTGCTATGAACCGTGCCACGTCCCTGAGGTGAACTTGTCAGCGAGCTTTTGGGTTGAGTCACTTAGTCCAAGTATAAATCTGATGAATATTGTGATAGAAAAAGCCTTATGGGTGGTGAGACACCCAAAAAGGTTGCTGAGGAGTCATGAATTTAGTTGTAGGAATTGTAGCATTCCTGTCAGCTGATGCTGCTCACTTCTTTTTTGGTTCTGGAATTGTATCATCCTCGAATGCGTTTTTGTGAACCAGTTTTGCTGGACTTTCGGGAAGGTTCAGAAGATTGGCTTTTGTATAAAGGTTCTTCCTGTCCTTCCCTGGCTGATCAAATAAATAACATTGCCCTGAACTTTTGACATACCTTTGTTTGTGTTATCTTTTGAAGGTGAGGAAGAGCAGCAGCAAATCTGCATCCTCTTTCTATGTAACGCCGTATCTAACAAAACAGATGTCAGGAGGTCGTGAGGGCACCAACCTTTGATGTTCATGCTACGTCTCTTTTGCAGGCTAGAAAATCGAGAGCAGAATCAATACCTGAAGTACGTGGTGGCCTGCACTTGCCCACTGTCACACTACGATCTGCAAAGGCTGTAGGTGCAATACAAGCAGCTTTCTTTTCCTGGCTGTATTAATTCTGCCCTCAGTTGTGACCGGAGCGCTTTTGTTACAGCTTGCTGTCTAATACGAGCTGGAGAGACTCTGTTAGCAGTAGCTCAGTGTCGGAGAGGGAGTGCATAACTGTAGCATAGAATTCATTATTCTGTAAAATGATACTGGTATGATCCAGCTCACAGTTTTTAGACTTGCTGGCATGGGCCTTCCCCAACATAGGATGCTTTGTTCATTGTGTATTGTGCAAGGAGATTGCTATGCTTTCAGGCAGGCCTACTGTGAGATTTTGATTTTTCCTGATGTTTTATTTTGGTTAGTGGTACTAGCCTGTGTTGCCTGTGGGTACTAGTGCAGGTGTTATAAATAATAAATAAATGTGCTTCGCTTTCTGACCTAAGCGTACTCTTGTAGTGTCATTCCAAGTGTAATAATGAAGAGTGAATTATTAAAAAAACCCTCGCTTGTGTTTGTTCTTGAGCAGCTTGGTTTTCTTCTCTGAAATAAGAATTCCCTTGAAGTCAAGGGGATTTGGAATTTTTTTTTCTTTTCTTTTTAAGAAAGAAAAGGGCACACCAGTGTTTTTTTTCTCTGAGCCTGACCTGCTCACCCTTCCCTGGACCCTGTCCATTTCTCAAGGAAACCTGGGAAACAACCGCTTATGCATTACCTTCAGGACACTGAAAAGCATTGTTCAAAAGGGTCGTTCTCTCTGTTCTGTTTCCTCAACATCCTCTTGCAGTGAGGCTTGGCTTGGTCTGCGTGTTAAGAAACCAGTTACTCTGCCTGGAGCTCTCCTGCAGGCCATAAATTGATCAGAGTGGAAGCCTGCCTAGTGTTTGGTAAGGTTTTGGCCTGGAACAGCAGGTTTTGCTCTGGCGTGACTCGCAGTTGGCAATGCTTTGCTCGGAGTTTGGTAGGCGTTGTGGGTCTGTCTGGTTAGAATACAATTGAATTTTTTTCTTTGCATTAAATCAACACATATTTGCATGCTGTAACTGAAGCTCTTCCTTGCTAGTCTTGCATTTATTCCTAAAAAGCAGTGTGCTTAGGGATGCCCGTGGAAAAATAAAGCTTAGTTTTGAGCGGTTATGGGAAAACTAATCCTGTGCTCCAAAATAGGAGTTGTGAATTCTGCGCTTCATTGAGCGAAATATGACTGGTGTGTCCTACTTTATTTGCACATTTAACATACAAGATACTTTTTGTCCTTTTTTTTTTCCTTGTTTCCTAGGAAACAAATGCCCTGGTATAGTAGAGAACAGCTATTGTATGGAGGCTGCTGCCTGTCTGAAGCATTGTTCTTCTGTGGGTGGAAGGCTTTAAAGGGGAAAGAGCTGGAGTTTTCCTAAACATTTATTGACCAGAATAGCACAAGGGTGCGTTTCGCACTGCTGTGCTACACCCTGATGTATTTATATTTTCTTCGGTAGTGGTATCTGTGTCGTAATAGCTTCCCTAGCGAAACTAGTATGTCTGCTCCTGGTCAAGGCATACCAGAGAAACAGATTGAGTAACTAGTAATTGTTTGTCTCAGTCGTCCTCACCAAGTGCCGTGCTGATGCATATTCATACAAGTGCTTATTTTGAATTACCCGGAATGGCAACAGAAATGCAGAATTTGGGGTGTGGGTGGAGTTCTGGAAATGGTATTTATGGTAGCGGAGCCTCTTAGAAAGACGAGCATAAGGGGATGTGGTAGGGAATGGAGCTTGTTTTGTTATTGCTTTTGGGGTTGGAATCCAGCAGAGCTAATTCTTGAACCAGATTTGTCAGCTGTACACATACTGCTGCTGAGTGGTAGTAGCGCGCTCACTGCCTTCCCCAGGGGTTATATCTTCCAAAAGTCTAAACACCTTTTTGATAATAAAATGAACTGAAAGCATATATAAGACTTTGACAATCTTATGGAAGATTTTAAGATAAAAACATAAAGTTCTGAAATAACCGGGCTGTGTAGTAAGACTGTGCAAGGACTGGGGGCGAAGGGAAAGAGAAGTGGGGTGGCAGAACAAAGACCCAGCCGAATGCATCCCGGTGTGGAGCTGCATCTACCTGGCCGTGGCAAGGCTTGGTAGATCACCAAGAGCCTGGGGAGAGCTCCTCTGAGCCCTGCCAAGAGGGGGATTTGCCCTTCTGTAGCTGCTGCCTCATCTATGACTGGCGATTGCAGTTGCAGAGTTAAAAAGTGGTGAACCACAGAGCTCAGCCCTGCTCTGAGCGAGCACGCTCACAGCTGGGGGAAGGTCGCTGTTGGCAGTATGTGCGACCCGAGTCCCTGTTCCTGTGCCCTGGTGACATTCTGACCACTTCTGTCTTTCACTCCAGACACTTAAGCACATTCCTAAATCTTATTCCCAAGTTTTCCTATTTAGTTTTGGGGAAGCGGCGGTATGGTCATCGCCGTGGTGCCTTACAAGGCCAAGATGTTCAAAGTGAGCAGTTTTGGAAGTTTCCTATGACAGAACATCTTTTGTGAAGGAAATGAGGATTTCTCTGAAGCAAAAACTCTTCATGGGGGAGCAAGGGGTGGGGTTGGGTTCCGTGTGGTAAGTTTTGCAGATGTGTTGTGGTGAGCTCCCCACGTGGTCATGTTGCTTTATCAAGTGGTTTTACCTCATGGAAAGAAAATAGGTTACCCACATTGCTCTGGATGCTCAACACCACCATCAACTGCGGTTCGTGAGTACCTGTGTCTACTTCTTGACCAAAAAGATGGCTGAATGCTAGCAATAAAAGGGATTTCAAGTCTTTGAGCTCTTTCACATGTGAACTTTTCTGTGTTGAGATGTTATTGAGACACCGTATGGATAGGCTGTCTTATGCCATTGCACCTCTTCACAGGGTACCAGCAAACGTGGTCGAATTGAAAACAAATTTGAAGACACAAGTGTTATTTTTGGAATTCCTTGAAGTGGCTGATCCAGGTTTTTGTAAAAGCAGCTGCACTCGATGTGATGTTGACCTCTTGTGAGAGCTGTGTGCCAGTGGAACTTGTGATGTTGTTGGCTGATGCCATGCACATCAAATAAAGCTTTCTCAACAGCTAGACAAACAACTCTAGGTTTCAACACAACGTTAAGAAGTTCCTGGTTCTCACACAGTCATGACATCCAAAGGAGTTTTTCAGCCTAAAGGACTGAAGAGAGAGAGAGAAAAAGCAGATCTGTTTGTCAGAACTCTTTTAAATAGCAAAACAAAACGAGATGATATGACCCAAGCCAGTTAGCTGTTGCTGAACTGTCCCTTTGCATGGTAAATACTCAGCAAACGAGCGAATAAACAGTCATGAGAAGCTGCTGATGAGCTTGCTGTTCCCTAGGGGTTGTTGGAGAGTACTGGGGAGAGCTCTGTGCCTTGACTGCTCGTGGGTGCATCGACTAAACCAGCGAAAATGGAGAGGCCAGGCGTGTGTGTCCTGCTGTTCCAGCCAGGATAAGTTAAAGCCTTTGAGCAGTGACCGTGGCAAACTCTGCAGCATGCCACACGAACAATGAGAGTCTCTGTCCCATAGGTACTTTAGTTAACACTGGTGCGAGACATTTTCTTTTAAAATGCTTAATGCCCTTCCCTGCCTCAAATCCCGTGCTCGCTTCTATTGTCTGTCTTCTCAAAAATGACCAGAGGAGATGGAAGGAGACCGTGACAATTGTAAATAGGCTGTCACTTCTGTCTGCACATTAACATGCCCATCTGTTGGATCTTCAAGGCTTTATTTCTTGATTTCATTTACTCGATGTGGCTTTTCTTTTATTAATAGTACATGCAGTGCACATCCACTGCTGCTCTCAGAGCGTTTGTATGCGAGTATAAAAACTCCATAGTTTAGTTTATTTGAGGTGCTTGTGTAAAGCAGCATTCGATTGTGTACGTGGATGCAAAGCCCAGGCACTCCGCTGTGGAACAACCCAAAGTGGCACTTAGAGTGAGACCTGTGCCGTGGTGGGAAATATGCAAGGAAACACCTGAAGAGTTCATTACGTTACGTGAGAGCATCTGCTTATTGTTATTTGAATCAATTCTTCTATAAAAGTCAAACCTGCAGAGGAGTTGTTGCTTTGTGTGTTAGTCATCTGCGCTCTTCCACGGCGCTGCGTAAATCTCAGGGCAGCTCTGCAGCATTGGGGCACTTCACGCTTGTATGAAAGCTGCAATTGAATCTAGTTTTAGCATGCTTTTCATCATAAATCCAATAACGTGAGCGTAGGAAACTATCCAAATACTTGTTTTCTATTTTAGAGTTGTTCCACTTTGAAGATCTGGGCTACATCTCTGAGTAGGAAGGGGCAGATCTGTGCATAAAGAAGCAGTCGCTCCAAATGCCATCACACCCTGGTGGTTATATCACAGCATGGTTTCTGTTTGCTCCCCGCTCCCTTTGTTAGTTACCTACTGCAGCTTTATTAGCAAAACCAAAATGAACTTCTGGAGGCTGTTTCTGTGAGCTGTATCCCTCGCCTGCTCCTTGGGGACCGTGGAGAAAGTGAGCTGGACGTCAGGAAACGTGGGAGAAGGTTTTGTAGCAGAAGCACGGGGAGCTTCTGAAATCTGCAGGCACTTCTTACCACTGCTGAAACAGCCTGTGTGAAACCAGGTACCCTGAGGAAATGAAACTGCTGGGCTGCTAAAAGGGCAGAGTGTCAGGCTGTGGGCTTGGCAGGTTGAAGTGAACTGGCACTGATGGTAGGGGAACTTACTCTCACAACAGCTGTGGCGTTGGTGGGCTCTGGTGGCACAGGGTGAATTGCACGTGGCCCTGCATACCAGAGAGCTCCTCCCAAGGGTGCTGATGCTTTGTTGCCCTCAACACTGCAGACCATAATCTGCTGGTCAAAACTCGAGCTACGCCAAGTGCTGCGTGTGCATCTGGATCGCTGTCAAGTATGTTTGAGTCCCTGAACAGCCAGGCAAGAAAGCAACGAGGTGTGGATGACACGTCTGCTGCGTTATTCGGAAATACTTGGTCATTAGGGCTCTTTACTTGCAAGTCTTCACGCAGCGATGCTGTGTTTCGTGGTGCTTCAGGGGATCCTGGAACTGCAGTCGGTAACTCCTTGTAGTGTAAAATAGAAAACCAGGCCCCTTTTAATGATCCTCAGCCTGTTTTGAGGAGCCTCTTGACTTCAGGAAAATCTCGGTGAGTTTCAGCTGGGCGTAATGCGAAGCGACTGGCTGTCCTGGTGGCCGATCTGGTAGAAATTATTGTCCCTGTCTTTGCTGTGCTCATTCACCATCTGCTGGTAGGTGACACTGTTAATTGTACTGACATGAGTGTTTGCTTGGCAGCTCTCTAAACTGAAATGGTGAAACGGTATAGGTTGCAAACAGATACATAAAGCTTTTGGCTTGCATTTCTTTCATTTCCTTTAAAAACAAAACATAGTTCATGGTTCCAGTTCAGAGAGCAGTTGACAAAAGGTGTGCCCCTGCTTTGAGGAAGAGGCAGCCTCTGTCCCAGGGTGGGGCAGGAATGAGCAACAGAAGGAAGATCTGAGGCTTAAGATCTGCTGCTGCCGAACAATTATTTGCATAACCACAGACTAAACCCTGCACAGAGAGGGCATGGGTAGGTGCCCACGTGTAACCTTTGAAAGGAAAATGAAGATCAGCTGGGGAGGAGTGCAGTGGCACTGCTCTGTCTTGTTGTCAGGGTTTTCTGCTTGCAAGCTGCATGCAGTGGTGCAGGGAATTTGGAATGCTAAAAACTTTAAAAAAAAAAAAAAAAAAAAGGCTTCTTTTGCAAGCAGATGTGATAATTGGTGGATGTCTGACAAGTCTATTGAAGACTGTGGTTTTTAATGGGAGTGCTCGATCTGTTTTGCTTCAGCTGCTTTTTAGCTACCTGAGCTGTAGCTCCTGCGTGTCCTCAGCTGTTCCCCCGGCCTACATTTAATGGAAGCTGCTTGCTGCGGGACTGCATAATCCATCTTCCTCTCAAGTAAATTGCCGTATATTAGTGTAATTATACAACGAGCTTTCATTTTGTTGCCTGCTTCGTTTTAGTAGATCAGCAGTTCTCCATACTGTGTAAATCTCCGCGCTTCAGCATTGTTTTGCAACCAGCTCTGAGCTTTTTCAGATATGACCTGCGTTTTTACTGTGTACCTTAGAAATAATGAGGAGAGGTGAGCGAGTGACCTGCAGAGCAAGATGTGTGGGTTGGGTTACTTTGACCTGAAATTTCTGGGGATTATTTTTTTTTTAGGCTTGCATCAGTACTTGATTTTTCTTTCTTTTGCCTTGGTTGCACAGTGACTAATGCATGTATACAGAAAGAGGGCAGGAAGGTCCTTCGTACCTCTGAACGAGTTTGTATTCAGGTAGCAGAGCTTCTGGGGGAAGAGAAGTGGTGCCTTGCATGTGGACAGGCTGGTACTCTTGTTCTTCTAGTGCAGAAATTGCTTTAATCAGGTGGAGTGAGACCTTCTTATCATAATGTTTGCTCCTGGAAGCTGTACTTTTGAGTCTGCTGAACGTTGCTTTATAGTGGGAGACTACTGAAGGCCTGTTTCACATGGCAGCATAATAGTAAATTTAGGTGAATGCTTTTAAAACCTTCTGCAAGAGCTGAGATTCAAAGGTGAAATTTTTCCTTTGGTTTTGTTTCAAAGAAATTTTCTACCCTCTTTGAGTCCTCTGTAGGGAAGCGCAGCAATATGAAGATCAGCAAACGGGTGTGCTAATCAAAATACATTAATAGAAACTAATGACAACGAAAGAATCCTTTCCTAACAATGGATTTGTTGGTGAGTCTAAGTAATGTTTCCTGGCATTCATTTACTTGAGTTGATTTTATTCATGCGTTGGAAATGTTGCTGTGCTCCAGTCCTTTGCTTATTGATCAAGCTGGAGTGTATGTATCAGCACTGAAGATTGATTTTTAAAGTGTGTATTAGATGTAGGTCTGTTCTTGATTAAAAAAATCCTACAGCAGAGTGCCTTACCCCAGGTTAGACAAAGCCTTGCTAAAATACATTTTGTACTTTTTATAAAGTTATAGCAATGACTTCTTAGGGGAGAGTTCCTTGATAGAAACCACGTAGTTGTAAACCATCTTATTTTGGAAAGGCAGCTTTCTTCTGTATTTGCAGTATGGTTATGGGATTGGTATGAAGGGTGAATCCAGAGTCAGAGTCCAACTTGTACACAGCGTAAGGAAGCGTGCTGGCAGTTTTATGGCCCTTACAGTACCATAATAGATGCGGATGCAGTGTAGAGTGGGCTATCAGGATGTACTTTGACAAGAAAGTCCTGTTGTAGGAGGCAGTGTGATGAAGCAGGAAAACAGCTAAGCAGCACGGAAATTACTACATCTGAAATTCGGGAATCTAATGCAAGGTGCCAGCCAAGAGGTGATCTGAAGAATGGGTAACAAGTCGTAGGGTAATGGTTTAAGAGTCGAAGGGAAAAGGCAGGCAGAGGAATAGGCTTTCCTGAATCCCCTTCCTCACAAAACAGTTTCTGTTGCAGATGCTTTGCTTTATGGCAAGTCAGTGCAACTGTACCTGGGAACGAAGCCTTCAAGGAATGTGACCTGAAAAACTTGCAGGTTGCCACAGCCGATTGCTCGTTATCTGAGAAACTTCTGTGAATGGTGTTGGGTTGCACATTACGTGCTGGGTAGAGATGGCTGTTGCTCTGAGTGGTGTCTGCTGCTGTGGTTCTCATTTGGGTTAAGAAGGAAAAGGGAAGTTAGGTGAAATACCTTAGAAAAGGTGCGGTTCCTGAAAGGAATGGATGTGGGGAAGGTTCACATTACTAGCAAACGTGCTTGAAAAATAGTTGGGCTGGCGAAACCCTACTTGATTACTTGGCCTGTAGGTATTGAAGAGCTCTGACGAAAGGGCGCTGCAAATTGGAGAGGTTTGAAAGAGATACTCCTCTAATCCCACCTTCCTCCTCACTCCTGGAGTAGTGAATTGCAAAGCAATTGCACGCTTCCTTGGGTCTGGGAAGAGAGAAGGAATTGACGGAGACTTGTCATAAGCGGCTCTGAACAGGGTGGATTTCCTGACAGCAGACGGATCAGCCGGTCTCTTCCAGTGCTGTCAGAATAAGAGGTCTGGTGGGGCTGAGCATCCCAGCGCAGAGCCCAGACTGATGTACCTGGGCTGCTGAAGGATCCCATCTGTGCAGCCGGAGGGCTGGAGCAGCTCTGCAGCTCTCTGCAAGCCAGTTCCTCATTAAAAGCAGCAAGACCCGGTGGTCTGAGTGGTCTCGGTCCTATGCCACCTGGTGCCGGTAGCAGAAGCGTTCAGAGGTGGCACTGCCCGCCCACCCGAGCGCCCAGGCAGCTCCTCTTCTGTCCTTGGGTTGTGCACTCGTAATTTCCTTTTGTTCCTGCAGAACAAAAGCACGCTGGGTGCTGTCCTTCCCAGCCGAATGCAATGCTGCTTCTGGAAGCACTCATGAATCATGCATGTGGCTGCACAAACCAAGCACTCGGACACGAAGCTGACGGCTCGTGAAGATGGTTTTCCCCAGAGCTAGTTAGTGCATGCGGCTCTCTTTAAGATGCATTTTTTAATTCTTGCCTAAAGGTTACAGTGCTGGAATCGAGTAACTGTTGCTTCTCATTTATATAACTCTGGAGTGCAGCGTGGCTCATCTTTGTTTAAAGGCACGCAGACGTTTTTCTATATGAGGCTTATATTTGGGGGATTTGTCATCAGCCTCTAACATATGCTAAGGAATCAAGTGCTGTGTGCAGCCAGCAGTGTATTCAATTTTAATTGAGATTCTTTTATTTTTGGCAGTGATTTTAATTGCTAGCCGTCATTTTAAGGAAGGGTCATTCTGCACAGTTTTAAAAATGAACTCTGATTCCTTTGGTTGTCCAGTTTCTGAGATCATTGCTGCTTCCATCAGCACTTGGAAGGAGGGCCAGCCCGCCTCAGCTAACAGATTCCCCGGGATCCGAACAGGCTTTGCACGTTGCCGCACGTTAGCAGGATGAGAATGTGAATCTACTACAGCAGTTGGTGAAAACAACATATGCTTAGTTTTATGAAGATCTAAAGACAGATGGTGACCCATAGGATAATTATATAACAGCCAGAATTCTATGAACAAATCTTTTTATAATAGCTGTGATAATTACTCATGAGTAGCCAGTCATTTAAGTCTTCGTCTGTTTCATAAATAGGGTAGGGATCTAGTTTGGCCTTGCATAAACTCTTGACTGAAATTGTTCTCTAGCCTAGGTTATTTTTTCACTTCTTTGCTATCTCCCCAGTCTTCCCTTGTGCTCGACGAAAGGCACAGCTGATGTTTGTCCCATCAGTGAAATAAAGCTGAAAATGCCACCTCTCCATTACACCTAACTCTTTTCTTTGCCTCCTATGTGGTTTGTTTTTTTTTTCCCTTTTTTTCTTTTTTTTTTTTTCCAGTCGTCCCAATCTCTGTCTGGAAGGATTAACGTTCCCCGAAGAAATTGCTTACTGCTTGTTGTTCTGGAGCCTGCACTGGGAGAAGGGAGTACAGAATTAAGATCTGTTTTCTGGGAACCGCTGGCTTTCATCCAAAATGTTACCCTCATTTGTTCAGCTGTTATCTTGGCTGCTTCTTGCATTACTCTGGAGTGGATGGGGAAGTTGTTCAGATTTCTGGGGTAGAGTTTCTAGGATGGGGAACGAACTGGACAACTGCTTCTGAGGCATTGGTGTAGCAGACTTTGAACCACCAGCGGCCCTGACTGATCCAGCATCAAGATGAAACGCTTGCCCACAAGCATAGCTGCCTTTTGATGAGGATTTCCAGGGGCGGTTTTAGAAAAAACAGTACATTTTCTTCCCTCTCTAAGGCTAATAAACCTTTCGGTACCCAGTAGCTCATGACCCATCTGCTTTCCATGTCCAAAAACAGCTAGAAACAAGCCACAGGTTGCTCCTTGACTGGCGTGGTCTTCGAGGGAAGCAGCAGAGAGGTATTTTCTGACCTGTTGCGTGCTCGTGCTGGTTTCTCCTTGAGTAGCTAAGGTGATACTCAGGGCAGGGATTCAGCTACAGGTCACAGTAAGTAGGTTGACACAGATTAAGGAGATGTTAAAGAGGTAAGGGACAGAGTTCTGCTAACATAATATTTTCAGGGAGCCTACCCAAGAATAGCATATACTGAGCACTGGCCAATTTGTCCGCAAAGTGCGATTCTCATTTAAAGGCCTCTTTGTGTGAAGCTGCGTCCCGGCTTTCCCCAAAGGAAGCATTGATAGCTTCCTTGCTAGCCATGGACCTATCCCAATCCAAACAGATTAGGGCTTGAAGGAGTAATTATAGGAAATACAGCAGCAGAAGTACTTCAGCAAATGCCACTACAGTTTCCCAGCCGGAGAAGTACTAAGGCTGTGTTCCTCCGGGACACCACATTTTTATCCTCCTTGGTCGATGAGTCAGTCTGGCCCTTGACAGTTTTACTCGTGTGAGAATTACAAGAAAGTTCCTCGTGGCAAGAGCAGCTCAGGGCTGAAAAATAATAGAGGGAGCCTGTGTTAGCCAGGTCGGTGCTCTCTGAAAACGAGATTGTCTTAAGAGTCCCTCGTGTGACCCTCTGGACAGAGTAACCTTCTTTCATGCTGTTTTACAGCAGCGGGAGCCCTAAACAAATCCTCTTGAGCAGTCAGCTGGAAGCACATCAAAGGCTTCTGCTCGCCAGGCCTGTATCTGTCCAGATCCTCGCCTTTGTAAGTTGCTGAATTAAAGCATTCCAGTAATAATAAAGACAGGAATACTTCCCTTTCTAAGAAGAATGAATTCACTGAGAGGCTATTAATAAAAAATTAAAAATAAAATGCACTTTTTAGGAGGCAGACTTCAACAAATTGGCTTTTTTTATTTTTTATTTTTTAAAATCTTTAGGGGAAATGATTCCTCTAAATGGCCTGTTGTCTGTTTCAGCGTGGAATGTTTTTGCTTGGCTGGTAACCTGGTGCATTTCCATGAATTTCCATGTTTCGGATCAGATTCAGCCCCTGGCTCAGACAAATCGAGGACTTAAGCAGAAGGGAATCTCTCGCATACCAAACAAGCTTCCAGGCAGCTGGGCTCTTGATTACTCTGTGGTGATAACTTGCATGGTTGTCTGTCAAAGAAACCTGTTGATTTCTTGTTCTGGAACAGAAACCTTTTCTTTGCAAAGTTGCTCAGACCCTTACAGAATATAAAAACATCTTTCCAGGTCAAGGATGTTTTTGCTTTAAATTTTATTTTATTTTTTTGCTTTTTTTCCATTATCAATGTGAATTTTAGCTCATTTCTAACAGACTTTCTCTGGCAGTGTACACAGCCTGTCTGTCACCTGTAGAATCCCTGCGAATCAGCAGTGTCAGCAACCCCTAAAGTAGTGGTAGGGCGTTGTCTTTGCTTCCATGTGTAAGACACCATAACTCCTTTTAATGGAGTTGCCCAGCTTATTATTTGAAGCCCTCAAAGTGCGAGCTGATTGCTACAGAGGTCCTTCCTGGTTCAGAGCTCTCAGTCATGCAGTTGTAGTGTGTCTCATGATGCGCCTCCAATTCTCTGGTCATCAGCCCCATGGCTTCTGTCCTTGCCCCCAGTGCTCAGTGGCATGTGTTGGCTCACTGAGGTGAGACGGGGTCTCCCAAGGTGGCTGGTAGTGGGTGTTTAATATATGTACTAAGGGATTGAAACCTGTGTGCTGTGGGGTTTTCACCTTTTTTTCCCCTCCCATTAATTGGCAGGGTGGATGGTTGTTACTGAACCTCTGTCCATTGATATTCCAAGGTGATCAAAATCAACGTTTCTAAACCAGTGGTACAGATGACTACGTTCCCTTTATAATGGAGAGCTGCTCTTGATCTTCTAATAAATTATAGCCTATTAAAAAACAGCAATTCCAGTGTTTTCAGTCCTGTCTCTCTTTTATATGGGGACTCTGGCTGGTGCTTGTAGAAATGGCTACACAAATCTTGCAATAAAATCTCAGAGTAGATTTTTTTGTGTGCACTTCTTATATGAAGCCCACTTAGGAATGAGATGTATTTTGTTCTGTATTTGATCAGTTGGTCATTCTGTAAGTTCCTTAAGTACAGCACCTTCATAAATCATGTCGCAGAGGCACACAGTCTCTATTTGTGAGCCTACATAAATACTTGTTGACTTGCTTTTGGGAGCAGCTGGAACATTTGTTTCGGTTCTTTAAAGAATTTGTGAATCACTATTGGGTTATTTATCTGTTTTGTGTCTGTGTTAGGTGCTTTAACGTGTGCTGCTTGCTCTGAAAGATCAGTAGTTGGGAGCAGGACACCTGATCAGCAGAAATTATTGCTGCTCTTCCAAGGCAGTTTATGGGCACGGCTGCAAGACCCGAGAGTGCACCAGGATGGCTAGAGATCGACCAGCCAGGAATCTCTTCCAGGGCTTCTTGGCATGAGCTCTCTGCTGTTACAGCTTGCGTGTAAATGACCTTTCAGCCCAAAGGGGAAACTGCACACCTTCCTTCCGTGCTTAGCATGGTACACTTACTGGTACATGCTTATTAACTACTTACTGCATATATCCTATAAAGAGCTTTATGGTGCTGAGGCAGGCATTCCTTCTGGAATTATTTGTCTGCCTTTTGCCTTGCTGGCAATTATTTGTCTGCCCTTCCTAAGATGTGCTCTCCATGCTCAAAAGAAGATTGATCTTAGATCACTTTCTTATCTCAGGAATTCCTATCTCGGGATTCTTATCAGCTCGCAAAGAAGATGGAGAGAGAAAATACAGTCACAGCAAGATGATTTTGGCATTGCCAGAGCAAACTTTGAAAAAAACAAAGGCTCCAAGATAGGAGGCTTGGTTTTGAGGGTCTTCATTTCAGCTAAGACTGAGAATTTTGGACAGACAATTTTTATCTTTTCTATGCCTATGAAAACCATTGAGCCAAGCAAAGCTGAGAGCCTTAAGCAATGAATAACAAGTTAATAGTAGCTAGAGCTTTGTGGAAAAACGTAATTACAATGAAGCCTGTAAAACAACCTCAAGAGTTTGCAGGTCTGTGTTTTGAAGAGTTTTTGTTCTCTACTACCGAGACCTGAGAAAAGGCTGTGAGGGCTTCTGGTGCCATTGCTCCTTGTCAGTCAGAAGGAGCTGGGTGGTGGTGAGCTGGAGGAACAGGGCACTGATCTTTTTCTCCATCGGCAGGAAGCCTCGGCAACATTCCTGTTGTGTAGATGGAGAACAATTTGTCTTTTGTGTGAAGAATGTGAGTCAGGTAAAGCCAAAGTTGGTAGTGAATATTCTGGGAAGATGCCACTTTGTTCCTCTTACAAGGCTCTTCAGCTTTCAGTCCTGTCTGGAAAGTGCTATTTTTACCTGCACTGTTCAGGGTTTTGTTGCATATTCTCATTAATGGTGGAATAACCCACGGTTGAATAATGCAAGTATCTTTATGTTTATTTTTTACTTCTATTTCTGTATATAAATGGCATTAAATCACAGAAATCCCTTAGTGCTGCTTATTCTTGTTTTTTTTTTTTTTTTTTCCCCAAACTGCTTTGCTTTGTTCTAGGCCAGTCTGTGGAATGTTTTTTCTTTTTTTCTTTGTAAATTGTCTTCATTCAAGTGAGGGAAAAATCCTGAACATGATGTTATAGATGTAACTGTGGCAGGCATCTGTCATAATTGCAAGTTATCTTTTATTTCTTTCTGGTAATTTCAATGTGGCTTTCTGTAATGTAACTTTCCTAATGGAAGTGGGAGGAAAAAAAGGAATTATGGTATGAAGCAGTGACATGTTGCAAATAAAATTTGACAGTAGTATTTGTGTATCTTATGTGTACCTTATAAAAAAAAAAACACCAAACCCCTCAGACTGCATTCTGTTGTTCATTTTTGGGGAATGGCTGAAGAAGGTTACAGTTTACAATGCTGATTTTATGGTGATGAATGCGACAGTTGCTGGCATTTTGCAGTAGCACGTTCTCTCAGATTTCTCCAGTTGGTGCAGTTTGTCTCTTTACAGCAGGAGTCGGTTCTTTCAAATAAAATAAATCCCTGCTACTACAAGGCAAGCTGCATTCATATTTCTTTTACTCCAGACCACCATTACGTGGAAGGCACAAGGTTTGTGAGAAGAAGCTTATGGGTGGCAGGGATGTGATTTACACACCATGAAAATCCATTCAGCGATTTCAAGCCTTCGACAAATGTGATTCTTACGTGGATCTGCCCTCTGTCATGGCCTGGGGACAGAGACAGCCACATCGTCAGGAGCCAGCTGCCACCCTTGCCATCCTGGGGACACAAGTAGGATCGTCACATTTCTCAAAATGATCATTTACAGCACAGTAAAAACAAAACAACAACAACAAAAAAAACAGTTTAGGTCTCTTAGAGTGAGCAACGAAATCCGGCCTTAAAGAATAATGCTGAAAGTCTCGATGTGTAAAGGTTTATTATCCTCAGTGTGTGCTGCTAAACCTGGGGTCTTACACAAGTCTCTCCAGTTTGCACTGTTTTGTCTCAGTCACAAAACCTTTCAATACATGCAGCTTGTTCTTGCTACGAGGGCTTTCAGCTCAAAAGCGAAGAATGTCTATTCACTGGAGGCGTGGGAGATGGGGTGAGGGATGGCAAAATAATGACAATGACAGCTTGTAAGTTGCTCTATAGTAACTCCAGTTATAACTTATTTACAAGGGTTTTTTTTTCAGTACTTGCCCTCAAAGAATTTTTAACCCTATCTTGTAACTGTCCTGTAAAATGTAGCAAAGGTTTTGAAGCCATATCAATTCCTGTTGTTCTTTTGTTGATACTTGTTAACAAACAGTTTTTCTGGTCAGAATGAGGTCTTTAAAGAAAGCTTACTGAAGGGCCAGGAACAAATCATCCCTCTGTGCTGGAGGGCTAAGCATATCAGGGGAAGGGACGCACAGCTAAGCAAGGAGTTTTAGTGAGCTGAAACACAAAAAGAGAGCACGGAAGAAATAGGGTCAAGGACAGCTGAGACAGCGCATAGAAGCACATCATTTGGGCACCAGAATACTGCCAAGAGAGCCAAAGTATAGCTGAAGAGAAAACCAGCTAAGGCTATAAGGCCAAGAGGAAGGGTCTCCACAAGCATGCCAGCATCCAGAGGAGGCTGTGAGGAAGCCTGTCCCTGTTGATGTCTAGGGGGTGCCTGGGACTGAGTGTGACGGCAGGAAAGCAACGGGACAGGGACCCAGCAGAGGAGCTGAAATGTTTTCTTGTCCTCCTCTTAGAAAGCTGGGCTTGAAGTGACTGAATCCTCCTTGATTAAATTTCTGCTTTCTGCAGCTTTTGTGGTGAACACAGACCTCGGTTATTCCCTCTTTCCACAACTGTTGCAGGCTGTTACCAGTTTTCTCTCCGTTGTGTTTTTCAATAAAGATCCTAAGTCATCACTTCTTTTTTTTTTAGGCCAGCAGTCGTTTCTTTGCTTTCTTAGATGCTCTGAATGATTCTATGTCTCTGGACAAGTTAAGTGCCTAAAACTAGATGTAACACCCAGCTAAGCCTTACAGAGACTAAATATAGCTTAAGGATTACACTCTCTTGCAGGCTATTTTGCTTCATTTATAAACTCGTATGTAAAGCTTGTGTTTCCAGTGAGAGCTTTTCCTTGTTGACACATTCAGCTTGCAGTTTACCACGGGTCTTTTAAAACTTTTTTTAAATTGTTATGAAATGATATCCTCTCAGTAAAGAAGCTGTGTGTGATGGCAGGTTTGAGGGGCACGCAGTTATTGTGTCCCAGACTTCAGCAGTGATTTGCTACAGCAAGAAAACTCCAGGAACCGGGGGATCCTCCTGAATAATGCGTAAATACTAGGTACGTGTTTGGGACCTTGAAGTCCGGGCAGAATTTACTTGCAATGAACCTTAACAAGCATCAGCCATTTGAGTAATCCTGTTGTTAGATGATTTTTTGAGGAGCTGCTGTGTGCTCAGTCATTCGCTGCGCTCCACTTGCCCACCTCTGCTTTCAAGTAGCTCCTTGTGCACCGTCTCCCCTGACTGGATTATTTCATTCTGTCAAGGTCTCTGTACTCTGTTTAAAATAAACTTGAAGTCTCGTTGTAGCTGCCGTAAGAAAACTTGATGAATGCGCCATTTTCCTTCATCCTGGTTGTTAACAAAAATGTTGAATAGTTCTGGACGTAGGAGAGGCCCCTAGAAACACCCTTGTCACATCACTCCGTTTTGGCAGCGAAGGTTTGATAATTACTCACGTTACTAGCAACTGGCTTTTTCTCCTCATTCCTGCTGTCCTAGCAGATTGACTAAAACCAGCCTTCCACCAAACTTGGGAATAAGGGAGCGTTAATTGAAATTCCTGCAAAACGCTCAAGACTAGTCTTGCTGGAAATAATGGGGCCCGGAACAGGTACGAGAGAACTTGTGGGTGGATATTGCCGTAAGAATAGGATTTTGACTTTGTGTGTTGATATTAATCAAAATATTTTCAACTGCACATTGCACAGCTGCACAGTGTCTGTGTCCTCAGGGAAACTTTTTGATCAAAATGCAGTGGGTGTCTGGTAAGTACACCTGAAGTGCACGATAGAAATTCAGGCTGGGTGTGTGAAATGTGGAGAATAACTCTGCCTAACAAATCCATCAGTTTTCATTGTGTAAAGGCTACAAAGACAGCTGTCAGATTTTATTTTTTTTTGCCTGTTATGTTTGCCCTTCTCAGAAAGGAGGAAAGGAAGCTATTATTCATTATTTGATTTGTTTCAGAGCCATTATTGATTTTGGAAAATTTGATAAGCATCTGAATAAATAGTTGTTCTATTGGTTCTTTCAAGTGGAGCAAGACTTGGCAGAAGTTTGCCTTAGTGCAGGGCAAACATGACAGAACTGGTCACCAGGAACCTACATTTCGATTCTGTGTAAGCTGAAAAGCAGCAGTTTAAAATCCCTTTCTTTCTCATTTTCTTTAACTAGTGATGCCCAAAAACGTCTTAAAGGACTTGGGGTGGTAGCAGGGACAGTGGTGGGATATTTAAGGAGATACTGCCTTCTGAAATTTCCAAGCTTTTCAAATTTATTGAGTGTTTCTTCGCGTATCCAATATTCGTCTAGCTACCCTGCCGATTTTGATGCAAAATTTTCTTTGTTGTTTTGCGATTGCTAACAATCAATAGGAAGAGGAAGTCTCTGAATGAACTGAGTCAATGCTTTGGAAGGAAAAGTAAAACTTTTACAAATCCCTTTCTTTGTAAGTGGTAATTATTTGTTTTCTTAAGTTGAAACCTATCCAAGCAACAACAACAAAATCACAGCCAGCCCTCAAGATAAAAGAAATCTGAAATTTAGATCAAGAACATTTTACATTGAAATAGTCCTTTAAATACAGTAACTGTTGGGACTGCACAGCAAATATTTGGCTAAAATGAAAAGAAGTTAGTAGAAGCTGCTTAAGGTTGGTAAATTTGTATGGAAAACTCTTGTTAGCTATGTCTTGCAGTCTTCATTGCTAATGATCTCAGGGAGCATTGGAGGCAACAGGGCCTGGGATGGTCATTGCATGCTACTGCCGTGGCTCTGGAGGAGCAGGTAAGAGCTAGCTGATGCTGGAAGGCTTGTGGAAACAAGTCTGTGTGTTTTAGGTTTTTTCTTTGTTTGAAATAATCTGATGCAGTGAAGGCGATCTGCAGTGGAAATGAAGTGGAAGAAAGCTGCTGTCCCAGAAGGGCTGTCCCAAGCCTTGTTCCGTGGTGGGACTTATCCATTCCTCAGAGCTAGGTGGACGTGCAAACCAGAGGAGTAAGTGGAGAACTGGAAAGATAACGATTAGCTAGTACAGCTGTAGGGGGAAATGCTAACAAGGATATCTGCATAATTTGTGTGTGTGTGTGTAAATTCTTTTGTTTTAGTGTTTTTGCTAGCATCTTGTCCGGGGCCTGTCTGCAATCTCAGCTCCTATCAGGCTGGAGATCCTGATTTTTATTTCTGATACCTGATGACGGCTTAAAACAGCACAGGAATCATTTCTCAGTCTAGTCAGCACTTCAGATTACTTGGGCAAAGGCAGGGGCGTGCAGCCTGGGGCAAACAGGCTTAGTGCCCTTGCTTTCGTGGGGTCCTTGGTGGCATTACTGGGCTTTGCTGTGCTGTTCCCAAATGCTCTTTAATTAGGACAGGTGAGGAGAAAAGGAGCTAGACAGCACGAGTCACGTGAACCCTTCTATCCTGCTTTTTATGTTCTTTGCTTTATTTTTTTTTTCTGTTCTCTGTCCTTTGAGTCTCAGGCTTTTATGAAGAAAAAGACGTGTCTGGCTTTGTCAGACAAGGTAATTACATCTTTTAAACTATAGCTGTCTGCTGTGACTAAAAGATATCAAAACAGTCTTTAATGTCCTGATGCTGATGAAAATTTGCCAGGTGTGAGTGGTTGATAAGGCTGCTGTTAGGTTTATTTTTCTGGCAGCATTTAGAGCAGGCCACTAGAAAAGATGGGCCCCTGCATTTCTCGTCTCCTTTATTTTTTCCCCTAAATCTTGTCCTCACGTGACAGTGGTGCCACTCTGTTCAAGGCATTTATCTCCCTTAGTCTTGCTCCAGGATTGTCTTGTAGACTTCTTAAAATCTGTCAAACGGCGTGTGGCTTAAAACACACGGGTGTTAGCAGGGCTGCTAAAATGAAAACTTTGCAAAACGCTTTTTCACGTGCTGTTTTCTTTTTCTCCTAAGTTCGGTATTAAAAATGTTAGTGGAAGTGAACCAGCAATAATCTGTTGTAAAGCCCCAACCCCGTCTCGCTGAAGGGAACAATAAGAAACCAGCCTTTCATTAACACTTTGCCCTTGCCGGGCCTGAGAAACTCCTTTTTTTTTTTGCCTCTCCAGTCGAGCTAGCATTGTGCCTGGCCATCAGCTTTGAGACGGGCCTTGTCCCAAGGGTTCAGGCTGTTTGGCCGACAAAAGGCAGCCGGAGAAACTGCTTCCCAGGCACTGCCGGTCCTCAGCGTGCCACACATGCGCCGAAGGCCGTGCCTCTCGTTGACTTCTTTGCGGTGGTGCTGTTGGCTCCATTCTTTCACCTATTCATATAATCTATATCTTCAGGGCTCCTGGTCTTGTTTCTGAACTTTTTCGGAAATTTGCATTAGTTCGGATTGAGAAAATGTTGATTTGTGGAAGTGTCTTGCACCGGGTTGTAATAAGCGGGTGGTTGAGCTGTCACGGCCCATCGCGTCTGTGGGACTTAGCAGCGACCTTTAATCAGCAGATTATTGACACGACGTAGCAAGCCGTCTGGTGGGGCTGTGGAAGTTCAGGACCTTAGGGAATGCTAATAAAAGTTCCTGATCCAGGTTACTGCCTCTAAAAGAGAAAAAGGCTTACGTACTTTTGCAGTTTGTTTTCATTTTAAGGTCAGTGAAAGGTGAAGAGAACAGTACCTTGTACTCGAGGCCCAAAGCTTTTTATCAGCAACTGTAGCATTGCACTGCTGCCAGTATTCACTTTTGCACTCTTGCAGTATGTTGAAATCCTCTTTTTGATGATTTCATCTTCCAAAGGCTGCAGGTGGAGGGCTTTGGGCAAAGAATACGAGGCCTTGCACCTACTTACTGCATTTCCCCTGCAGCTTCAGCAGCAGCACCTTGTCCTCGCAGCTGCCATCTCCTGTGTTTCATACCACAGTGAAAATTAAAATGTGTTTGGAAACAGCAACTCTCCGAAGAAACTGCAGCCTCGGTCCTTGATGCATGTGGGTGACCATAAAAAGGAAACGCGACCAACAGAACCGCCGGTGCTTGTTTGTGCTCAATTCTCTTCTTAGGATCTACAGAAAAAATAAATTAGTCATAGGTGGAGGCTTGTTTTTGCTCATATCATTTAAAGTTGTTCCAAGCGTTGAGTTGCATGCGCTACTCTTATTTTGAAGGGAAATATGTTTACAATTTTTTGGCCTAATCCCCAGTTAGCGGGATTTAGCAGGCAGAATTTTAATAACGAAAAGGGTTACCAATTAATACCAAAAGATAATACTTCTGAATATTTCGTAAAGCATCCCGAAAGCTAAATGGAACGTGGGAATATGAAAGAGCTTTATTTTTAGTTCTGTTCTTCATTCAGCCAAGCATAAATTGATTAGATACTGCGCTCCTTGTCTTATAGTGTTTTTCTTCCATGTCAATTTTACCAGAACTGTAGCAGTAACTTCATAAGAGGGCTTGTCAGAGTTAATCATTTCAGCAGTAGAATAAAGCAGTGATATGTAATGAAATGTGTATTAAGTATTAAACGTTTTAGTGACTTCTATGGAAAAAAATAGTACACCTCTGAGGCCTTTTTTCTGACTTCTAAAATATATTAAAAGATCAGATTACCATCATCTGTTTATTTTTTATTTTTTGCTATAATGGCACCAATCTATTGCTCCTAATCCCTTTTTGTAGACACTGTGGGATTAGAAAGCCACACTATGCAATTTCACTGAAATGAGTGTTATTTTTTTTGGTAATTTGCTGTAACAATGTACTCTATTCACTCAGCAGTAATTCAAAACGAAGAATTCCCCTTACGAATTCATTGGACATTTCCTGATCCTTATTAATGACTGTCCAGGTTGCAGCCTGCATTTCGTGGGATGGATTTGAGCAATTGTGAGGAAATGTCACGCAGCACAGATAAACTCAGCTCCATTGACGGCGCTTGTTCAAAGAGTGGTCTCTGAGAAGTGGATCAGGGATAATTTGTCTTGATTAAAACATCGCTGGCTTTGAGCTAGTTCACATGCTTCTGGCAAAACTTGCTGCTGCCTAAATGGTGAGGTGATGGAGGACACGAGGTTGCTTGTGTATGAACATTTTTGGCACTTCTTTTTTTTTGGAGAAGGTGTTGGATCTCGGGGTGGAAGAATTTTACTTCAGGATTTTTTTTTTCCTATGCAAAACAAATAGCAGTAGCGTTGTTAAGTTAAAGATATTAAAAATAGCTGTCTTTCTACGATGGGAAAATTTATATAGAAGGACTTCCTCAGTGCCTGTTTTTAAAGGTGTGGGAGGGATAGATGAGGAACTACTGGTTAAGTTATCAAGCTTGATAACATGACAGTTTGCAGTTTCTAATCCAGGGTAAAAAATAACAAACAACAAAAAACCTAAAATCTGAAATTGTGACATCAGGATACTTTAAAAAAAGATTTTATAATTTCTAATTGATAAGAAGGACTACAGCAGCTGGGAGCCTCTGTGCTGGGGTCTCACCAGAGGTGTGGAGAAGTGGAAGCCCATCGTTTCTTGAGGAGCAGGCCCTGGTTCCTGGCATTTCAGAGGTCACTTGTTGGCCACAGACCACCTCCGTTTTAAAACCAGATCTTTTTCGGTGTTAACTTGAATTTCATTTTGCGTGCTGTGACAGGGCGTCGCGTTCGCTTCCACTCTGAAATGAGGTAGCGAGAACTCTACCTGGATGCTTATCGTGCAGCTTTCCATGCTCCGGGTGGTGAGAGTGTGCTAAGAATAGCAGTTGCTTACTGTAGTGCCAAGGGGACTTCTTCAGATGGGCAATTTTCAAGTTCACTGAGCACAGGAAAACAAACCAATTTGAGTTTAACTGCAGTATAAATATTAGAAAGGAGTCAGACCTACAAAAACACCCTTTAAAGAAAAAGGAAAAAAGGGAAGGGAGGGAAAATGCAAGTCCAAGGTACAGGATTTTTTTATATAGTTCCTGATTATATTTTCTCTTTTGGAGCCAGAAAAATATTCTGGTCAATATGAAAAAAAAAATATGATAACAAAAACATGCCATTTGTTTTTTTTTCCCATTTTTGTATTTACTAATATTGTGCATTAACTTACAAGACTGTACGGGAGAATACTGTACAGATTTTTAAGTGCGTGTATATATGAATGTGTACACATGTGGTAGGTTTGTTGCCTGTATTATTGCTATTCCTGTGTAATTCTGGGACAGCGGAGTGGCTGGGTACCCGGGAAGTCCTTGGTGACGGGATCTGGAAGAGTGAATTAAGTAGAAAGTCTATCCCCGAGCTTAAGCTGAGCTCTTAATTGTATTGTTTCTGTCAGGTGAGATTGACCCACAGAGCTGCTGTCGTGTTATCCTGGCACAAACTCCCAGTGCTTTCAGCCCTGACTTACGGAAAACTTGCATAGCAGTGTGGTGAATTAGTCAAAATACATTTTCTTTACTGTTTGTTCCAATGCATAGAACAAGCTATCTGGGAGCTTGGGGTCCTTGGTGTTTTGTTTTGTTTTGTTTTGTTTTTTTCCCACAGTTACTGCTGATTCACATGACAGAAGCAGGCAGATTACCAGGGCCCCTGCTTAAGTTGTTGTTACATTGATTGGTGAAGTTGTGTGTAGAAGGAAATCAATGTCTTTTATATATGAGTATATTCTTAGGACTCAAACCGGATCCAATTATTTTATATTTACTGGGAGGTGAGAATCGAGGAAATCCTTAAGCTGATGAAAAGAGTGAACTCTCTAAATGTAATTATTTTTGTTGTTGTTGTTGGTTTTTTTTTTTTTTTTGTTTGTTTTCTCCTCCAGGAAAGGTGAGACCTGCAAGATGCCTTAGTTTTGCAAGGAGGTAACCATTTAAAGAAAATTGGACTACTGCATTCTGTGAAAGAATGCAGAAATATAGGTAGCTATTCTGGGAGGTGAAACCCTTTAAGCTGCAAAACTGATTGCTTGTAGTGTAAAGTGGCAAAGCAGAAGATCTGGGAAGGGTGGTAAATGTTCCGATCAAAATTTGGCTTTCTGAAGAAAATATTTTTAAAGAGGAGATGCAGCAGGTGGCTTCAGATCCTGCTGCTCTATTTTTAGCTTACTGAGCCTGTGATACAAATGGGTGGCTTCAGAACAAAGAACAACTTACTGGTTTACCACTGTGTGTTTGTTTCCACTTCCCACTTTAACTACGTTTGTGTTAATAAGTAAGTTCTTCTAAGCCGGGTACCCGGGACTTCAGCAGTAACTGGGGGAGGTTTTTTAAAAGCTTCTAGCACTTCCCAGCTGCAATTACAGTCAGAAGGGAAAACCTGGAGGATAATGCCTTAGTTTAATGTGATCGTTGTATGCACTTTGCCTGGAGAACTAACGAAGCCAGATTTCTTCCACACTTTTTCCAACATCCAAAAAAAGAATCTATTTTTTTCCAAACATCTTTGGTTATGTTGTCTACCTCTAGGTTGATGCGGTGTCGTACGGGAACAGACAGTTGGCCCAGCCAGCAGCCAAACCCAATCTCTCTTAGTCACTGGAAGCGTTGCAGAGTGTGGGCTTGCTCCTTCTGCTGCTGCTTTCACAGCTCCAGCCTCCACATGGCCTCGCGTCTGGTCATGAGCTCTCTGTTTGTGCACAGACAGCGGTGGGGGAGCGCAGGGGGCTCGCTTCACCAAACGGGGCTTCAAAGTGCCCCCCTGGTGCATCCCGGGGGATGCTCGGCTTGCCTGGGGCTGTGCAGGAGAGGCACGAGTAGGAGCGAGGCAGCGAGAGACTGAACTGCTGGTGAGGAAAGCTAGGCCGCGGATCCCTTGTCCTGCATCGTTATACAAACATCATACGGATCGACTACAGTTCAGTCCAGGGGAAGAACCCCACTCCTGAATTTGGGGCGCATCCCTTACACACACAACTCATTTCCCCTTCTGCTCCGAGGCAAGAGTTGTTAGCGCTAATTACTGCATGAACTGGCGGCAGGGCCAAAAGCCATCGGTGACGTCTCTGTCCTCACGCACACTGCTCTCCTTTCTTCCCTTTTCGGTGCCCCCAGGGCGGCTGCTGTGGAGTACAGTAGCACGATTTGGTGCGTCAGGGTAGAGGGTCAGGCTGCACCCTGCACTTGCTTGTTCCTATTTGGCGGTGACCGAAATCAAGCAGAGGCCACGCGAGTGCAGCCAGGAGAGCGAGTCGGGGCCAAAACCACAGCTGCAATCCCCTGGGCCCCTTCCGTGCTCCCTGCCTGGACATGGGTCAGTGCTTTCCTTGCCAGGTGTCATGGGATCGATGTGAGATATGGATGGAGGTACGTCTAAATGACACACAGATTCCGACTAGGTTCAATCAGAGTGAAAAAGTCAAATTTGGAAAAGAGAAGAGCTGCCAGCACCAGGAGAGCTGGGGTTAGAGGAGTGGGGGGCACCCAAGTGGAACAGTCGCACAGGGGGCTGATGAGGACATGCTGCCTAATTTAAAAACAGACAAGTGAAAGAGAGAGAGTGGGGTTATCTTGTGAGCTTTTGTGTGTTTGCATTTAAATGTAGGCTCTCTGGGATGTCTCCTTAGCAGTGTGTAGGTTATTGCACAATTAACAAACCCGCAGTTTTACACAATCAGGTCCAGCTGCATCCTAATTGTCATGGGCCCATGTCCATATGTCTCGAGAGCCCGGGTTCATTTCTGCGTGCTGACGGGGCACAGCGGGGTCTCCTACAGGAGCTGTAAGGCACACGGTAACCTGAAGAGCTGGACGCTGCCGGTGCCAGCGTCGATGTGACATTTGAAAGAGGAGCCTGCAGGTATTTGGTGGACTGCAGCCACACCAGACGCTTTCAGTGGTGCTGGCCACTTTAGACCTATGTAGAGTTAGGACAATGAGGAAAATTTATAAAAAGCAATTATATTTTTTTCTGAGGATGTTTTTTTTTAAATATCATAAAATCTTGTTTTGCCGTTTTTCACATCCCATCACCTCGCTAGCTTGCAGACAGATGCTCAGAATCCCATGGCTGTTTTCTGTCATCCCTCCAGTGAACAAGTTTTCAGCTTAGAGCAGATATTTTCTGACTTCTGCAGCATACGACACTGTGTGTGGAGAGTTAAACTCCCTTCCATCTGCACGGCCCATATGCTCGGCCCTCCTACTGCTCCAGTTTGTTTGTGGTCACCTTTCTTCGCTACGAGGAGGACACGAGGTGCTGGGGAAGGGTTCTTGCTGACAGTTTGTCACCAGTTGTGCGTCGCCCAAGACCTTTTTTCCTCTTGCTCTTCCTCTGTGTAGCCCAACGCAGATTAATTGCAATGTTTGTGCCGCAGGGAAGGACCAAATTTGAAGGTCTCTTCCTGTCTCCTGATGTTTCGGTTCAAGTGAAGGAGTATCTAAAAATGTGAGCGGAAAAAACAACTGAACAAAAACTAAACCAAAACAAAAAGGAAAATAATTTATGTTCTGAAAGACTTTTTACTTCGTAGTGGATGAACTAGGATACAGACTAAGGGGGAAACTTCCCATTCTGAAGGGTTTTGAAATGGGAGAGAAACGCCTGAAATGGAAGAGGAAGCAAGCGGACTGTTCTGCGTTTTCTTGGGCATATTAGTCAAGACACAAATTGAGTTGTTTTTTAAAAGGCACAGGAAAAAGTTGTTTGATGTTGCTTTTCCTTGCTCAGTGACATTTTTGTTCTTTGCGTTTACTTCTTGAGAGTTTGGAAGTGGCTTCCAAATATATGTGCTCTTAAACAAAAGCAGGGCAGAAAGCTGGAGGAGCTATGTTAAGAGTGGTTTCCTCTCCAAATCCCTTTCTGGGAAAGCACGCTGCTGCCTTTCAGGTTGTCTCCTCTCCTGCTGCCTGTGCGTTTGTCACGGTTACTGGCTGGACAGTAAAACCAAAATCGTTGCCTTTGGGTAAAGCTGCAGTAACGTTTTTAAGATCCTAAGCTGTTTTTTTTTTTTCTCTGCAGTGTTAGGCTGGTGCTATTGTGCTGCAAAATGTTTATTTTCTCAGCCTGCTTGGCTTCAAATTGCAGAGCAGGCAGGGAGGTGTTGAGCTCCGGGTTAGCCGTGTAATGCTGCACGTGTTCTCCATTTGTGCTCAAGTTTTTATCCCAGCCCTACCTTTTATCCCTGCCTTCTTTATGCTGGTGTTTTTAGCTGGAATTAATTGTCTCTGGTTAACAGCTGAGGTACATCCTTTGCTCCTTCTATGAATATTAGGGGCAAGGAGTCTGCTGTTGGGGCACTCAGGAGGCCTTTGGAGCCCCTAACTCTGACAGAGGTCTGCTGTTTTTATTCAGTTTGTGCCCTAACACGTCATTGTCATGCCGTGTGCCCAAAGCAGCACTGTTCAACAAGGTCTCGTGGGACTCTTAAAGGCAGAGTTCCCCAGAGTCGTATTAACTTTGACCCAAATGAGCTGAGCACAGCAGCTTTTGCCTGGAAGGCTTGCATTGGGACCCCGTGGGTTGCAGAGGTCCCACTTGAGATTCTGCGTAGGACAAATGTTCCATGGGAAACTGATTTTCTGTGGCACCCAATGCTAAAAACAGGATGTTTTCTGTTAAAGCAGTGTCCAAACAAGCATGAAAACTTGCCCAGGATTCTTTTTTCCTATTAAGAAGCCGCTTTGTGCTCTGATACACCTTCTGCCTGGAAATCCTTCTGGGGCTGAGCAGGAAGCAAGGAAATCCGTTTCCCGTCTGTGCTCCATTTCCAACCATTTCCACTGTCCTCCTCACTAATGACTGTGCAGGTAAAGCTGGGATCAAACAAGCAGCAGCTTTGCTCTTACAGGTAAGGGTGAAAATGAGCTTGTCTGGTGGGCTCGTGCGCTCTGCACGCCGCCTCCACCGTGGAGGAGCGGTGGGCAAGGACTGACCGCAGGAGCACAGCTCTGCAGCAGTAGGGTCTTTGTAAGGCAGCATCGCTCCCTTTTTATAGCTTTGCTCCTAGCGAGCCATCTGTACGTACTACAGCTACGTTTCCACATCCCTCAAAGAGATTTTGTAATGCTTTTATTTTTTTTTTTTCCCTCCTGCTATGCCTCAACAGGAGGAATTGGCTATTAGCATTTGTGCAAGCTGGAAGGTCTTACAGGAGGCAAAGGCAATGCAGTCATCAGGAATCAGAGTTTGTGGAAATAACGTAGTTCAAAGTGACAATGAAATCAGGAATGAAAGATGGTACTTAACATATGAACCTTTTGTATGACCTAGAAGATACTGCTCATGCTGTTGGTTGGGTTGGTACCGTATGAGAACAGATCCTTTCACAGTAAGTTGGAAACCTTACAACATGGTTCTGTTTCTTCAACACATTTATTCAAACAAACGTAATGCCTCCAAATGAAATGAAATGGCCGTGATAGCACTGCATAGTCCCCAAAACAAGTCCCCAAAACAAGTCCAGCACGGGTGCCAGGAGCAGAACCTCCCCAGAGCGCCGCATTGCGTTAAGCAGCCCTGATTTGAAGGGGCACCTTGCAGAAGCCAAGAGCATTTTCCCTACATGTTTAGTCAAGCCCCCGATTCCTCTGTGGAGAACGATGAATAATAGAGGTGCTTTTGATGCTGTCTGGAAACAAGACAAAGGGTCAGCAGCCTGTTTCAGTTAGCCACGCAAGCTGTTTTACGGCTGCTTTTGTGCACTGCCAAACGGTGGAACTTTTGCCGAGGAATAAAACCTGCAGGTAAACAGCGCTGCGACCATTTGGTGCCTCCTGTTTGTTCCTCCGTGCTTCTGTTTGAAAAGAATTTGGAAGCACAAGTTTGTTTGCTCTACCCCCTGCCAAGTCATGTTATTGCAGAAATGACAGATTGATGTCTACTTCTGCAAATTTTACCTTCAGTGGAAGATAGAAAGCTATCTTGTAGTAGAAAAGTATCTAAAAAAAACCCTTTAATTTTGACATAAAGTAAAAATTTGACTTAAATTGATGAATAACCAAATACATCAAGGGCACATGGTGGTAGCTTCTAGATTTAGGAAGAAGCAGGTCCCTACAAGAGAAACTGCCAGGGTAGGTTACCTTCTCGTCTGGAACAGAATCTTTCATAGCCCTGGTCCACAGACCATCTGTGCCTCCAAAAGCTGCCCTGGGAGGCCTACACAACCATGCTTAATATCTAATCAGTAATTTCTAATTCTGGGCAGTTACAGTGTAATGGGAAATGTTGAGTGTAAAGGTAAATGTTGAGGGTTGACAGTGGCTAAAAACACTACCCGTTGGCTGTGTCCCTCCAGTGCATGGGCTACAGGGTTCAAAACCATAAAGAACTTCACAGCCCCTCGTGTATCTGCTCATCATAATTGTTCCTGGATATTGGAAGATAGCTTGGAAGCGAAGCCAGGGAAGAGGCCCGTGGCAAGGTGCACGCAGCAGTTTCTCAGTCTTCCCATGTAGGACCTGAGTTTGGAGAGTCTCGCTGCAACTTGGAAAGAGTTAAGTTTAGTTTATCTAGGCTTGAGGGGAGTTGTTATTCCAAAAGTTGGAGCGGGGGAAATTGAGTCTAATTCATCCTCCTTTTTTTTTTTTTTTTTCTGTTTTCCAGTATATCAATTTCTGTGGACAAGAGGAGAGGGACTTGAGTCTTTAGGGACTCTTGCTCCAAGCTGATTGGCAGTACTTACAATTGCACCACCAGAAAGCAATAAAATAAATACATAGAGCAACTGTAACACAAAGCAGATGTCTTGCTTTTGCAATTAAAGAACTGGAGAAGGCAATAAGAAAAATAATAGCAAATGTCTGCGCATTTGGGAGGGTGAAGTATATCTGGCTTACTTTTAAAACAAACAAAACGGAAAGCCCCATACTGGTGCAAATAATAAATACATTAACAGTTCCAGTACCTTGCACTGAAAAGTGGGGTCTCTACAAGCTTAATTCGTCATTAGAAAGCATCGTGGTAAGAGTTGTGCGAGATGGAGCAGACAGCTTTTCTCTCCGTGTTCTCAGGTCTGGTTTTCTACTTTGGGGGATTGTATAAAATCAGTTATGTCTCCGATACAGCTGAGCAAAAAATGTGTGAAAACTGGGATTTGTCTCTTCTCCATGTATGCGTTGGGAGGAAACAGGTATCACAGGGACAGTAATCTGTGAAATGTAGTTTAATGTATTTTTAAAAGCTGAACATAGAAAGGAATTTGACGTCTTTTAATCTATGTTCAGTCTATATCCGAACGCCGCTTTGAACCAAAATGGTAATTAGTCACCTACGCAGCATCTTCATTCACCAGCTGTAGTACATTGAGTTTTCTTGCTGGTAATGTCTCAAAGCAAACAAGAAATGGGCTTTAGGTGAGCACGTTCTTTGTAAGCATTACCATAAATATGTCAGCGTGTACGTACGTTTTGAGCAGTTTGCCTTTCCCATAGTCACGGTGTGTGTTTAGCCACCTGGAAATGAGATGCTGTACCTGTTCGTGTTGGGAATGGAAACGTTGCTGGAACTGGAGAAGAGGAAAAAAGGGGTTCAGTGGGGTTTTAGAGCTGTTTAGGAACTTGTCAGTGCTGCTTGTATATACGTGCAGGGCTCAGAAGCCCTGTGCTTCCCTGCTTATGTTTCAGGATTTGAATTATTACTCTCCGTGTTGTCCCGATCACTGCTGTGTTTGTCAGTAAGACGGTGCACCCTGCTTTCCCTCACTGTGCTGGCTTGAGCCATGCAGGAGGAGGTCCTGCTGTGTGGGTTGCTGCAGGATCCTGCAGGGAAGAGTCTCCGAACCGGCTGTAGGACCCTGAGTTTTCTCACTAATGCTGCACGCAGCTCTTGGGGCAGCTGGCAGGTCTACGTGCTGCCTCAACACGGGGCTTAAAAACATAATAATAATAATAAAAAACACTATTGTGAGGAAGTTCTGGTTCTGAACTTTCACAAGTTTGACGTGTTCCTGCTAGTGCGTGTGTAATGAGGTGGGGAAGGGAAATCTCAGGCAGCTGTGCCGTAGCGCTTCCCTGCTCAACTCTTCACCAACACGTTCACACACAGACCTACGCTGGTTTATGCACATGGCAGAGTAACAGACCTTTTTGCTGCTCGGTCTGCAGCTGTCGGGCTTTTGGTTGAAACCCGGTGCCAGGTTACTTAAGAATGTCAGCTGCAATGAAACGTTCGCTATACGAGGCACTGCCTGATGGCTCTGCTTAAGCTCATCTCCCTCTAAAATGGTATCGAGTATTTACATTGCTATTTACCTCAGCATCCTTTAGATGAAATGCCGTTCTGTATCCCTAGCAACTAAGAGTCATTTACTTCCATGCAGGCAAGACTGGGAATAAGATATATGCATCTTGAAACACTTATCCATCAATCCACTTCTGAAAACTGCACATAAACTCTGTAAGTAGGGCAACAGCACAAGTATTGCTACACTTTCTGCTCTTAAATACCCACGCTCCTTATAGAAGAGGAATCTAAACACATTTATTTGATGTTTACAGACTGAAAGCCTATGGCTCAAAAAGTACTATTGTGCAAGTTTTTTGTAACGCTGTAATACTCTGGAGGAATATTTTAATGTTCTCTTGCAAATTGCTGTTTATAAAAAAAAAAATCAAGGTTTTACAAGCTCTGTCCCAGATCCGGTGACCATTTACAGGCAGGCGAAATGGTCTTACTGGATGTCTGTGGAGAATTGAGGCCATCTTTGTCTGTATATATTGTTTAGTAGATAACGAGGCCAACTTCCACCTTTTTATTACTCATTGGAATAATTTAAAGGATGTGAATGAAATTTTCCAGACTTAACTGAGAAGATGTGGATACTTGTCATCCTCTCCTCACGTGCTTAGGATGCGAGGAAGTTTTCCTTCTGGTTGCAGGCAAGCAGAATAAGACCTTCTCGGAGCCATCTGCAGAAGGATTACAAGATAAGCAGGATATACATCCTGCTTTGCCTCTGCTTCTAACAGCAAAAATCCCCCTGCATTTTTGCTAAGCACTTTCTGCTTCTCTTAGGCTACACAAAAGTTTTTCCTAATTGTCAAGAGATGCCGGAGTTAATCCTGGGGAGAGGTCTCCTGGTGAACATCTCTCTCGTGCCAGATGGGATTACCAAGAGCATTCCTCGGAGCTTCACCCTACAGCAGGCTGGTTGTGCAGGGGTGGGCATTGCTTGGGAGCGATCCTAGGGGGTTAGGTCGGCAGCATGCCTAGCTCAGTATCTTGGTTTAAATGGTGCAAGTAGAGTTTGGTTAGGGAAGGAGGCATTCAAGCAACAAAGCATCAGTACAGTGATCTCTTCCTGCTTATTTTCTCCTGCTAATCGATGGTTTGAAAACTCTCTGAGCCAGAAGCTATGTCAAAGTCACTCTTTGTTAGCTGTGGATCCTCAATTAATTTATATAACCCTGTATTCTGGATGCCAGGAAGTGTTTGACTTGTACAGCATCCCGTTTCATGTTCCCATCCCAACCCTTTTCTTCTCCTAATGGGTCTTGACCATTGTTCCTTTTTCACCAGCTGCTCAAAAGGCAACTGGACAGAGATTTCTGTTTTGGAATATGAAGAGGACAGAGCAGCAAGTAAATCTGTGAGTCCTCTTGGAGAGTTTTCAAGAGAATCAATTTCCTGGGTTTTGTTAACAGGCTTGCCAGAAGCTTGACAATCTCAGTTTTTTTAGGTGCTTCAGCTTAGCATTGTACATTCTCCTCTCAGTTTACAGATTGAGTAACGAGATCAGTCTGGCTTGAGACCCATATAGTCTACTATAAGTTACCTTCAGCAACCTGTGAGGTAATACCTTATCCCTGTATCTCTCAACAGCTGCTGAAGAATAAGAACACTCAACTGGATTGAATTTAATAAAGCTGGTAGATCTGAGACAGACTTGCAGCTGATGTGTATGGCTGTTAAGTTACGTATGTGTGCACTGATCAAATTCTTTTTTATTTTTCTATGCTCACTCAGTTCAAAACTATGTTAAGCTCCTTGCAAAACATAGTGCTTTGTGTCTCTCTAGAAGTAAAAATTCTCTGCTTCCAAATGCATTTATGGATTTTTTTTTTAAATAACTTTTCTTTTACCCCACTCCCGTTCCTTCATCCTTGCTACTTTTGGCTGTGTAAGAGAGAAGGAAAGGAGCTTGATATGGCAAAAAAAAAAAAAAAAAAAAGAGAGAGAACTTAACTGCATTTGTCTGAAAGTGATTTGGAAACTTGTGCAGCTTAGTCTTGTCAAGTTTCAAATAAGAAGCCCAGTCAGAAGGATTATACACACTTCTGGCAAGCTGTGCGACCACAGAGAAAGAACAGTCCTGATGCAGGTAAGATAACCTTTTCCTGCTCACGTGGTGTACCGCAGGAGACTGTACTTTCTAATCCATTTTTTATATTTTATAGACAATTAAGGCTGCTGAAATTGCAGACTTCCTTGACCTGTTTTTCTATTCAAGAACATTTTCAATTCTCCTTGTCTTTAATACAGCCAAGCTTGTGACAGATCCCTTGCTGCCTTGTAGTATTGTTTAAATTTGCCATCGTGACTCTTCGAGTCAAAAAGGAGAGCGTCGCTCCAGTTAGCATAGATGTGCTTCTGGGTGAGCTGGCGGTGTGTAGCAGTGCTGGGCAGGCAGAGCACGCTTGCAGGAGATATCACAGAGATATGAGGGGTATTGGGGGACTTCAGAGTATTGCAGTGAGGATGTAATCCCCTTGATGCTGAGTTATGCTGTATGGAAATTCCTGTGGTATGGAAGCTAGAACTGCCACTTAAAGTTAGCGTAGATAACAAAGAAGGAATCTTACTTTGAAGCTGGTGAAATCACTTCTGGGAAAGCTTTTAAAGTTGATATTCCTGCCTCCTCCCACTTCTAAACAGAAAAACATTTCTGTCCTGTTTTACAAAGAAAAATCGTTAGGATACTTAGCTGTTTATGCAGATCTTAAGAGAAAACGTGCTACGTGCCAAAGTAAATCTGTACGCTGCGTTGTCCAGAAACCACAAGGAAAAACAAGTTTGATGTTCAAGCACCATTCAATTACATGCCCTGAAATTAGAGTGTGTGTAATTTTCTTTTTAGCTAGCACTTCGGTTTTAAAAACCAGGGATTAAAGTTGGACAGGTGGATGTTTAGAGATGTGCTTAGCCTCCCAGTATATGTTTTTTTCAGTACTTTGTATGATTGGTACCGTATCACGCCAAATATACAGTGGTGGTGTCAAGAGGTGGAGTCTGCCTTTTCTGCTTGTTTCACAGATGCTTTGTGTGGATTTTGTATGGAAATCCTGTAGTATGTGGAGGGCAAGGATACACTTAAATTATTTAGTGGACTGGAGAATACGGGGACGTAGCAAACCTAGATACTGCGCCCCTTTCCCTCATTGTTGGAAGGCATTTTCTTCTCTGAGTTTGCTACTTTTGAATCCCTTGGTGGAGAAAGGACGGTCTTTTATGCATTCCTTTATGAAATACAGAAACATTCAGTATGAAAAGGGTTAGTAAATGTTGGCTTTAGTTTTTAAAAATTCTTACTCTTTCAGACCTGTAAAGTCAATCCCCTCACCTCCCCCTTCCCTAAACCCTGTTATATTATGTTTAAACATCTTTCTATGTCTCTGGATAATATTGCTAAAACAGATAGTAAAAGTATATTGAGGCTCTCTTTTAATCCCCTTCTCTTAGTGAGTGGTCTGTGAGAGGTGTGAGGACTGTTGTTCTGTGCGTGTGGTGGATAATACAACAGCAAAATAACGTGTTGCTTGCTTGTGAAGTTTGCCTTGGGGCAGTCTGACAAGCCAAGAAGCCTTATTTGAGTGATGCTGTGAAAGTGACATTTATTGTATCTACTATTTGTATGTAGAACATCCCTGAATGAGCTGTGCAACCTTGAAAGTCCCCTCAGTTACTGGTTGAGTTGTAAAATAAATTAAAAAAAAACACACTGTATGCATATTTTAAAACTCTTGCTAAGCTCCCAAAGTCCTGATAAAATTGATTTTCCAACATAAAGGATGAGGTAATATGAATGTTTAAATAAATAAATCTATAAATTTGTAGTTCCTATTCTGATATTTTTTTATTTTTATTTTTCTCTTTAGTTCCTTGGCATAGCATTTCTTGGCATTGGATTGTGGGCATGGAATGAAAAGGTAAGTTGAATGTGGCATCAGACTCACCTTATTTTTTTCTGGTGAAATACTGGAATAGCAGTATGCTGCACGTTTTGTGTGTCCACACAGTTTCTCCTGAAACAAAATCAAGCTTCTCTGTCAAATAAAACCTTGGCTTGGCTCACCTAAAGGAAGATCCTTGGCATTTTTCCTGAGAACGCTTTGGCAAGGAATCATGGCTGACACTTGCACATAAAATAACCATTGCAACCCATGCACGCTCCAGCGGCAGCACAGGCGCTGGATCACTCTGCTGAAGGCGGTGTTGGCAGCACGGCCCTGCTGCACGTGGCCCCGGGAAGGGAGAGGGAGCCTGCGCCTCTCAGGGGGCAGCTTCTTGAAAGCGAGCCTCTCCAGCCTCGTTGCTGAACGTAGCAGGCTAGCTGCTGCTCCTCTTAAGGAACAGAAAACCAAACCTGAGACAAAACAATTGGTTTTCCTTGTGCAAATGAAGTTGTCCACTGGCTTTCTGTTTCGAGGCTGTAAAATCAACTTGGAAATGAGAAGAAGGGGAAATAAGGGTGGGGAGAGAGAACCCACTTGTGAACCAGAGCCTAATTTTTACCTTGCTTGCTGCAGAACTTGGGAAGAAGATAAAATATCAAAGCGTAATATACAAAACAAGTCAGTATGTACTGGGTTACTGAATGAAGAGCTTGGCCATAATATATCAGCTGAAATTAAAGCCAGGAGTTTCCTTTTCTTCTTCGTTTAAAAAGCCAAGTTGAAAATAATGAGACATGGTTGATAGCAATGGTACTATGATATTTAGTTACATAATGTTTTTCTTTTCTGATGGAAAACAAAGTAAGTTCCAAAGTGATGTTCACTTCAGGCATAACTGGTGCTTGCAGCAGAACAAAACAACACATTGGAAACATTGGAGTTTTGCCACTTAAACGCAGGACAAATTTTGCTGATTCAGAAGTGAGTTATTGACTTAAAATCTAATTGCTCTGTGAATGTGCCTTGGTTACTGATAATTACAAATAGTATTCCTCAGGGCTAGTAATAGGGTATTAACTAACTTGCACTGTATACACCCATATATGCAAGTTTGTGTTTGTATATATAATGTGTTTGTATGTGTATACATGTGTATTTACCTACTATATGATGCTCATGTTGGATGGCTTGAATAGGCTTGGAAAAAGAGTGCTGTCACTCAGCAAAATGTAAAAACATGTTTAATTTAATTCTCTGAGCATACTCACAGAGCTTATGATGCTGATGTTTAAGCCTCAGAGAAGTACTTTGTTTCAGAGTGGCTTCCCAGGCAAGTTTTTGATGTTTTTATATCGTTCCAGTGGTAACACAAATGATTCCTGTTTAGAATAAATGAGCATGTAAAGAGAAATGAGCTATAGTCTAGTTTGTGTAGTCTAAAATACACCACCCCTACAGCTTGAGGTTGTTTGAGCAGAAAGATGGCTTGTTAGGTTTTACATATCTTCTGTATGCGAAAACGCCTCCACTTCCAAGTAAAAATGCTTTGGGTTCATAATTGTTAATAACCAGAAGCCAAAGCTCATGTTTTTACTTGAGATCTGGACATCTGTTATCGTGCCATCTTAAACACTCAGTAGTCAGATCCTGCAAGAGGGAAGAAATGTCATGTTGTTTTTAAGACAAGCAAATAAAACCTATTGCAGTTTAATAGGCATCAGCTCAGGCTCCATATGCGGTAGGTTTTCATGTATAAATGAATAAATAAAATGCTGTTTCTTGCTCTAAAGCAAAGGTCTTTCCTTGAAAATGAGCATCATCTCTCCCCAACTGCTGCCCTGTGGTGCTTAGTGTGTACTGCTTCAGTTTGTGGTCTCATCAATCAAAATGCGGTATAGGTACAGAAGAACTGCAATGCTCGTGAGCATAGAGAGGCTTGATTTTTTTTTTTTTTTGTAGCAGGAATTATGGAAGCATGGCCCTGTGGCAAGCCAATTCGGGACCTTTTCTTCATGCAGCTCTCTGGGGGACAGTACACGGCCAGGCCAAAAGCTGCAGGGCCGAGTGCCAGGTAGCCGTAGGCCTCATGGAGCTGCAGGGGGGCAGAGCAGTTACTGCCCCTGTGGAGTTGTTCTTGCTGTGTGCCTCTTGGCCATTCTGGTCTGCTGTCATGGCCTACTGTAAGACAGTGAATCAGCTTTGCAGAAAAGGACCTATAGATCCTGGTGGGCTCCTGGTTGACCGTGAGCTAGCTGCTGGCATCCTGGCCCACGTTAGGCAAACAATTGCTGCCCTCTGCTCAGTGCTGGTGAGGCCACACCTGGAGAGCTGGGTCCTCTTCTGGGCTCCCCACCGTGAGAGAGACCAGCAGAGGGTCATGAAGATAACGAAGAAACTGGAGCTGATAGAGCTGGGACTGCTGTGCCTGGAGAAGAGGAGGCTCAGGGAGATCTCAGCAAGGGATCTTCAGGATTGGGTCTTCAGAAGGGCTTCTACACTTAGAGCTGGTACGATGGTGGAGAGGATGTTATTTCTGTCGTGAGTCATCTGGCTTTATATCCAGCTGTATTGCTCCATATCCTGGCCATCAAGTTGCATATACTTTTGCTGTGTCAAAGAATCTTTTTTAGGATAGAAAGATCGTGTACAAGGCCATGTTAAAAATGCAGGATGTAATGAAGTAGGCCACGTTTTACAGAAGTCCTGTTTGCTGCTGGGTAAGAACGGTTTGTGGTAGATCTGTGGATATGGTGGCTGGTTTCTCTTAGCTAGGTTGGCTTGAATTCCCCCCTTTAAACTTTGTTTTAAAGAAAAAAGAAAGAAAAAAGAAAAAAAAATACACT
The DNA here is from genome assembly GCF_047663525.1 of Anas platyrhynchos. Lineage (NCBI taxonomy): Eukaryota > Metazoa > Chordata > Aves > Anseriformes > Anatidae > Anas > Anas platyrhynchos. The sequence continues at coordinate 10,971,358 of NC_092590.1, forward strand.
GTACAGTCTCGTGACCTTCCTTTGCAGGGAGGCGAAAGAGCTCATTTGTCAACCAGGCAGCAGAATTGGCCTGACAGCCAGGCGGCCAGGCCTAAACAAAAACTGGGCAATTAGCATTCTGAGTCATGAACCTGGCAGAGAGCTGGGGGGGGCAATAAACTCGGGGCATGAATAAAGCTATCTATACATGGATGCACTATATAGCTCACAGTCTCACAGTGTTTTCAGGCACGCTGCAGTTGGGCTTGCACCATTGAAAAAACAAAAGTAATCCACAGCAGCTGGTTTTATTTCCCCCCCACACCCAACTAGTAGCACGAATATTGTTAGCACAGAAAGAGTGTGTACTAAAGAGCTTGTGGTAAGCCCGAGCAACTTAAGCTACATTTACTCAGTAGCAGGTGGAAAAAAGTTTCACTGACTTTTTTTTAAAGCACTTTAAGCATTTTTTTTTTCTGGTGACTTTTTAAAAATCAATTAACATTGTACAAAATGTCTACTTCCCCCCTTGGTTGTATTATGTTAAATAATGTGGTCTTAAGGCTCATTGAGAGTGTTCATGGTATGATGCCAGTAGGTACTTGGGAAAACAAACTTCCAGGTTCTCCTACCTGCAGCAGAGTTATATGCAAGTGCAGTGAGAATGAACTATGAATTGCTCATCTGTCTTCTGACACCTTACGGGACCATCTGTGGAGTGGGAGCTTTTAGGAGAAAAGTTTAGGGGTCTGCACTAGGCAGCAGGTTGTAAAGGTAGAGATGCTAAGGTGGGGAAAAAACATACAGATCCTTGCAGAATTTGTCAGACTTAGTTCCCATATAAAGTTGTCTGAAATGAGGAGGGAGAAGTGGAGGAGGCTGATCACGTGCAAAAATATGGTTTGAAGGCTTTTCGTGATTAAATAAGCATAACTAGAAAATACTCCAACTCAGAAGGCAGGCTGTGTGATTTGGAGCACCAGTATGGTACTTCTGTGTGCCTGCACAGTTTTCTTGGTGAGCAGGAGCTCCAGATCTGGATTTCAAGGTTTAAGCTGGACTTTTACATGTCATTGAGACTGGCTTTGGTGTTCTAGGACAGGCTAAACTCCCTACATAGAAACAGCCATTGTCAGGCCAAATCTGCCTCCCCCTTGCCCTGAAATTAAAACTACAGTGTTTTTTTTTTTTTTTTTTTTTTTTTCTTTTTTCAAGAAGGAATTCTTGCTGCTCTTTACTGTCTCAGTAAGGGGCAAACGTCAAGAGGGAGTGATACAGCAGTCGCTCCGTGGTTGTTGCTCATGCATGTCCATTATTTAGCTCTTCTAAAAAAAAAACAGTTGCTGACAGCAAAACACTGTTCATGTCCTGTGGGTCCTCACAAGCTGGAGGGTACTCAAAGCATGTTTCTTGCTTCTGTGGTTTTTACATGACTGGGAAGGACAGAAGGGTATATTAATACTCTCTGTTGCCTTTAATTTAAATTTCAGTACCTAAAGATGCATTATCTAAAGAGGCCCTTAAATTGTTTACTAATGTTCCAAGATCTTGTAACCATTAATCTTGAAAAAGGCAAAAATCTGTATCTCTAATGTGTTTATGCCAGTCATTTGCCTATTGAACTCTGCCTTGCCCTGACAAGGCGGTTAATTCTCCTTCATTAGGAGCTTGGAAAATAAAGTTCTGCTGCTGTTACTGTTTGCTGTGGAAATGCAAAACCAACAAAAATCAAGGAAATAAGTTTTGTAAACATCCCCCACCTCGTTTCTCTCTCGCAAAGACAAAATTCTGGAGTGGAATTAATTTGGCATGTTTCAATGGCTATTGTTCTGTTCCTCACACTCATTCAGATGCGCAGCATGGAGGAACGGCATGAATTTTATGACTAGGAAAGTAGACATTTTTCCATTTTAAAATAATACATTTGGAAATACTTTTATTTCCCATCACTCTCGTATGTTCCTGTTTGCCAGTGTTTCTAAGTCCTGCAGACAAGCTTGTGGGAAGGTTAATCCTTGGCCTGCAGAGAAGAAATGTTTCTGAAGGTCTCATATTGCTGAATCTTTCTTCTGACCATTTTATTTTTTACCCCAGAAGTAGAATTCTGCAGCAGAAATGTTTAGTGGCTTTTTTTTTTCCTGTCTTATTTTTTTTGTTGTTGTTTCCTGCGATTTCTTTCATCCTCCTTGTGTTGGCTTCTCCTTTTTAATAGCCTGCTGTGTTGTTGTTTTTCATGGGGACTGTTGAGTCCTGTTCTTTCACATTCACCCTGGTGGGCCGAAGTGTACTTTCACAGTGTTATCACCTCTTTGTTCCCTACAACAATTATTCTCCTAAGTTGTCTCTGACTCCAGATATCTCGAATTTTCATTACTGGGTCAGCTTTCCAGAGCTGCTGCTGTCTGTAGTGCTTCTGCTCGAAGCCGTGTGCTGCTGTTTTCTTCAGTCCATCTCTAGTGCAATCCCATGGGCTGAATGCCTGTTGTTGGCGGAGAACGTGGATTATATATTCCAGGGGCACGTCTTCCTTTGTAAGTAACCTAGTTTGTGTGCTCTGAGACTGTTACCTGATGTGAACTGAAGCATAGCTCGTGGGGAGACCCTTTAAAGGAGCTCACCTAAAATGCTAATGTAGATCTGTGGACATGGGAAGAAGTCACCTGAGGAAGGTGACTGCAGTTTTGCAAGATCTTCCAAGAGGCCTGGCTCGGCCAGCTGGTGTTTGTTGGTGTGGCAGAAGGCACCACCACTGCTGCTCCTGCCACTCCTTTGCTGGGAAAGGAGCAGGTCCTGCTGTTTCATTTGGCTTTTCTCCTGAGTTGGTGTGTGGCAGGAGTGTGAGATTGGTCTTTTCTGTTGCTCTCCTGTCTCGTGCTATCCTAGTGACTGCAACCAAATCCACTTCACAAGTAAAGGAACTTTATTTGTAACTTCATCATCACCGATTTTAGCTCAGTTGCGGATGATGATTTTGTCCCTTCACAACCCCAAACAAATTTTTGACTTGTGGCAGATGAAAAAGTTAAATAAAAATCCAGGTGCTCGAGTGTACAGCAGGCAATTGAGGCTGGGGGAACAGAGCAAGCAGATGAGCTGGAGATCAGCCAGGGGACATGTCCTGCTGGTTCCCCTTGTGGGGCTACAGCAGAGCCCTGGATTGATGCCATTGTGAGAAGGAAAGTAACCATATAAAGATAATGCTTGTGTCTAAACTACCAAGAAAGTGCCCAGAAAAATGACCATACCTCTGAATTATGAATATAGGTTTAAGAAAAAAGATTTCCTTCATTTATATCAGGAGTAAGTGCAACTATTTAGCAGTAAAGATTGGACTACTGCAGTAGTGTTGCTGAGAAAAATCCTTTGTATGTGTAGAAAGCCCAACTTTAAAGGATTTACGGGCAGTCTGTTCAGGAATTGCATCCCTGTAAGAGATGAGCTGGTTACATGAATGACCGGTAGGCTAAAGATGGGATAAAGACAGAATTGGCCACTACCAGATCACTGTGCATCTCTGCCAAACTTTGCCCAGAAGTCAGCCACAACAACAGCAAAAGCCTGAATACTGTGGTAAAAGGCATTACAGGAACCTGCAGTGGGTAGGAAGAGCATGCGCCTGTAGGAGCATACATCCAGTTCAGTTTAGCAGTATAAAATGAAATAATGTTCCTCAGTCGTTGCCCTGCTGCTCAGAGCAAAATACGCTTTTCTTTAAAGTATTGCACTGCTGTTTCTCCTTGGAGAGCTTACGTGTAAGTGTCCAGAAAAAAAAAGCAAATCTGGAAGATGACTGAACTGTATTTCAGCAGTAAGCAGCAATCTTCTATCAGACTACCTCTGTGCATGTCTAGCTGTAACCACAGAGCATTATCTGTGTTTGTCATTCCTGCTGCTAGCTATTGTTTTATTGCCAAAGCCTCTCTGAAGACTGTATATCCTGAGGTGTCTCTCCAGAATACTGATAACTTAGAATTCGTATGCAGAGAGCACACAGTACAAACGAGAATTACGCGGTGTACGCTTTGTGCTGTCAGGATGTATTACTTGGGGTTTATCCAGGCTAGGCTGATGATTGCCATATGCAGACTAGCAAAAGATGCACATAAAGGTGCTCTCCAAGGACAGCAAACAACAGCAGATAAAGCTCACATTGTTCTCCTTCGGTGCTTGTCAGATGAGAGCATCCTGAGGAGTCAGAGCTGGGAGGAGACCACAGACGTGATGAGTGACTTTTGCCAGGGGGCTGCCTGCTTGTGGCACGCCAGGGTGGCAAGAGCCTGGCAGTGGTAGAAGATCAAGTAAGGTGGGAAAGGGCACGATCAGAAAGGGAATATAAATACAACTGGTTTGCTAAATTTTGTCATCATTGAGCGTGACAATACAAATTTGGTCTATTTCTTCTTACTAACACTTCCTTATATCAGGACTAGATTCTCTAAGGGCAGTGTCTCCAAGTGTGAGCTGAATTTCGCTTGGATTTCATCTTGCATTTGAATTCTACTTTCATATGGAAAGAACTTGATTGGACGTACTAATTTGCTGGTTTTTAAGCAAGACAAAGTATCTGACGAAGAGAGGCTTAAATGACTGCTCGTCCTTCTGGATTTTTTGGAGTACAATAATTGCAATACAAAGGCAACATCCTTTCTCCAGTGGCTGTTTTCACATTCTGCTACATTATAGTGCATTAATTCACAAAATGAGCTAACGTTGAAAGAAATGAGTAGTAGTTTTTGCTTAAGGCATAATTTCTTCTCATCTTATGCAAAAAGAGAAAACAGAGAGAGGACTTTGAAACTTGGTTAGAAGTCATTACAGCAGACCTTTTCCCTGGGGCAGAGCTTGTGTCTCCTGACTTGCATATGTCCAAGGCTGTGCCTTTTTTGGAGGTTTGTGCGTTAGCTTATACTGCTTAATGTTTGTTATTCTTCACCAGGAAGTTATGCCTTTGATTTCTTTTCTGTGGCATATGTAATGAAGCAACGGTAGTGGAAGACTTCTGCACGAGTTGATTTAGTGTTAATGACTGATAAAAGTTGAGTTCAGCCTCGCTTGTACCACCTCATCACTAGCTGCTTAGAAAAGGGGCCATGCCAACGGGTCTGTTTGCACACTGCCTCTGAGCAGCATTGTGTTAGTTATGCCTTTTGTCTGTTTTGGTCTATATAATGAATGAAAACAAGACTAATACTACATAGTCTCTTCCAACCTAGAAATTCTGTGATTCTGTGATATAAGGTTGGAGTAAAGCATGAATGCGATTCGTTTTGTGTCCCTCTGTCGGGCAGCAGCTACCTGTAGGAGGAGGGAGAGGACATCGCTGATGTTGTGGTTTGTTGTTTGTAACGTGGGGTTAGGCTGTGCTCTATTTTTTTCTTCTAGCGTGCCAGCCTTTTCCACGGGTCCTTGCTGTGTGCATGGGAGAAATGCAGGTGCCTATTTTTTTCCAGTCTATCATGATCTTCAGAAATAAAATAAAAAAGAGACAGCCTTCATTTGCTATTTACTCACTGTCAGTTTTGCGTGGGCAATTACGGACGTGGTTGCAGACTGTGGAGTGCTGTATTAGAGATAGCGGGTATATCACTATTTACATGCTATGGGTGGTCCAAATTGAGTATAAAAAAAATATCACAGATCCAAAGCCACAGTTGTTAGCTGTTAACAATGTTACTAATGACTTTTGGAAATGATGCTATGATAACATCCTTCAGAACTATAGCTGTTGTGGGAGCCTTTCAAAGAAGCAAAGGGAGTACGGACAGGAACAAGAAAAAGGATGAAGTACTTGAGAATAAATCTGCAGATACAGAGCTGTAGAGGAGAAGGTTTGTGTTGTTGCTTTTCAAACCACAGCTCATTCAGGAGTTAACAGAGAGAAAAGTAGTCCAAAGCACTCAGCGTGGGCTCAGGCTTCTCTGAGAGAATACATGGAGAAACGTCCACTACAGCAGCGTGCTTTGCATCGACCTATGGCACCAGGGAGTTGAATGAAGAAATAGTGATACTTCAGCTTTTTTGCTGCCAAAAAGCTTTGGGAAATTGTAACTGTTCCTGTGCAAGCTCACTGGAATAAGGAAAACTTTGTGTTTGCTCCTTGACGTGACCCATCTGTTCAACATCAGCCAAACTCTGGTTAAAATGTGTTCAGAAAAATAAAATAGTTCCTTGGGACTACTGGCGTCGCAACCCAAGCTCCATTTCTGAGGAGGCAATGGCATTACAAGCAGACCGTGCTGACTGTCATATCTAAAATACAGCATATGTAATCTACCATATGATAGGTATGACCTAAGCTAGTGCAAACCGCCTCCTAAGACAAGTCCTTGAACTGCCTTCTGTCCTTCTAAGAGACTTAACACTAATTTCAGTTTTTCTTCCAGCTAACTGATTAGTCAGTAGCCATACTTATATCGTGACTTTTTGATGTGTAGATGACTGAAGTTTTAATCGAGCTTGTCAAAATCTGTTGCTGCAAAATGCTGCAGTTAACCTAGGAGCTCACTTCTAATTTCTGTCACTTGCATGTAGTGAGCCTAAATGCTAAATTCAAGATGTGCTTGCTGTTGACTGATTTTTCTATCAGAACATTTATAACTGTGTGCTTACATAAACAACGTATATGATACCTCCCCATGGGTAATAAAATTGAGGTAAATTTTATTCGAATGTCTATTCTTACTTTCTGGCAGACTAATTCTTCTGGCTACAGATGCAGCAAAATGCCCTGTGGGCTTTTTGCAGAAGACTCTAGAAGCACGTTTTGTTTTCCATTCCAGGTGTTGATTCAGAAATACTCTACTTACTCGCCCTTTTCATCTCTTCATTGGATGCAAAGATCTTATTGTGTTTTCTTGTTGTACTGAAGGACATTTATTTGCTGTATGCCTCTCCCTTTTTAAAAAGGAGAAATGCAAGCCGAATTTGTACAACAGAAAGTTTGAAGACATCTGTTATACCTTGGCATTGTTTCTTTCCCAGGGAGTGCTGTCCAACATCTCCTCCATCACCGACCTGGGAGGCTTTGATCCAGTTTGGCTCTTCCTCGTGGTAGGAGGAGTTATGTTCATTTTGGGATTTGCAGGATGCATTGGAGCTTTGCGAGAAAACACCTTCCTTCTCAAGTTTGTAAGTAGCCTTTGCAACTGTGGCACTCACTGGTTACATGGCGTAAGTCACCTTCTGTATTCCTGCTTAGCTGTGTAAAGGCCTTAAAATGCCTTTTGGGGGGCGGGATGTGCTCCTGATGAGAGTACTGCTCTCTGAACTACAGCTTTTCGTGTGGACATAGCCTAACATTTTGCCTTCCTGCTGCTACAAGAGAAATTTCAGCTAGGAATCTGCATGGTGAACCTTGAGTCTGTGTTTTCATAGCCATTAACTGCTGATATACACAAAAAGGGTTCCAGTGAAACAGCTGCCTTCAAGTGCCTGATTTGGCTCCCACAAACTCATTGTATTGCAGGAGGAGGCGGTTGACAGTTACGATTCTTGAGGCATTTTTAAAGCAGCTTGGGATAGTTCTAGTTTGCTCTTGCTTTAAAAAAAAAAAAAAAAAAAAAAAAAAGGAAAGAAAAGCTATTGTAACATTTTTTTTTTTCTTCTGCCTTGCTTCTCTCAGCTTGCCTAAAATGAACCCATCTGCTGTACCAGAAATAGCTTCCTATACGGCAGCTGATGGAGAAATTAAAAATGCATCTGAACAAACACAGAGAGCATATTAAAAAGAAACTTAAAGAGGCAGTTGCAAAAGAGATGGACTTCCAGTAGATGAGGACCCCTGTCTGTTTAAAACACTGTGGGCTCAGTGGAGATGCTTAGAGAAAGTGGCAGATCATTAGTAATGCCTTTGGCATCCATTGCATTTGCATTAATCATCACAGCCTCATTTGGTTTTAATGTGGATGTGAGTCATTCCATAGACATTCCTCTCTGACTTAATCATTAATTAATTTCTGCTGTTACCAATTTTTTTTTTTATTTATTTTTTTTTTTTGCTTTACCCGCTTAGGCAAAGCTTTACCAGTGAGGAAGTCTAAGGAAAAAGTCACTCAGAAAGCATTTCATTGGCTTTATTGTTTGTTCTTTGCCTTTGAAAATGGGAGTGCCTACACAGAAATTTAAGATGAGTTTTCAGAGAGCCCTGGCAGGTGGCCATCTCTGTTGAAATTTACAGTGAACTCCCTTGGGCCTCTTTGGAAATTCCAGTGAAATGTCCTGCTCTGGGTGCCAAAGTTTGAATTCATTGGCATTTTTATTATTTGCTAGAATAGAATTAAGAGTCCTGTACTACAGCTCTAATTAAAAATGGTGTATTTTAAATTTAAAGTGTATTGTGTGCCGGAATAGCTTGAGCTTGCACTGAAACAAAGCCCTACCACCAGATATAATTGGGAGCCTTGAAAAATAAATTTTTGGCCAGAAGGCAAAATAATTCAAACCTCTTTCTTTTTCTTCATAGTTTTCTGTGTTTCTTGGAATTATTTTCTTCTTGGAGCTCACTGCTGGTGTTCTAGCGTTTGTTTTCAAAGACTGGATCAAGGACCAGCTTTATTTCTTTATAAACAACAACATCAGAGCATACCGAGATGACATTGATTTGCAAAACCTCATAGACTTTACGCAGGAATATGTAAGTTGGACTATGTTTATTTTTTCTTGCTTGCTTTAAATAAATACGTTCTCTCTCTCTTTTTTTTTACTTCCCATCTGTTTGGTCTTTTCAAGAAACAACAGAAATATTCTAGCATATATAATCCTTGTTATCTTTACAGAACCTGTACATACCCACAGCACCTGTGAGAAGTGGCTTGTTTGTTGGTTTTGGTTGAAAACTATTAAGTTGGAGAGTTGGGCTGACTTACTCATGAAGCTTTTCAGAGTCAGTGTGTCAGATGGAGTAGCTACCATCAGTCTTGTGTTCAGGTTGTTGGAGCATATTCTGTATGTATCTAAAAAGCTATTTTAGGTGTTGTGGCAGGTGACATGCATTCAGCTCTGGGATGATGGCAGTGGTGTTTTAGCAACATGAGAGGTGCCACACATCACACTGCGGAGTGGCAGAGGTGTTTGGCTGACCTGAGTGAACCTACAAGGTTCTTTCTCTTTACCAAGACTTAATGCAGGTAGCCTAATGAAGTGGGAAACTCAAAGTTCTGGCAAGAAATCTCTAAATGATGCCCCACCTGCACCTGGGGGGGAAGGAAGAGTGAGGCCAGAGATGCACATGTTTGTGCAGGTGGTTTTGCCAATACGTTCTCACTCCAGTACTTCTGGAATGTGCTTATGAACTTCACTCTGAATTTGGCCCCGTGTAGCTACACGGTTAAGTGTTGGTTGAAATCGTCGTGTCTCTGATTTTTATCTATTCTGCAAATAAATTTATTCGATGTTTCATTTGCTTTTATATCCCCTGGGGGGAAAGGGACCGAGTAACAGGATGTGGATCCTTGCGCTGGTTTGAATATTTTCTGGTTTGGAGAAGGTCAGAGGACAACACAATCTGAAAGCACTGCTACATGCGTGTGCAACCAAAAGGCTGCAATCCAATTTTGTAGCAAGCTGGCACTAGATAAAACCTGCTCTCCTAACGGGATTAGCAGTCCTGACACTTAAGTCGGGAACTGCATGAGTCTGGAGAGCAAGCCACTTTTTCAGCTAGTAGAGATAAGATGAAGACAAGATGCTTCTGGTGTTAGAGGGACCTGTGTTACATCCACAGAGAGAGAATTTCCGTTCCAACGCTTGAAAGTGCAGTTAGCTTGATTTATTAACTATTTTTATTATTATTTACCTGGCATAGATGGGTTAAATGCGCTAGATTCCTGAGTGCTGTAAACTGTCAGTGCTCCACTGATCTCCGGTCCCTTCTTTGCATGTTCAGCATGTTTCACAAAAGACTAAGTCTGCCATTTGGGGTATTTACACTTTTTGAAGGATTCTGCTTACCTTCAGTAAGTGAACGGCTGCGTGGTGTTTAGCTTCCTGCTGGGTTAAACCACAACAAGGTGTTACTTGCATAATCTGTGATGTGCAGCAAACACTGAATTCGTGCTGTCTCGTAGATGGCCTGATGAAGGTTCCTCCTTCAAATGGAGCACTTGGTGCTGACTGGTTTTGCTGAGAACCCAGGGCCCATCAGACTGGGCAGAACGTCACACTTGTGGCTGTGCTGTCCCTGGGCCTGAGCTTGTAGGACTCTGCAACTGGGAGCTTTTAGGCTTATCAGCTTGTTCCATGCTTTTCTCCCCAAAGACCAGCACTGCAGGGTATGAACACAACTTTAACCCCATGGTAATTTTGGAACAACTTAAAGGTTGGAAATGGTCTGTAAAAAAAAGACAGCTCTGATGAAACAAGAAGGAATCTCTGATTCTTTATAGAAAACTAGAGGAAAACTGACAACGATAATTATTAATGCTGAAACTTGTTTATACTGAAAGTCAAGACGCTTTCCTTTCTTTTCTTCTAGTGGCAGTGCTGTGGGGCTTTTGGAGCTGATGACTGGAACCTTAATATTTACTTCAATTGCACAGATTCCAATGCAAGTCGCGAGCGCTGTGGTGTGCCATTCTCTTGCTGCACTAAGGATCCTGCTGTAAGTCAGTCAAGAGGGTAGAATGGGGCTGCTGTTCCAATTTTAAGCACTGTACGAGTTTTCTAGAAGTCATGCATGATCTTAACTTTCCCACCACTCTTTTTTTTTTTTTTTTGTCCCATACGTGAAGCTCAGACTAACTGTTAATTTTCTGCAGTCAGCAAAAATCCTGATCTAACTTGAGCCTTCATTGTACGCTTTTCATGTTTGCTGCTTTTCATTAGAATGAGAGAACCACGAGCTTGGCTGAACATACATATCAATTTTAGCACATATAAAAAGCAGAAGCCCATAATAAGTTGAAGGATATGAGCTTTCAACTGAGTATCATCAGGATATTTCATTTGCTGCCTTAAAGAACAGAAACTCTAAGGCACTCTGAAGCAGGTATTACTCATTATTTAATGGAGTGTCCAGAGGCTGCAGTCAGGTTGGCCTGGTTTGCTTTAGGTGCAATGATAAATGACAGCCTGTGCTCTGAAGAACTGGAATATGTTTTCATTATGATCTTGAGATGATCATAGAAATATTTTTACTCTTTTTCTCCCTTTAAAATTACTGCTTGTCCTACAGTCACCTGAGATCAGACTTGAAAGGTCAGAAGTTGTTTGAGGGAGCGGCTTTTCTGGTAAATTTTCACATCCTTTTTAAATAGTTCTGGATCATCAAGCAGAAAATGCTGGAGCCATATGTTACTAGTACAGACATGATCGGGAGCTCAGGGAAGCAGTTCACTGACAGTGAAAAGCTTGGAACAGGGATGGGTGTGTGCACTGAGACTGTTACGTGGCTAACACTGCATACATTTGACTTTCATAGAGTTTAAAAAAAGCAGCCTGTGAGTGCTTGTATTATCTGGTAGCTCAGCTCTGGCTTTTTCTCTACCTGGAGTGACTTCTCGTTCCTTGAATGTCTGATCCGGAGCACTGACTAGGATCAGGCGAATTGCCAGCAGGCAGCTCAGGTGCTTCCTGCCTTGCGAATGCAGCGCAATTGCAGCTCTGGCATCCAGTCACTACTGCTGCCCTCCTCCTCCTCCTCTCCATTTGCACAAGCTGCATTCTGCTTCCTCTGCAGGGAACGTGTCTTCACACTAGTTTGAATCTTCCTCACAAATATTGTCATGTCTTTAAGAAAGTCTTAAAATGAAATGGAAAGTATGTTAGGCTCAAGCCTTACATTATGCTTAGGATTTCCCCCCTGTGTTTGCCTGTCTGCCTACCCACATTGAGAGGTCATCACAACCCAGTTTTAAAAATATAGTTGTTATAAAACCAAGCCAGTGACAGCACTACAAGGTAATCCTATAAATACACAGTCCATGCTAAAGTTCCCTCTCCCTTTCGCTATGTTTTTTCTTAGGGGGTGATGCAGTAACCAGAAAATTAAAGATAAGCCTCATTCTTATTCATTGTATGGAAGCAGCACACTTAGTTGCCTTCAAAATAAAGACCCCGTCCATATTAAACTCCTGCATGTAATGGATATAAATGAAACTAATCTGTGGAAGGTTCAAAGGCAGTGATATGTGCAGGTTCACTCCACAGGAAAGCAGATTCGTCCCTTTTAGAAATTACAGTGCAGTGTTGGACTGACACAAAAAATCATGTGGATGCTTTCTTGAGCAGAACTTTGTTTTAGCATTTAGTTCGGCTTAAAAAAGGAAGCAAAAAGTTTAAGCTAAACCAATTTAGACTCCTTTAGTTTGCTTTGTAGTTTAATGAGTTGAAAGGTTCTGAATTTTCCTGCAGGCAAGGCCTAGAAAAGTTGGCTTATTTCCATTTCTTTCTTCATGCTTTCTTTCAGGTAACCAATCCTGAGGTTAAAGACAAAAGACATTGGTAATAAAACAAGTAGGCATTCAGCACAAAAAAAAAGAAAGCTTAGAATCCCTCTGTTGTAATCTTACCTGCTTTTACATGCTTGAAGCACGTGGCTCTGTGCTTTTCTAAGCCCCGGAATAGAAGCAGTCACCTCATTAAAAGATAAAAATTACTCAAATCTTAGAGATCCACTGAGGGAATCCAGCTTGGGCAACCTGTTGATGTACTTCTGCAAAGTGGGAAAAGACGCAGAGGAGCTTAGCTGCTGATAGGAGAAGATATCTAGGTGTACTGAACATCACAATTTAATCAAATTGGGGGAAGTGAGAAACACAGCCAGGAGAGACATAGATTTTAAATAGCAGCCATATGGAAAAAGCTAAGACTGGCTGATTTTCTGACTTCCTTGAGTAGGTCCTTCTGCTCATTATGATGATATGATCCAGTAACTTAATATTTTGCTGCCATTGGAGCTGACATTGAAAGTAGTTGCTTCATTTTATTGCCTCAAAATAACTGTATATACAGAGTAAACTTCAGCTTCTGCTAAGTAGTACTTGTTCACTAGAAAAAGTCTGTCCTAGCCTGTTTTATTTGCTGCGCTTGGGGAGTGCTAAAGCAGAGGCAGTAGGAATAATCTCCCTCCCCAGTGGTATCAAGCTCCCATAAGAAAGAATGAGCAGTAGGAAAACATTACCCCATATTGTCTTTTTCCTCAATAGTTTCTGGAAAGGAACTAGGTACTGTATGTATTTCTGCAGACATTCCCTATAAGAGCCTGCAGCTTCTGCAAACTGAGCTGTCCCTTCTCACCTCTTCATGCCAGACAGACTGAACCCTAAAAAAAATTAACTGTAGTCTTGGTGTATTTTCAGTACAGACAAAACCTTTTCAGTGGCAAGTTGTTTTGCTTAAAATAGGTGCTTCCTAATCCCTTTACTTTGACTTCTGAATGCTTGCATTTGGAATGTGGACTCTATCCAGGTGGAGGGCTGGTTTTCCAAGTGTGAAGCTCTGAGGGATGAAAATAATTTTTGATTATGTGCTTTTGTTTGTTGTGAATAATGAACAGCACTAAATGGAAGAGGGAAAGTGGTTTTCAAAAGTAGTATGGTGACTGAAATAGGGTGATTGTCTTACTACATACAGAACCAGCTCTGGAGAAGTGGGACGGGAGGTTTTGGAGACATTTCACTCATTGGCTTCTCCTCTGTCTCTCTCTCCTAGGAAGATGTTATTAATACTCAGTGTGGCTACGACGCAAGGCAAAAACCAGTAAGCATTTTTTTTTTTTAAAACGTGTTATCCTAAAGATCTGAATCCTTCTTGCAAGAGCAGCTTATTCTATTGATGGGCTAATTGAATATAATGACCCCTGTTTTCTTCCTTCTCCTTGGCAGGAAGTTGATCAGCAGATTGTTATCTACACTAAAGGCTGCGTCCCTCAGTTTGAGAAATGGTTGCAGGACAATCTTACCATAGTTGCTGGCATATTCATAGGGATAGCATTACTGCAGGTAAATATCACGTTTGCTGCAATGAATTGCATGGAAGAACAGCAGTGAGATAAATCATACAGGGGCTGGGGATGGGACTGTATATGAGAAATGGAAATGCAGCATGAGTTTCACTTAAAAATATAAAGTCTGTAGATTTTTAGTGAGGTGCATTAAATGCATGAGGCTTTTTTGTGTTAAAGGGTGTTTCATTTTTATCAGTAGAGATGGATTTGTTTTTCTTTTCAACTGTTCACGGGTCAAAATTAACGCTGTTTTAAAGATTGGGCAGAGATTTTTAAACCTCTACAGACCTACAGGTTCTGATGGTGCTTAAAAGAGTGGTGGAAAGCCTTTACAGTTGCTTTTACAAAGCAAATCTAGAACTACTCAATTTCCTGGAACCCAGTGACACTATAAATACCATACTAGGTTTACAGGAGTTTTTTGATGCTTTCCTCTGCCAACGCTGTTGATGTCTAACTTGATTTCTTCTTTTCATATCAAAGTTCTGTATAACCTAAGGAGTTTGCCTATGTGAAAAGAGTTATCCAGTGCTCCAAATGAATGAACTGTTGTCTCTTCCAGATATTTGGGATATGCTTAGCCCAGAATTTGGTTAGTGACATTGAGGCTGTCAGAGCCAGCTGGTAAAACTGCTGAAGTAACCACAACAAGACACTGGACAACCGAAACCCTCTGAAACCTCCAGTGTGTCGCTCCGACACCAAGCTGTATGGACATGGGTGACAGGGAAGCCTTCTCTCCCACATAGTCTCAAGCCTAAGTTCCTGATGTTGCAGTGAACTCGTGTTTCTTTGGGGTGGGGGAGAGAAGAGTGGGCTCTTTAAAATCTGCTGCTCACTGACAATTTTTTTGTTTTAAACCACCAGTTTGAAAGCTGTTGAGCCGTGAATCTCTACTGTATTCTTGATCCTGAGTAACAAGTGGACACTTTTTAAAAATTGGTGTATTCAGTGGGACAGAGTTGCATCATTGTAGTCTGTGGATATGCTGTTTATTCTTCATGTCATGAGCTCTACGATAGCTGCCAAATATTCCCAAGATGGTCTCTCTCCTCACCACTCTGTAAAGGAGCAATCTTCTTGTTTTCACAGCTAAACATAGCTACAGGCCTAAACCCATCAAGCAGGAAGCAACTTTCTATGCATCTATTGTACAGTATATGAAAATGTTTTTAAAACTAAGGATTTTTTTTTTTTTTTACACAAGCTTACAACCATTTCCCTGTTGTACTTTGATGTTGGAATCGGCAAGCTCACAGGGAGAACTGTCTAATTTTATCAACATCTTTTTTCCTTTCTACACCCTTGTATGAAAGGAAAGGAGTTTTATATTTGACGAACAAAGGTTGTAGATCCTTTGGTTGCTGCCATACTTTAGGACATCAGTTTCTTAAGGCAAGAATGGGATATAACTGTATAAATGTATGAAAGCAGTGTGGATGTTGGGTCCAAGTGAATAATATTATTCAAAGAATGAATTATATATTAACTTAAATCAAAGCATATGTATCTGATATGGCTAAATTTTTTGTTTCTCTGGAATTTAGTGTAACCTAATGTATTTAGGGATCTCACTAATATTAGTGCTTTGAAATACTTGTGCAAAACTTCTTTTAAGATAATTCCTTGGTCTGTTCCTATCTGAGGCTTTGGTCTTTCTCTCTTTTTCTTTTTTTTCCTTCAATTCTTTTTTCTTGCATGAGCTGTGGAGTAAGTACCTGTGACACTCCAGTGCTTTAAATCTGTGCATATGTTTTAATACAGTCTAACCCAAACTTATTTATTGGTAAATGCATGTGATTATGGAAAGATCATATCCCATTCCCTTGGAAGTTGGACAGAAAACCTTTTGCCAGAAGTAAATCTATACCTTGAGAAAACAAGTCCTTGCTATAGAGATGTCTCCATTTGTTGCTCTAAATGCAACAAAAAGCTTTCTTGAAGCAATGGAATAAAAGTTTTAAAATCGAAGTGTATATTAGGATCAGCCAAGACACAGACTCTTTTGAGTCGAAAAAAGAGTAGAATTTGGAATAAAGCACAAATAGCAGAAGAATTAGATCAGACTCCATCCAGTTTGATTCATTGTTCTTCACAAATAGTAGTTAATTTCCGAACCTAACCATGGCTTGGGTAGTTTCATTGCACTTTGTATAAATTTAGCTTGTTATATGACCCTTCTCAGTATATGCAGAACTGGTCCTAAAAGCGATGAGCTTTTGGCTCCTGCTTTGTTAAAACAGCGACCAAGGGTGGTGTGTAGGACCTCACTGTAAGAGCTTAGCATCTTTGAGATGAGTTTCCTAACGAGTACGTGAAGTAGAAGAGATGAATGCGTTGTTTTCAAAGCTTCCCTGTTGTGGGGGATGGATAGGAGTCTGGTCTGATGACCTGTTGAGGTCCTTTCTGGCCCCATGACTCTTAAACGTGTGAGTATATGTACCCTTGCACATTTTGCCTTTCTGTGCTTTAGTTGGCTGTGTTTTATCCCTGTCCAAAGGTGGGCACACTGTTCCACAGATGCCACAGATAGTCCTGTTGCCCTCCTGTCTTTGAGTATTACCTCATCCTCTTCTGGTTAACTCCCACTGACTGGCTCTGAATCAGGCAGCCTCCATATCCTATGGTATCTGCTGTTAAAGGCCAGCCGTGACTCAGAGCATTTTTAAAAGCCTTTGAAAGCAATTATAATTCACTGTCCTTAATAAAGTTGGTTCCACCTCACCGCAGTGTTACGTTTTTCTTAGCGCTCCTCATCTTGAGGAGTTACTGGTGTTCATTTCCCCCAAAGGGACACACCATTTTGCCTGATAGCAGCAGGACAGACAGGTCATCAGCACTTAGGTTGCTGCACTGTAATGAAATGGTGCGGGGAGAAATCAGGGAAACGTGGTTCAGGAAGTAACTCCTCCACCCAAGAGCCTTGGTTGTGACCCAGCACTTCGCTGTGGAGAAAAGAAAAAAAAAAAATCTGCATTACAGAAACATTCCTTGTTGCCACTGATCTTGAGTACTGCTGTTGCTGCTGTGAGCTTCTGAAGACAACTTCCATTCCTCTACTTGAATTTCTGCAGTTGTACTGTATTGGCCTTCTGACTTGTCACGCTCTCCTCCGAGGTCCGGTCTGCTCGGCGTGCCCTTGGCAGTGTCAGGCTGATAGGAAGGTAAAAACGATCTGAGGTGAGCAAGTCTTGTTCTCACTGCTTGCATGTGTACACGCAGATGTGCAGCATTTCTGCTGAGTCCCAGAGTGACTGTTCTTAATAAAAACCACTAAATAAGGTATTTTTCTAGACCTTGTCTTTATTGCTGCAGATGCTGACACCCTCCCCCCCATAACTCCTGAGAGATGGTCTTATTTTTTCTCATTTTTGCAGTTGCTTGATGGATGCATACTGAATGTTCAGGATTAGCTGCCTATGTTGCACATTTAAATGCCACATTTTTGTCTACGGATCGGGTAAGATGTCCTGACAATGCCCGATCTACTTACAGCTTAGGCGTCCAGTTCGGAAAGCTTGCGGGAGGCCTTGGAAATCCATCTGTAATTGTCAGAGCCTACCAAAACCGATCAAGCTTTCTTCCAGAAAACCTTGCAAAACGTTCAGGTGAGCACAACTAGAGCACAACCGCTGGCTACACGGGCTTATTTTCCAGAGCAATAAGGTACGGTAGGCAGTATGGCTTTCTGGCAATTTCTAGCTTGCCCGATGTGGTGGAGGTCAGCGTCACCATCCTTACCGTGCGGTGGTTGTTCAGAAATTTGTTGCCAGGCTTGTGGCCCTTTGTGGAGCACGAAACCCCTTTGCTGGGCAGTCTGTCCGTGATGGCAGTGTCGCTGGCGGGAGGTCTGATCCCTTCAGCCCCAGTTTTAAAGCCATTTTCCTGTCAGAGGGCATCCCGGTCCTTGTTCCTCCTCTGCTGCTTTCTAAATGCTCTCCGTACTCACAAGCCTTTGTTTGCTGCTTCTTTTTTTTTATATATAGCTTAATGGACAAATGTTTGATTTGTCTGAGTGTGCGTGTGTCTGTTTCTGTAGCAGTTGAGATCTTTTTGCTTCAAAACCCATACTTTTGGTAGTGCCCCTTAGAGTTTGAGGCTGTGGAGGCGTTGCTCAAGTGTGCTCTGTCCTGGAAGCCTTCTCTCCCCGGAGAGAGAGAGGTGTTCATCGTAGTCCTGGTGTGTAAATAGTCTTGGAAATGTAAATAGTAGCATGCAGGTGAAATGATTCTTGCACATGACTGCTTTTTTCATCCCGGCCAGCACGGCGCCCACCCACCAAACCTGGGCGGTGGGAGCCAGGGGCCACCAGGCCTCGTTCACCTGGCCCCGGAGTGCCACCTAGTGCCTCCGAGCCGCCTTGCAGCAGGCCCTGGGGAAGGTACAACCCCTAGCAAACCTCCCTTGGCTTTTCTTTTTTTGTCTTTTCTTATTTTCCTCTGCTGTTTGGAACTGGGAGCATCAGACTGGGAACTGGAGGGGCAGAGCCAGCACCCCCTTGCCAGTTCTGGGAGGTCAGCATCACTAAAAGGACTAAAGCACGGTGCTATACGAACTGCTTCTGTCCTGGACGTTAATCTGCGTTTTGTAGAGATGCCCTTGGTAAAATCCATCCTGATTTTAACAATCTTAGTTGCAAGAGAAGTTCATAACTCCCTCTCCTGCTCCACGAGTGCCATCTGGGCGTGTGGTGGTGGCCACAGGTGGGATCTCGGCGTGTGTCAGACACTGGTGAAGGTTCCAGTTCCTCTCTCCTATTTTATCTTTTTCTCCCCCTCTGAAACCTTTTGGGATATCTGTAATTGGTCATAAAACTGTCTAATGCAAACAGAACAAATCTACCTTGTTTGATCCACTACCTACTGATTTTTGCCACTTGCAGAACCAATAATCGTTCTCCCTTAACACGCAGGATAAAAATAAGGGTTGTGACTCCTAGCGTGCGTCAGGCAGGTGCTCAGCCATGCAGCACGGCTAGCTGTCTGTTGTGTTTGGCAATGCAAATCTGGTGACAAAAAGCTCCATCTGTACGTATGTTCATGTTCACACTGTGCACCTAGCAGGGACAGACCTGCTGATACCTTGAGCTCTGGGGAGACTGGGGTTTGGGCTTTGGGACTCGGACCCATCTCTGATAAGGATGTTCCAGATCGGTTCCAGCTGTGTCTCTCTGCTTGGTTCACCCCAGGGCATAAGGTGTTGATATTTACCCTTTGTGTATCATTCCTTTTTATACGAATGTATTCTCTTGTGTTCCTTTTTTATCGGTTGTAAAATTGATTGTAAAAGCCAACTACACTTACCGATTGAAAGTATTGCTATAACAGAACTGCATGCCCAGTAGAGTTTGACTCGAGCTTTAGTTATCTGATTTCAGACTGGTTATCTTCAGTCTAGGAGAAAAGCATAGATCAGGTGCATATGTATTACTTGTCATCTTTAGCATTAGACTGTGGTATTGTATCACATGCTGATCTCAATGGATGTAACTGGAGTATACTTGGGAGGTTGTTGCAACTTCCTGGTAATTCATTTTAAGCTATTGAAAGTGGTCTTGATCATGCTACTTGTGTTCTTGGGTTTTTGTTTTTTAATAGATGCATTTTTTAGGAATGTTTTAATACACTTATGATGGACAATACGATAGTTTTAATAGTTGTGCAGTATTCTGTATTTACTTGAAGTAAATCATTTTATATGCAATTTGTTAGATAATTACAATTTTATAAATAAAATTCCGTGAAATATGATGCTGTGAATGTGTACTCTTGATGTGGCACTCAACATTGAAGATACAAAGATACGTTCAGGTAAAACTCCTGGAAGAAGCCACCCTCTTCCCTCCCAAAAACTAACGGGAAATAAATCCCCAAGTCTCACATATGCAATGTGGGAGCTGTGTTCTAAGGTAGCCACAAAGCACGTTTTCATGCTGCCAGCGGCTGCCTTTAAATGAGTAATAAGCTAATACGTCAACAGCACGTCCACATGTGAGAAAATCCCACGTCTGCTGTCAGCTGTTGTTGAAGTCTGGCTAACAAATGTGCTCTGTTTGTTTCTGACAGGTTGCCGGTGTTCCTCAAGCTGCTGTGGCTGCTGGTTAGTACAGCTGTTGGAGCTCTCGCTGTAATCATTTTAGTGACCCCGGCGTGTTCTTTGCAGGGAGCAGCAAATTGTGACTATTTGTCACAATTTAATTAAACTTTTATAAGGGGAGGTGGGAATTTAACTTTTAGAGCGTAACATGTCCTTAAACAGAAATACTGAGAGCTGACTTTTTGTTTTTCACAGGTAAAAATGTGTAATGATGTCTTGTGCTTGTTTAGACAGAGGAGGAGGAAGCCGTTTTTTAGTATTTCCAAAACCATAGGGCAAGCTAATCCAGTTTAGTATCTCTAAAATACAGTATTTCATCAATCTGCATTATTTTGCAGTAAATAGTAAGCATAGTTGGCATTGGACGCTTTGAAAAACAATTGGCAGAACCTCTTGCAAGGAGTTTTCAAATGCTCTTGGGAGGTCGGTGCCCTGGTTTGATTTCACCCACCGTGGTTATCACTTTTCTTCCCACGGTGCAAAGTTTGCCTTTGAGCAGCACTTGTAGCACCTGGCTTGATCAGGAGGTTTCACTGAGAAACAGAAATTTCTGAGCAAACGGGCCAGCAAGCTGTTTGTCTTTCATTGATCTGGTGTGAGCAGGCGGTCAGGGGGAATTGGGCCGAGCGATCGCAGTCATCGCTCCTTTGATAGCTTCGATAGCTTCTGGCTGTGACAAGCTACATGCTGCCCCCCTGCAAATGCTCCTTCCTCGTGCTGTTGTGGGCAGAGGCCTGGCCTTGCTGTGTTTTTAACCGCTGTCGAAGTATTGCCAGTCGGGTGAGTATGCAAATCTTGAGGAGGAATAGAAAAAGCAGCAGATTTGAATGATACTGTCTTGTCTCTTATGAGCCTGCCTTGTTTTCCCCGTGGAAACAAATTTCAGATTTGCAGCTAATTTTGCCCCTCAGCCTGACGTCTGCCCCGTATTAACCGTTCATCCCCATCTGTACCTACTGCTTTGTCTGCAAAGCACCACTGTGACTGATTTGAAAGTACATCTTTATACCCAAACTGAAGTCAAATACCTTTTGTGTATCTCAGGCATGTACATAAATCTTCACTTATGGAAATGACTTCTGGCAAAGTAAGAATGCAAATGTGGAGACCAGGGCGAGGGGTGCTTGGAGAAGTCAACCAAAAAGAAGCAAAGTCCAGGACATTGCCTAAATTTTGTTAACATGCGATAGGTGTGGTGTTCGTATATAAAAAACTGCGGTGAAGGGGAGATGAGGAGTAGCTGCCTGTATTCTGTGTGAACTTGTATGTTGTTTCCTGACGTGACTAGTTACCATTTCTGGGACCTTTGAAACAAGTGACCCTTACTGGGTCTCGTGGTCTCATTTGACCATTGATCCTTTGGATCCAAAACCTATTTTGTTGGAGTTTGTGACTCATACAAAGAGAGACTTTTCCCTCTATTTCTACATTGTGAAATGTAAACTCTTGCGTGTGCTCTTGGTTTTCCGTGCTGCTGGGTCTCATGGGAGCCCTGCAGGTGCAGAGGAGTGGAGCGTGCCAGCCGGGCACTGCTGGCCCTACACAGCGTGGCAGCTGTGGGCTGTTTGAGCTTGGCTTGCTGCAGCAATAGGCAAGTGAAAAGTCTGGCATTGTTGCCATAAAAATAATCTGAGCAGCAGATTTCAAACTGCTTAGTTGTAATCTATCTAGTAAACAGCCGAACTGTCATCAGCAGTTTCCATTCAGTTGACTTCAGTCAAGTGAGTAGTGAAATGCACACGGTGATAATGTCCTCAGATCCTGTTTGTCTGACTAAAAGAGGCTAAGAGGATAAATGATTTACCAGCTACATCGAAATGACCTGCAGGCTAGAGCATGCATTTGTGTGGACAGACAGTCTCTTCATTTACCTTCTGCCATGACATAAAACCATCTTTGTGCAGACTTTCCTTCGGTATATAGACGTAGCACAAGTTCCATCTAGAAGTTTAAATGCCTTGATATTCTGCCCGGGGAAACCATCTGAAAATTAAAGGCCTGTCGGCCTTTATGCTTGCTGTCATAATGGTCATATTAGGTATCCCTAATAAAAATTCAGTGACAAATATAGGTTTGATGCTTAACCTGAGCTCCAGTTAGAAAAGCAGGTGAATGGGAGTCGTCACAGCTTTCTTACGGCCTGCTTGTGTATTTGCAGTTTATACGGGTGTCAAAAGGCATGAAGAGTCTCTTTCTAGAACCAGGTAAGCCATTGATAACTGGTATTTTGGAATTCATTGAAATCAAGGAAAATTATTTCTGTAATAAATACAGAAACTTGGGTCTCACGTGGGTCTGTTGTGAACAGTGGTTGTAAGTGTGTGGGCTACATTCACAAGTGCAGAGGGTCTGTGTTATTGAGAGCCTTGTGTCATGGGATCCTGGCCTGTGTCTACAGGTTGGTGGTGTTTTGCATTTTATATTTTTAAATAAGAGGCTGTGTACAGTTGCTGGCAGGCTTTTTTATTATTACTATTTTTCCAACTTTACTGTGTTGCCACTTAGTTCCTGGCACTAGTTTAAATGGATGTGGATCTGTTGTGTGAATACTCCTGTAGCATCTGCTAGGTTTGGGGTTTTTGGTATGGTCTCAGATCTTATATTGACTATATGAAGGAAGTGTCCAGCTTCTTTTCATACTTAGCTTCTGTACGTAATTCCTTTCCTGTCATGAATGGCATCTTCCCATCGCAGTATGGGATAGCCAGTGGTTTCACGGAGCTGGGAAGTGAATTTGGAAAGGTCGAAAGCAGTGTTTTGCAACCATGTGGCATGGGATCACATGGATAGCTTGGCCTCTAGGTTTCCCTTGGGCTGAGTAACAAAGAGCCTGAGACTCCTGAGGCTGCCACTTTAGCACTGGGAGAACTGAATTCTCTTCACAGTGTTACAGATCATACGATCTTTGTGCAATCACTCAAGGCATCATCAAGATGGCAATGGTATCATACAGTCACAAATAGCATGTGGAGGCTTGCTGGAAACTGCTATCCCCACCGCTCCCTGTTTTGCCAAACAGCTGTCTGCTGGTCCGCTCGCTGCCGTCGCCACAAGTCCTACAGAGGAGCAGCTGTGAGGTAAGGTGCTTAAACCGGCAATTCCCCAACTCCTTTACCTAGGAGAGGAGAAAAGGAAGACTTGCACGCTGCGTTTCTCACTTATTAATGGGGTTCTCTTGAGAAGCTGCTGCAAGATAGGCCTTTAAAAATCCATCTGCAAAAACAAAACACTGCAACAGAAAAACACCCAGCCCGAAGCAAACCTAGCAGTACTCGTACCCACGTGGCTTTATGGGATAAGGACTGCATAGTGTGCTCCTGTGAAAACCCCCAGGTGTTAAACCACACAGTGCCTCTGTGCACAGCAGTGTATGCAGTGGAAGTGGCTGGAATTGTTTCCTTTGTATTCTTGGAGCTGAAAGGCAGTGATTGAGCAGGGGCCAGAGCCAGGAATGAGAAGGGCTCCTCACCAGCGCCTACTGGTGTGGCCACAGCTTCTCTGGGTGAATACGGAAAAGGACAAACCACAGGATAAAGTGAGAGCACTGAAATTTTTATTTGTTACCTCTAGGTACCACGAGTTTGACATTAATAGGCAAGACCAGTGAATGAGCAGCAGTACATTGCATCCAAACCTGCGTCTCCAGAGCACCAAAAATGGAGCTAGATTTACTTCTTAATCCTACAGTCAGCACACTAGCCTGGACTTGCTGCATCTTGTATTGTCCCTAATTTAGTAGTACATTGTTACGCGGTTAGGGGCTGTGAGGAGAGAGTCGTCATGTAGTACCACTTTTACATCATCATAGGACTACAACATGCACATTCTACTATGTGGCCCAAGCAACAAGAATACGAGTAGAACAGTTACGGGTGGAGACAGGTTCATGTTAACACCACCTATGAATTTTTAGAAACCTTTTTTTTGGACGGGTACCTACAGCAGTTCATCAATTTGTGTGGGAACATTACACGCATGCACGAGTGATACAGTGGAAAACATAGCAGGAGCGGCAGCAGGACGAAGGACAGAAGGTGGAATCTGTGATGGGATGCACTGAAAACAAGAGACCTTCCTCAGCTTTCTACAGCAAGTCTCTGCTCTGTTAGCGAGGCCTGCTGGGCAACAGTTTTGTTCTCATGGCTGCGGAGTTTTGATACGACTTCTAGAAATGCCATGCTCTGCACTTCCTTTTGGAGAGGTTCTGGAAAAAAGAAAGAGTAAAAGAAATGGTGCTTGGTATGAGACGGGCAAGAGAACAGCAAAGCTGGGTGGGTGTGAGGCACTTAGGGAGTCCCTGGTGTACACGCATATGCACACAGGTGTGTGTACTCACAGGCTTTGCATTTACTGTTCTGATTTGCTTTTGAGGATGGAGAGAACTCCCTGGGCCTAGGGCATGCCCAGGTGCCACGGACTTCAGGTAGAGGTGAAGGCTGAAGCTGCTGCCTGGCAGTCACAAAGATCCACCTGGTAAGTCCTCCAAAAGAGATGCTTAGGAAGTGCTTGTTTTCTAATGGAGTATTTTTCTCCTTTATTGCTTAAACTGGTCTGATGGAGTGAATGAGCTTGCCCGGAGGGTTCGCTGCATAGCTCACCTGTAGTAAATCAGCTCTGGTTGCTTGTGGGGGAGTGTGAGGAGGTCGGAAACAACCCAGACAGTGCAATTCACAAAAAAATACAATGCGGAGCGTTTACCTGGAGCCCTGTGTTCAAGCATCCCATGGTTAATAGCCAAAGCAGCTGGTGGTGGTTCATGCCCTGCTTAGTCCATTCTGGTGAACTCTCACTCGGCAGCAAACACCTACAGGTATTTTTTGTTTCCCAGGTGCTGCTGGGGCCTCATCCCTGAGCTTCCCGGGAGGAATCCCAACCATCTGTTTCAGATCAGCTATGCATATTTACTGCTTTTCCTCTGGACAGAAAAGCACGCTTTGTCCATTTGTTTTCCCTGCCAACTTTCTTGTTCACAAGTTTGCAGTTTTCTTTCAGTTTATCCCCTGCTGTGTGGGAGCTAGGAGCTCTCGCACGGCCGTGCGCCTGGGAACTGGGTTACAGAGGGTAGTGTCAGCAAAGCTCTCGGGGTGCTTATGCCGTGTAAGTGCTTTCCTTCCTCTTTCTACTTGTAAGATAGCATCGTCTTTAAGCAGATGTTACTGAACTACCTCTCAGGAGCTTGCTGTGACTTACTGTGGCTGATCGGTTGTGCTCAGAATCCAGATTGCTGGGACCCTCACACAGACGTGACGGCTAGCTAGGAATGCTCTGCTTTTGCTTATTCCTTAGGTTACATGTTTCCATTTTTTGTTGTCTTCATTATTCCCTCTTTCCAGCCATTCTTTCAGTTGCAACATCAACTTCCAGATGGCAAAAGAATCCCTTTTATACATGTGTATTTACTGCTAAAGCACAGCTGTTGGTAGTATCAAGTTAAATATGATGCCAGATACCCTGTAATGAAGGATAGTAACAGCAGGCCCTGGAGAATTAAACTTCCCAATAATTAAAACCAAGACAACCACTCTCTAGCTGTTGTGGAACTATGGCTCTGTTTACAGTAGAACATGGGAACTTGTAAACATAAATACTCATTGTGCAGAGATGGTGGCAGAAATGTTAGAGGCAGCAGGGCTGGAAGAAATGTATTTCATATTTTCTCATGCATGGAGAGCAAACTTTGTGATTGCACTGCCTGCCTCCCCTGGTTAAAAATCAGGTGTGTGTGGGGGGTTAAAAGCTAATACCAGGGTTGCTCAGGTATTGTTTTTATGTACTGGCTGTTGTTACATAGGTCTGTTCATCAAGAAGGGAGGCTGGCCACTGGGTCAGCCAAGTGCTGAGCCCTAACTTCACAGCTGTGTATTGCAGTGACGTGCTGTCTGCTCTCTGGGAGAATGCTAAGATGCCTCTTGTCTATGTAAAACTTGTACTGTGCTGGCTGAGCTCTGCCAGCTGGATAACTCACTCTGAAAAAAAATAAGGGAAGACCACTCCTTACTCTAGTGAAATAGAGATGGTTATGTGACCTTAAGTAATGCTGTCCATCTTGCA
Source organism: Anas platyrhynchos (assembly GCF_047663525.1). Classification (NCBI taxonomy): domain Eukaryota; kingdom Metazoa; phylum Chordata; class Aves; order Anseriformes; family Anatidae; genus Anas; species Anas platyrhynchos. The sequence goes on from NC_092590.1 coordinate 10,997,426, forward strand.
GGTGACAAGACTCAGAGAAGTGAAAATGCAAGTGTCGAGCAGAATTTCTGAGGATGATGTTTTTACTTGGAAGCAATGGGAGCATCACAAGAGCACTGCAATGAGGCTGAGGGAACCTCTGCAGAAGGGCTTCTGCTCTAAAATGGATGGACGACTCCAAGCACAAAATGGCTTAAGGTAAGAGGGCCGTGAGTAAAACCTAAATGCTGTGTCTTAGCATTAAAGCAAATGCTTAGTGGGAGCTGAGGCTCGTTAGCAAGCTTTGAGCACCCTTTTTTGTACAGTGAGATGTATGTATTGCTCTAAAAAACATGTATTAGTTCCTTTAAAATGTCAGTAATACAGCAGTCACTAGCATGGATGCACGGGCAACCATGAACATATGGGTTCACCAGCCCTGCAGCTGGCGTGGTGAACTCTATATAGGAAAAGCAGCTTTGGTTACAGACAGCATGCATGTAGCTATAACTTTTTAATCAATTCAGCTGAATTGCTGTGAACTCATCTCTGGCAAATCTTCAGCTGTTTCACACTCATCAAGCCATGTGCAGAGATGGGTACTGAACATTTACTGACTTCCTACCTTTCTGCACTTAATGCAATTCCTTGTCCCTTAGGTGTTTGTAAATTTCTGATTTTTTTCTCACATGAAATTTGGTCTCCTTCCATAGAGTAAATACTTTTTGAAGGACTGAGTGAAAGAAACTTGTCCACTTCTTGAATCCTCAGCTGGGGATCAAGCTTCTTCATGATACTTTGCTCCATTTCTCCCCTCCCTCTTTGTCCATGCAGAGGTGTGAAGTTGCAATTGCAAGCCATAGCCTGCTTCTTCACTATCCTCAAAGCAATCTGACCATTGCCAGAGGGTTACCTCAGAAAGAAGAGAGTTTAGCGTCCAGCCCTGGCACGTGTTAGAGCACAGCCTGCTCATCTTTCAAAATAACCACAAACAGTTGTTCTCAGAGCATGTGAAGGCTGCCAAGGGAAGGACTCTTCCTAGCAAGGTCAGTGAGCAGGATGCCAGCCTATGTGCTGTACGAAGTGCTCACTTGTGTCCCTGTAAGTATTCCTTTCTTTTTTTTTTCTTTTTTAACTTTCTACTGTTATTGTAGGAATTTAAAGGAGGTGCCTTGGAAACTTCTCTTCCACCTAATTTTACTTGAAGAAAGAAAACCAAAACCCAAAAACCAGCCATCACCCATCGATTACAGGGAGCTTACAGCTAAAGGTAAGAATTAAGTTCTTCTTATCTGCATGTTTGCACAGAGAGCCTGACACTGTACAGTTAAAGGTGGTTTTTGTTTTTCTCTTGTAAAACTTGTAGATAGCTCAAGCTTTCAGGAGTTATCTGCAAACTGCAGAAGCCTGAATCCAATTTTGGCAGTTAATATCCCAAACTGAGTTAATAGCCTTTTTCTTGACACTAAAGTGTCACAGTAAATCAAACTATTCTGCGTACATTCCTTGTGAACGGAAACAAAGACTGAGTGCATTTGCACGTGGTCCAAGTTCAGACCACAAAAATTTTATGATAAAAATCTCTTAGAAAAGCGTCCTGTCCTGAATACTCACCAGATCCTATAAGGGCACAGATCAGCACCATGGAGTTGTATTTTATTTCTGGAGCACTCCTGTCATCTGAGAGCAGTCTGTGTAGAATCTGAACGAGCTGAGCGTTTTCAAGGTCCTTTTCAGCAGTGACTGAAATACAAAGTGAAAACCTGTAAACCTGGAAGTGCCGCTTGGTTTGATACTTCAGTGTTTTAGCCACTTACTGAAACATGGATCTCCCACTGTAGTGGAATTGGTGCTGTGGTACCTAGCTCACTGGCATAAAACTGAAGCACGTATCAGATGGTGTGCTGATAGGAATCACAGCTCTTGCTATAAAAATGCAAAATAGCTTAACTGCTTGAAAGGACAATTACACAGTTTAATAATAAAATCCAATCTTAAATGTGCAGTGAGCTGATGGAAAATCTGCCTGGCTTTCTAGCTGTTTAAGCCAACACCTGCAATATTTAAGCTTTCAAGACTTACACTGCCTGAATTGCTTTTGAAAACTTTGTTTAACTTAAATACAGGCAGTGTAATTCTTGACTCCATGGTAGAGAGAGATCCATTAAGACCATGAAAAGCTTTGCAAAATCAGAATATGAGTTATTTCCTCTGTAGTTTTCTAAGAAACATTAATGTACTGAATTCAGCCTCAGAACCTATAAATGTCTGAGAGTAAGACAAGGGTTAGAAGTGTCATATAATTACAAGCATTTTTCCTTTCAATTAAAACAAAACAATTCCCCGATGCATTGGCAGCGATTGGGAAGTTGAAAGTAGCATTCTGCTAGTGCACAATGACAAGAGGTGAAATCAAGAACAAAAACACGTAAATGTTGCTTGTTCAGATCATCATCATCTTAGTTAACAAGCAAACAGGATAAATAAAGCCCCCAGTGGGCATTTCCCTTTCTTTGTTTGGTAAGCTAAAGTATTACAAAGGCAGGTTAAGACATGTACTTATCTCTGCCTTCATATGGCAACTCTTGCATCTATTTCTGTGGAATTTAATAATAATAAAGACATTTGGTGGCATCATCCACCTCCGTATGTATTATTCTGCTCTCACAGACTAGGCAAGTGAAAGCTTTACTTTGATAAGCTCTCTCAAAAGGGGATTAACCATCCCAGTGCACGCAGACCTAGGTCATACAGTCTCCACTCTAAAATAGTTAGCCTTTGGGGTTTTACCCCAAATCTGAAATCTGTTAGAGGGTGTTCTAGATTGTGTTTACCTACCAGAATAATAGAATAGGAACTGTATCACGAGCAAACTCCAGTTTTCTGCTTAACCTCATTTCCTGTTTGTCAGTGCATGACTTGCCATGTATTTCCGTGCTGCCGAAAGGCTGGTGGAAGAAGCAGCTGGTGGAAGAAGCAGCCTGCTCCACATTGCAAGAGACGCTCGCACGACTGCCCCTGTGCAATTCTCATGGGCCCAGGCTCAGAAGAACGCAGGCGGAGTTAACCTCTGGGATACTCACCTAACTCTAAAGCTGCTATTAGTGCCAGCGCAACGAGAGCTTCGTTTTGCATTATTACATGTTCACTGGTCGCCATGGTTACTAAATGCTTGATGCCACCGCTCTGTACAATGGTCCTAATGACATCCTGAAAGAAATAGCACAGAAATTAAAAAAAAAAAAAAAGATTCTGCATTGCACACAAACTATTAAATAACAAAGTTGTCACCGATGCTGTGTTATCTCCAGGTAAGGCTGCTTATTGGTTATATGCACATTGAAGAACTTTATATGTAAATGTACATGTACGTAAGCCTACAAATTATATATAATTACTCTAATTATAAGATGGACCTGTCAAACCATTCCAGTTAACCGTTTATGGTGTTTGAGGTCTTTGATTTACCTGTACATTATCATTAAAAAGTTAGTTCGCACCTAATTTAAGTTTTCACAGTTATATGTGAAATATGTATTTTTCACAGCAAAAATACTTGCAAAATACTGACTGAAAGTCAGGTAACTTTGCATGCTAAAGGGCAACAGTCTAAATAATTTTTTTTAACTATTTATTTGTTCTGAGGGTGCAAAGTTATAATAGTTACAACTAATAATAACTAATATAATATCTAATATTCATTTTAAAATTGTATAGAATATTCATATAAATTATATACTCATGTTTATTATTTATTTCTATTATGTTTGTCATTAAATATTATATAAATCATATAAATGTAAAATAATATTTATGATTATTATTAATAATAACTAATAATTAAATAGTTATTTCTTGGAATAAGAATCTAGTTTAAATTTTTAAAGAAAGTGTTGAATTTCCATTCAAAGGATACATCCCCTCTAAACACCAACCACAAGCCAAAACTCATCAACTGTTACATGTGTTTAGAATGACTTACATGCCAGTGCTTGCACAGACTATGCAGCAACGTTCTTTGTGCAGGGAACCAGACACAATATGATCATAACCTTGAAAACTGAAATCCATTTAGTTATCATATTGAGGATGCTTGTGGTGCAAGTCACAGCTGAACGACTCATGAATTTAACACTTAAAAAAATTATTTTTTCTGAATGACATAATATATACAAGTCTATGTGTATAGATAGACATACATATATATAAAATCTATGTGTATATAAAAATATATATACATATATATTTATACTTTTCCTTACTTGCAGTGATGCTTCTTCCTATTTGTGATTTTTCTGGTAGAAATCCAAAGAGGTTTTGAGACTTCCTGGAATACTCTGGGAACTGCTAATTTCTGCTTGAGTTGGTGGAGAATTTTGGCTATATGCCCTGACATGAAAATTTTAATGATTTTATAGGTGAATATCACCCTCCAAAAGGCAGTACCAAGCAGGTAAGAGATGACAGCATCCAGGTTCAATACCAGTGTGGTTTAACAGACTAATACCGACTCCATTTTTTAAAATGGGACCTAAGGTTCCTAAACTACCACTGCCTTTCTAAATACTAGCTGAAATACTTTTAAATAAAAAAATGAACTCAAATTAGCGTGCAGTGAAGAACCAGTTGTACCCATAACCAAACCTAGAGGGCAGTAAAAGCATTAAAAAAACACCAAAAAATAAACCCACCTTCTCAGCTCTACATTTTCTTCTAATAGTCATTCTGTGAATGCCTATTTAATAACTATCTATATAAAAAGATAACAACAATTGAATGCAATGACTCCTTACATATATCATCATAAAGTAGAAAATATGGCATGCTGAACTTCTACAGGCTACAACGCAAATTCAAACGGGTCGAGACTGAGCCAAATTCACCCTAACTACATTCTTTAATTGGCCTGCAACTCTGACTGTTCTGCTTTGTTTCTATGTTTTTTACCTACATAGTTCCAGTGACTGTGTAAACCTGATGCTCGAGTCTGACTGGCAGGTCCTGGAGGCAGAGAGGATGTAACATATGAATAAAGGTCTGTCTGGACGCCTACCTGGGCAGCCTGCTCTGAGGAACCTGATTTGGCAGGGGGGTTGGACCCAATGATATTTTGAGGTCCCTTCCAACCCCTACAGGTCTGTGATTCTGTGAAAGCAACCTGGCTTTCTAGAAAGATTGTGTACCAGAGGCCTTGGCTACTAATGATATGAAGTGCAGAGGTAACTCTTTGTGCTTAAAAGCTGAAATTTTCGCCACTTACTTTTGATTTGCTGTGTCGTATAAGTGCAGACAGTAGTCTGTTCGACTCTCCCATCACTCCTGCGTGATCCTTGGCTTCGCACCACTCCACCAACCGTTCCACCAGCTTTGCATTTTTTCCCAGCTGTTCAGCTGCTTCTGCTACACGTTGCCGGAGCCAACAACACAACAGAAAAGTTGTCATTTTTTTAAAGCAAGTGTTAGAAAAATAAGCTGAAAGTCACTAACTAGAAGGAGTTGAAGGAGAACTTTGCCAGCTTGAGCTAACAGTGTGAAAAGTCTAGGTTGCATAGAAGCAAGTAAAGCCAAAATGGAAATAAAATACCAAAAACACTCATAACCAAAAAAAAAAAATGCAGGAGCTGTGAGGGGACAGACCCAGGACCATGATCGAAACTGGCCATAGGGGTATCCCACACCATCTGGGGTCATGCTGAACAATATATAGGGGTGGCTAGCCGGGGTAGGGGGCCGGCTGCTCGGAGTTAGGCTGGGCAATTGCATTATGCATCACTTGTTTTGTACATATTATTAGTTGTACTATCATTATTATTATTTTCCTGTCTTAATAAACTGTCTTTATCTCAACTCACAGGCTTCACTGTCCTGTTTCTCTCCCCCATCCCAGAGAGGGAGGAGGGAGGGTGAGCGAATGGCTGCATGGTGCTTAGCTGCTGACCGGGTTAAACCACAAGATGTTAAAGTTGCATAAGTTTCTTCAATGAATTTCTACTTCACATCTAATAGCTATGCTAGAACTACAAGGGAGCTTTTGAAAAAAATCTGCTCTACTAGGTCAAAAATAAATACTTGGCTAATTATCTCATTAATAACTTTTTTTTTTTAGCTGTCTAATTTCATAAATACAGATCTTAGGTACAGAACAAGACGCAGAACTGAAAGCTTCTTGCTCCTTTTGAAATTGCAGCTTATCAATTAGCAAGCGCATTAGCGTGCTCCAAGAAGCTAGGTACAGCTAGAAAATGCAGCAAGTGAACAGCAAAGCTGGAGTGGTAGCTTCAAACTCCCACGCCTCAACGCATACTCATAATGTGACAGTGTAGGAGAGTTCTGAAGTACAAAAGTAAACAAGCATTTGACACCTATTCTGAGGGTCCCGAGTAGTCAATTTAGGAGTGCTGAAAAAAAAGTCAACCCACATTTTTCTCTCCCTTTGCATATGTATTAGGTTTATTCTAAGGTTTCAGGCTTAAAATTAAAAAGAACAACAGCAACAAAAAAAAACAAACAATAAAACCCCCCCTCTGCTTCCCTTCTCTCTTAGCATTATATCATAGACTGAACCAAAGAGAATTACTTAACATAGAGAACAGCTTATTTTTACCTTGTGCATCTATTAACATTCTTAATGTTCCCAGCAGCTTGAATTGAACAGGGGGCATCTCCGATCTGAGAAATTTCAATACTGCTTCTGCAACGCCAGCTGATAGCATCTTAGCCTTATTTACAACTGCATGAATAAAGAACAGGAAGGATCTCAAGAACATTTCTGGAAGGTGCAATTTATTTCCAAGACAGTCTTGATGCAATTTTTAAGACACCATTTGAAAAATAGCTTGTGAACACAGACAGCGTGTGCTGACAATGCTGTGTTTTAGAAAAATGTTGGGGTTGCTAAGATGCAGGTATGAAGTGCAGTGCTTTGTCCCAGCATGCACGCCTAATCTCCAGTGTTCACCCTGACCATGAACTGAAGGCTAGACTTCTCCACCTTGGCTAGGAAAGGAGTCCTCCACAAAATGCACCAAGCAGAAGCCCAGGCTAGAGCTTACCTGTGCCCCAAAATATGGGGAAACATCTCTGATTCCCAACAACACTCTTGTGTTTCTCATAGAGAAAGAAACCAAAGCATCCAATTAGCAGAGCAACCTCATACCCAGTTCCAATACTTTACACAAAAAACACTGTGGCCTGACATGTCTGGAGTCCTGGCAAGGCCTCCCCAAACTGTCCTTCATCCCTTCCACTAGTCTTAAGTTCTCCACTTCCATGGGTACAATACTGTACTTAGAAAAAAATACTTATTTCATATTCAAAGTAGTGTTTAACAAACAGTTCATCACGGGGCCAATTATTCCTTGCTCATTTTTCTGTAACAATATCCATTAAATCTTGTTTAGGTCTCTGGCTGACATCCCTGAGCATAGGCTACAGGGAAGCTTTCCAAACAATGGAAGTTAACAGAACTGCCCAAGAAATATAAGCAAGTGGCATGCCACTAAAGCTGCATGGTTTTAGTATGTACGCACAATCATTTTTAGAAAATTACTCTTTGTGAAGACTGAAAATAGTAAAATGAGGTTAAATGGATAAAAGGCTTATTTTGTGGCCTTGTACTAGAAAGCATATATAATTATTATAGGCTTGTTTTGTTTTTATGTGCAGGTACTCTGTCTTTTACATTTGGGTAATCAAAACTTACACAAGTGGAGTTATTAAAATGACACAATTAGCATTCAGTTCATTGCCTACAAACAGTAACCAACTGGAACAGGTTGGCTATTCCAACAGCTCAGCTCCAGCTCTAACTTCTGAACCGTCAAAGTTCTAGGAGTTACAGGGAGATGCAGTGCTTCAGCAATTTGGGCACTGCTGTCTGCTGGGGACCCTCAGCTGTGGAAGAGAACCCCAAATGAAAAAAATGCAGAGCTCTGCATGGACAGGTTTGAGAAATCCTATCTGAGGTCTCAGCTCCCTGCCTGCCACAAAGCTGCCCTTTCCATGGTCAGGGGTGATACCGTGGGTTCAGAGTGGCCAAAGGATGGCTTGTGGGTCGTTGATTTATTTAAAACTGCTGGCTGCAGCTGCTGTGCAAAAACTACAAAAGCAGTTATGGGCCTGAATGGAAAGCAGCAGGCTGACCTCCTCCAGAAATGTCAGTCAGTGCTCTCACCCTCAGCCCCTGGGGCTTGCATGGAGAGAGCAGAATTTCACATTGGTGCAATTAGCAATGCAAAGGGAGGCTTACCAGGAATCGCCAGGTTTCTGAGCGCACTCAGGGCTGCGTGCTGCACAGTTACGTTTCCGTCCTCGACATGTCTGTCTAGCAGATCCATCAGCTTCTGAACTATGCCATTATCCACCATATGGATGCAGTTTCCGTCTGTGCAAGATGAGACAATGTCACTTGTGAGTGAAAGAGTATTACTAAGATTTTTATTTGATTTTTTTAAGAACAGAAGTGTCACTTCCCTGCTCCTTTCTACATTTTATTGCTGGAGAATTTGACCACCGTCGTCAATGGGGGGCTACAGTGCTCATGACAAATTTAGAACAGTGATATGAGAAACTGAAGAAGACAGAAATCTATACACCTATCACAAACATAAAAGGTTTATTTTATTATTATTATTTTTAAAGCAGCCTTAACACTTTCCAGGATTTTAAAGTATAAAACTACCAATGGTGCTGTATAGCTTCATACCAGCTTTAACACTGCACACACTTTTTCTGTACAGATGTAGCATGACAGAAAGGCACAAATAAATACATGTAAGATACTATAGCATAGTCTTACCATTTCTGGCAAAATTTGCAATAGCCAATGCTCCTGCAAGCTGTAGCTGATGGCTATTGGAAGGAATCCATGAAAGCACTCTTTGGAACACGCTGCCTTTTCCTCCTTCAAATAACTTTTGCATGGATTCATCTGGAATAAAAAGCCAAAGCTTTGTCAGCAAGCCAAAAAAATGTTAGGGAAAATTCTTCTATTTTTATGTGTCAAGTTCTGCTGGCTTCACTACAATTTATTCAGTCCTGCAATCAGATGGGAGACAAAATCTGACCTACTCCATGTCAAATGGCAGGTCCTTTAGGTTATTTAAAAAATAGTTTAATAATAGTAAACTTCAGCAGCCAAATGGCATACAGGTGTCTGCTGTCGCTTTGCAAAAGGTAAACTGTACTTACACGGTACTTACCTCCAAGCAATAATAAAACCATAAGATCTGAAGCTGTTTTAAGCTCTGCAACATCATCCTCTTTGTCACTATCCACAGTCTTCTGGACAATCTCAAGCAAGCACTCCACCAAGCCTGCTTCAACCAGTTGCAGCTTAATGACATCTAAAGAACAGCATGGAGAGGAGGAGTCAACATTACGAGTTTAAACACATCTATTGTACCTGCATGCAGGACAGCAAACACGTAACAATGCCAAGTGTTTCACTGACAGCTCGTCAGTGCAACTTAATTATTGTAGGTTCTCAGGGTCAACTTCCATCACTGCTCATCTACCAGGTGCTCCCCCAGCTCTGGACTGCCTTTAGACCACGTCTACACACTGTGAAGCAGTGGGGGCTGCTCTTCTGTTCTCAAAAATGAGCAAATTTATCTGCAGAAAACATCTGGCATCTCAGTCCTTACACAGCATGCTCATAAGGGCTGTGCTGCGTTTGGGATCTCCGAAGACTTTGGAGTGTGCTGCAGAACAAACCTAACGTCTCACCTCCTATTTCATCCACAGAAGAACTCCTGACTTCCCACAGACACGCAAATATCAAATACAAAACTTTTTGATGAAATTTCAGAGCAATTAATCACCTATTTCTTTCAGCTGAGCCAAGGTTTCGGCCTTTGTTGAAAAGGCTGCAGGAGGAGTACAGTAAGGCCAAATCCAGCAGGCTGGGCTGGGAGAGGAATTTGTTGTGATTGGAGAAAACCTGAACACTGATACAGCAAACTCATTGCTTAGTTATTAGCAATAAGGCTCAACAGAGAAGGTGATGAACGTGTTATTCAGGTGCTGAAATAGGATTCGAAAGCAACATTTTCTGTCTCTGCAACACAATTTTTAACACCTTTTTTCCCCCTGCGACCAGAGCTGGGCATCTCCTCTTTTACATGCCTAATTTCCTTTTCTGTTAAGAGGGGATGGCAGGTTGCCTGATGCTGTGTCACCTCTTTTTGTTGCATGAAAGCGATTCTGGTAGTTTTTTCATATCGACTTTAGACAAAAGAAGCTCTGCAGAAATGTCCAAACAAATGGATAGTGCATAGGTTTTTTTTTGCATGAGATAGTTTTTAACAGCAAGGAGTTTAGCCCAAGTTTAAAAACATTTTAAGGCCAAAGCCGTGGATGCATTTTTTTTTTTTTTTCAACAAGCGACAATTGGGTGAGGAGGTGTCGCACCTCCAGTGAAGGATGTGTCTGATTCTCTCCATTTACTGCTGTTGCCAGGCTTTTTGCCTGACCGAAATGGTTCCTCTCAAAGCAGCTGGCCTTCTCATGAACTTTGTTAGGGAACACAAAATATTCAATTGGGATTTTTATTAAATAGATACTTTTGCACTGAGGCCCTTAAAAAGTTGCGGAACATCAGGTCGCTGTGATTTGAAAGATAAATTGCTGCACCAGGGTCCTTAAAAACAGAACAAAACGAACTAAAATACCTCCCCCACCAAACAAACAAGGCAACTCCCCCCAAATCCATTCTGCAAATTGTTCATTTAGATGTTTTTGCCTGCTGGCCTATTGCCAATGATCTACAGTGAAAAGCACCTAAACGGTACCAGCACAGTGAACTCACTCCCTTTAAACATGCCTTGAATGCACGGTGACAGAGTTCAGCTGACTACCTTGTAACGTGCCAGTGGCTGAGTTATGTTCAGCAGCAGTAAACCCATCAAAGTTTACTGTGACTGTAAAACGCAGAGAAAAATTAAGCATTTGAACCGAGATATGTGAAACTCACACAATGTTGGACCCGATTCTGCATCAGTCTCCAAGGATGGAACAATTTTAGAGCTGCATGCTAGTTATTATATAATAAATGAAGAGATTTTGGCAAAATGCACATTTTTAGAACTGAAGAGAGGAATCCTGTTTCACATATCATTTACAATAAAAGACAAAATAACTGCTGAGAATAGACATTACCACTTCTTTAAATTGAAGTCAAGATTTATCTTGATTTATACTATGTAAAACAGATAGATGTTGAAAAGAGTAGGATGAGACTTAAATCTTCAGAATCTACCATTCCAAGATTTATTCCATTTAAACAAATTTTAACGTTGAGGTGATGAAAACAAAGTATAGAGCCATCAAATACTGTGCTGTCTTCATACTGAGCTGCTTCCCACTTCAGGCCAGAACTAGCTCCACAGGTTAACTCATTTTTTAGTTTCCCTTAAGGGCAGATGGTAGATTATACAAACCACACAGAAGTCCTTCTGGAGGAACATCCTGCAGGGATGATCCTGCACACATCCCTGTCATTCACTGCTCAAACCAGACAATGGACCTAGGTCTCCTGGGGCTAATAGTAATATATTCCACCAAACCCCCAAATTAAATTTAAATGATCTCTCAATGAATAGTAAGCAGAGAGTGTCCTGGTCTTAGCTCTGCAATTAGCTTGCCCCTTGTAAAAATCCTTCCATAGGACATGAAACTGTTGGTGGTTCTGAGATCCCAGGAACTGATGTAGTGGCTGACTTATTGGTGCTGTAATGGGCTATGAACACTCCAGCCGATCGTGGTGCTCTTCCTGTTCCTCAGGGATTACAGAACTACAACAGCCTCTTGTGAGCTTTGAGGGGAAAATGGAGTTCTCCTCATTTCACAGATAAATCTGCTGGCTACTTTAGAGAAGTAACTACCAATAATAAGCTCCATTGAGTCTAAAATGTAACTTTTCAATCAAATGGACTGTACTCAAAACATAGGAGAAGAATATGGTGCTGAAGGCGAGCATAACACTTAACAGTTCTACAAGATAGTGCTTCCTTATTATTGTACATTAATATGAAGCAGAGGTGTGATAGTTACTATGCATTTTCTAGCATCTATCATTAGAAAATTATATCAAAGCTCTTATGGGCATCTTTGATATTCACATTTGTCTAGAAAATACTGTGAAATCCTCTAAAAAAGCTGCTTTTAATATTCCCACTGCTGTTACGGGGAAATCAAACATAACATAATCATACAGAAAGTGAATCAGAGGTGGAATCAGCATCAACAACTTGTAGGCCCCCGTCATGTGCTCAGACAATTGACATTCGCTTCATCTGAAACTGTCATCACAAGGATCAACCATGCAAACTTCTGAACAAAGCAGCCAGTTACTCTGCCTTTAGTCCTGAAAACAAACAAAACTATCCTTTCCTTTATAGCAGAATAAATACTGTAAGATTAAAATTAAAATTCTCACCGTTTTCTGCCAGGGGAGCCAGAACTTCAAAGATCATCTCTTTTTTATCATGCTCTATTTGTTTCTTGAACAGTTTCACAAGCTCTTCAGCAATGTTTGTGTAGGCAAACTGCTCTTTACTTGACTCTGTGAAGAAAAAAAACCAAAACCGTATCAAGTAAACAAATCAAAAAGTAGAACTATTTTCTCTCTGTTACCATGTTTATTCAGTAAGATGATTAATAGTGCTCTTCACAGACAAGAACAATAGACTCGCGCTTGTCACTAAATGAAAAGAAAAATGTCTAATGCTTCTAAACAAATGTACTGACTTAATTATGATTAAGACTGTTAAAAAAATATCTATATTTATGATCAAGGCTGTTGGGGCTGTTTCTGCCCCAGAGAATGTAAAGGTAGCTATAGAAACAGTAACGTTATGAAAATAGATATTAAGTCTTTGATTACCCTCAGCTTAACAGGAAGAATCACAGACTATGTACCGCATTTTTCATGGGAGAGATGAAGAGTCATACTGAAAGCTTTAATTTTTACACGGTTTTGCAATGGTGACTTTTCCTTTGAGATCTGTGCATGGCTGTTTCATACTGCGCAGATCACACAGGGCAGCTTTGCAGACAGGCTAGCTTGCTAGGAGGAGGTTAGCCAGCAGATAATGGTTCTTCACACATCGTGGATTCAACAAAAGCATCTCCTCCTCCATCACCTGCATCTTATTCTTCTTCCCTGGCAGTTTTACAGGGGATGCAGATGGTAGGGCTGGTGTTCTGCGTTCTCCAGTTGCCACCTCCTGAGGACCATCTGTAGTTAAAAAACCTTCCAGCACCTTTGCTACTGCTCTAATGGATCGTTAGGGATTATTTTAATGTAGAATTGACCAAGGACTGGGAACAAGCAGGAACTGCAGACTGACCCAGCCCCTTTTCCATACATCCCATTGTTGTTTTCTCTCTCTATATGTAAGGTCGTGTAGCATATTCTAAGTGGATTTTTGACCTTTCCAGTATTTATAAAAGCACAGCTACTACTCTCTGTTGGGTTTTTGCCCTGCTTTGACACAGAATAACTTTCATTTAATGTTTCTCAAGGGATCTGTGCATTGCAGTTGTCTTTTCTAAGTGATGAAAGATGACAACCTAACAATAAAACTCCCTGAAGTTATAAGGCAAAAATAAAATATTACAGTTACAATGTGATCGACTAAGCTTTTGCTTAAGGGAGATTAAAGTATTACAAGCTGAATTAATTTTGTGCCAATCTCATAGAACAAGTATTATTTTTCACCACCCAGGAGCAGGAAGGGAAGTGGCTGCCGTTGAGCTTCATGGCTCTTTTTGCTCAGCTGGGCAGTGCTGGCTCTTCCCAAACAGGGAAAGGAAATGGCATTCTCAGCAAAGATACCATTTATTGTATTTAATATCCGTATGGACTTCCAGTAAATGAGTTGTATTACACTTTCTCCTGTGCAGACAGACAGACACAGTGTCTATCCTGAAGATCTCTGATCTACTCATTTCTTTAGTGCTATTATGATGAGTCTTTCTGTTGTTGTTTATTATGCAAACTTGCCTCCTGTGAATAAAGGTATTATGTGTGTGATCAGACTAGCGTAGATGAGGACATAATATTCCCTCTGGCCTTGAAAACTATGAACATACGTCGCTTTAAATAATTCCAGGCCTCCAAATAGTACTAACTCAAAGATACATTTTTCACATTTTGAATTGCTGAATGTCCTTTGAAATTCAGGATGATGATGATCACTGCTATATTATTACGCTCCAGAGTAAATAAGTAAATAAATAAAAAATAAGAGGACTAGAATTCTACAAAATAGGTTAGCAAAAGAACAACACTGATTTAAAACACAGCTGATAAAACGCAGGACCTAATAACCTGCTGGTTAGTTAGAAACACTTAGTTTTCATTTACCAATGTAAATCAATACAATTGCAAAGGCTCTGGATCAAAGCATGATCACAAACTTCAATTTAAATGAAGTTGTAAGTAAACTTTTTAAAAATATCATCTCTAGCTTGGCACTGTTCATGATTTATATATGCAAGTATTTAGTCTACTACATGTTAAAAGGCAACACCTAAAAGAATATTGTACAGGCAGATTTACAAATTGTGCCTGTCTCAGTTTCATTCAGTGATTTCCATGAGCCCAATTTAATCCTGATACAATGTTGCGGAGCTGCACCAGGATATATTATTTATATTATTAATAAATAATTCACTGTAAGTAGGAAATACTGCTCAGGAAATACTGTTGGTGATTTAAAATGTGCCCAGTTGCATTGAAGAACATTAACATAAAACATAAGGTGTACTAAGTACCCAAATAAATTTAAGTTATTGAAGGAAAGAGACAACTATGGGTTTTAGAGATAAGCAGAAATTGCTCGCTTTAAATTTTGAATGTATCAGAAGGAATGGAAGAAGCACCAGTGCAAGACTTTTGTTATTCTTAATATTTAACTTTAAGAAAATTGGATGGAAATTTGAGATTAATATTGCGGACTTACCAAGTTCTGCTAAATTGCCAAAAGCAACAAGGCACATCTCTGTCAGAGCTGCATTTTGGCAATGAATACCCAACAATTTCACTAACGTAGGAATAACACCCATATTGATTAGCTGCGACTGCAGGGTATCTACATAAAAAGAAAGTATAACAATGAGTTAGTATTTCTGTTTGTAGTAGTATTCTTTAAATCAAAAAAGCATTTTTCACACAAAGCAACTTCTAGCCTAAGCAGCATTAAAATGGCTGTCTCCTCTACACTAGGATCTGGTCCAGACATGGGATATGGACTCAGAATTCCCCCTTCCCCAGGCAATGGGACACCTTCCCAGAAATATTCCCTCCTGCTCTGGTGGTTAGGTTTTGTGAATTATGCAGCTACGGGTCCTTTTGTGGTTCCTAATATATGTTGGGTTTGGTTCTTAGCTGACTGAGACTAGCTGACTGAAATCAAACAAAACTACATCAGTGAAAAACTTATTTATCTGAGAGCGTGGTTCTATATACTGTTATCTCTTAAAGATCAAAACTGGAAAATTAAAAGTAGAATGAATATAAACTGGTACTGAAATAAACATGAAAAGTTTTATAAACACAGGAAGTCACAATGTAGATTATGAGGAGCTTGAGAAAAAAGAAAGTTTAATAAAGACAAAAAAAATGGAAGGTTTAAGAAAAGTCCTTAGAAGCCATTCTGATAATTTCTTGCATAGGATGAAAGTTTATAGTATTTACAAGTAAGAAAGTTATTGCTCCTAGATGTCTGCAAATAGAAAGGTGCTTTGATAGTTAGGCAGAAACATGATTGTTTTAAAGGAGTATTTATAACCATATTTTCTCTTACACATTTTACCTATAACATAGCAAAGAAGAAAAACATTGTTTCACAGTTGAATAGAATGAAGCAGACATGAACACACCAGATGTTAAGTAATTTTCCTAAGCATCTTTCTTCCTTTATTTCTAAGCACTTTAGCTACGTTTAAATGTTATAGACTCAAAAGATAAGGATCCAAAGCCCAGTGAATTCAAAAGAATTCTATTACTTCATTTAGCTTTGGATCAAGCCCTACAGGGGGAATTATTATTATTATTATTATTATTATTTAAGGAATTCATTCTGAGCAGCTGAAATCAGTTGAAGTTTTTAACATCTGTGGAATCAGAGCCATAGAAATTGCAATTTTTATAGGGAGATAAAAATATCTTACAACTGAAGTCTAGAGGATTTAGTATCATCTCATGCTCTCAGAAACCTCTTTGCCTTCAAGATTCTGGCGAATGCATTTCAAATTTTCATGTAATTAAAATTATGAAAAGATTTTGGAACGTTTAGTTCATTTATATTTAGTAAAAATGCTTTTTGAATAATCATCAATTTGATGCACTAAATGAGTAAATGTTGCAGTTATTACAGGTTATTGGGAATGAACAGGAATCCTTATGGCTTGATGTCTTTAATAAAACTGTATTACTTACCAGTAACTGAATTTTCCTTTTTTTGGGGGGGTGGGAGGGTGGGCTGGGGGTATTACCTCTTCCACAGATTCATGGTCTTTAGAGAGATTTATGAGAACACCATCTCAGACATCAAAGAGCTGTTGAAGTTGTCAAATTTCAGGTAAGTACAAATTGCACTAGCGCATGCATTGAATGCCATTTTACCTCCAGCAGACGTGTGAGTCACTACAATGCCCTCCTACTTCGTCCCAAACTGAAACATCTACGTCTTAATAGAGAAACTTGGGGGGGGGGCGAGGGTGGGGAGCTGGAATGGTTCTTTGGAGAAAATGATTGTGTAGGAGAACTCAAGTTACTGGTAAATAATCTGTTTTTCTCCTTGATTTGTGATTGTCCCCTGCAGACACTTAAAAATGCTGAAGGAAAATTGGTAGTCATGGAGAGTAGGAGAACAAAGACACAAACCACAAATGCCATAGAAAATTATGTGGAAAGAAGTTGTTTTGTTACTAGACTATGCCTTTAGTCACTCTAAAATCACTTCATCCAACTCTAATGGACAAAGAGAGAATCTCTTTGAGTAATCTCTATGGGCTCCACTTGGCAAAGCAATCTGACACCAGAAACACAAACTCTGTACTTCGAGCAGTGCTTTTTTCTGCTGTCTTTCTCTTAACACAATAGATACAAAAAGTCTGGAGGAAAAGATGAGTGGAAAAAGGGAAACTATATCCAACCCTGAAAGAAAAAAAGGAATCTTAAGAGCTAAATGGAAGGATATATTGTTCAAGAGTGCATTGCTTTAAGGGACTCTAGAAATCCCTAACAGGAAAAAAGGAAGAAGAAAATATACCAAAAAAGAGTAATTGCACTGGTTTAAAAGTCAGATGTTGCATCTGACTCCATACCAGAGTTATTTCCCTGGTGTAGGAGTGTACCTGAGCACAGGAACGGCCTAGTGCAGGAATGGGATATAAAGAATCATCAGCAAGGGAAAATCCAGGCACTGTATCGATGCCTTAGCTGCAGTAAGCAGGACGTATTTTCTCCTCTGACAAAGATAGGACAACCCTGTGAGTCACAAAGCTGCACAGGAGGCAAAACCTTCAAAAATGTAAGGCCGCCAGCAGCTATTTGCCATAATTAAGCCTGGGCTTCCCGTACAAATTCTGAATTTGTTTTTTATATCTGTCATTATCACCAATAGGAGGCTCTTTCTCTATTAAATGCAAGAGCAAATTCTATTAAAGGGTAAACTTGCAAAACTGCATTTTCCTGATGAAATATTTTCTTTCATATTGCTTAAAGAAAAAAAAAAAAAAAAAAAAGGAAAGTGATGCTAGGGGGAAATTGTAGACATCTTTAACAAAAAGATTCTCTCATCTGAATTTTGCCCCTATGTGATGCCCTGAGGTAAATGAGTTCAGCATGAAGTTTGGGGAGAAAAGCAATAGGCTTCTCACCGGTACAGAGACCTGCAGCACTTTTTAGTTTGGAGAAATGAAAAACATTGGAATGGTTCAGCCTGCAGAACAGGGACCAGCAGCAGCTCTCAGGCTCTCCTGTGAAAGAGCACGGCCTGGGTAACCTGGAATAACTGCGTAATGTCAACCCTTCACTGCATGAAGTGCTGGGGTCCTATTAGAGCAGGAGACAGTCTCGGGGGAAATATGAATCCATCCTACAAGAAGTTGCCTGATGCAGGGCTAAATGAAACCACGAGGCCCAGCAACATCACGTCTCAGGATGAAACAACATTCCTACCAGCTTCCTAAGCAGAACTTGGTGCATACTGAATGGGAAGCATGAAAAACCGAATGCCTCTGCTGAATTTCTGACTTAAAACTAGAAAAGAAACTCTCAAATTTTATGCTGCTATCAAATGTTGCACTAGTTAGACGCCTCCGTGTTCTCTCGGGGCTGAAAAGCACTGATAGTGATGCTGCACAGATGCATATACAGGTAGATAAAAGGCAATCAATACATGCGCCAGCACAAATAATTACCTACCTAAAACTTGAATTTCAATGGCTCCATGTCCTTCGGTGACACACATGGAAACTCCAAAGAGTAAGATCTGAGGAGAATATCCCAAATTGAGAACTTTACTGGGGGCATTTGAATTCAAAATGCTGATTTAGGCTGTTTGATTTTGGACAGAATTTTAGAAAACAGCTAGTCATTTTGTGTTTTATCAGTAACAGTGATTATATCACTAATGTTTTCTACAAATTGGTGACATAAATTCATACCCTAAAAAAAAAAACAAAAAACACAACTGCTTGTGACCCCCACATCTATGTTAAATCATCATATAACATACCTCACTATCATTAAGAAAAAACAAACATACTTTTTATCTGCTTTTACATGCTTTATGTTACTTTGCATTTAAGTATATTTAGGACTTGAAAGCATGCTAAACATTTTTAGCTGTGATGTAAATGAAACAAAAACCACGGCAAGCATGAAAATTAGCAAAGGTAAGTCTTAGAAGGAAACGTTGAAATACTGCTATTAGACCATGATCATGGTACCATAAATCTCCCTTTCAGTCCTTGTGTAGCTTCTGCAGATGGTAAACAATACAAGACAGTCCCCAACACTCATTCCAGTCACTAAGAGTTTTGTGAGGATAAGAAAAGCTTGGCAGTTGTATGATTTAACATCGTAATTTTACATTTTACAAAGGCACTGAATGAAAAAAGACAACTTTGACAGACTAAAGTTTAATATGAAATGAGATGAGAAAGTAATCTATAAACAGACTTTTTCTTTATATATTCATACGTAAATACATATACATGCATACTGTGTCCAGTTGACTTCTGATCTACAACTTGACTACCTAAGAATCCAATTGACCTAGTTCTTCCATCCATTTAAAAATGCTTTTGTGATTTGTTTTGTAAGTCTCAAGAGAGACAATTAGCTACCTTACAGACTGATCCCATTAACTTGCAAATAGTCTTAGGTCACAGGATTATGAGATCTGCAGAATAACTACTCATGTCACTAGCTCTTTTACGTGACTATTTGCATGTGATTATTAGTTTTATTAGTTATTAGTTTTTCACTCTTTATCCAAGCCTGCTTTGTCTCTTGCTCTTCAGCAGATTCGTAGCTACATAGAGACTGTACGTACCAATATGTCTTCAGAATGGGAGAAGTATAACAACACACTGATCACATCAAAGGGTGCCAAAACAGCTGTTTTAAAGCACAGTTGCTCTGTTCCCTAAAGAAAGTTTGCATGGCTTGACAAAGAAATAGTTGCTACAGGCTTTTGTCAAGACTTGCTTCTTTACAGAAATTATGCCACAAGCAAAGACGTTCGCAAACACGCTTGTCTCATTCCTAGCCATACCTGCAACTTGGCATTTTATGAACTAATAATGGAAAGCAGGGATGAGCTATTTGAGTCTGACTGAAAACAGGCATTAAAATACGATTAAGACAGACAGGGTCAAGATAATCCTAGACTGAAGACAAAGGGATGCATCCCATAAAATATCCCTCTGATTTCTAGCAATGCAATTAAAAATCAACACTTTTTTTTTTTTTTTTTAAAAGCTTAAAAGAACAGGAAGAGATGCTAAAGCCAAGTTTGTTCTGTTAACATTGTAGCACCTAATGAAATGATAAGATATCAGGGAAGCAAAAGGATTGAGAGACAGCAGGCAAAAATAATTCCAGAACATGAGCAGATGGCACAAGAACCTTACAAAGGAAATCTCAGTTTTAAAGCTTAGACAACAACGTTATGAATGGAGTTACAATTGCAAGCTGAGCGTCCAGAACTAGCACAAGATACAGGAATGCTAATTTGCTCTGGTTAGGAAAAGAAAATACTACCTGTAGCTGTGCTTTAGTTGCCATTTTTGTAAAATTCACGTGTGGTAAATGCCCTGTGCTAATTCAAAAACACGAAGCACTCTAGAATGAGTCTCTAATGTTAAAAAAAAAAAAAAAAAGTAGTTTATAGCTATTAAAAATAAAGTAGTCACTACTTGAAAAAGAGGGCAATTAGTAGACTGAGAATAGTGAGCTGTTTAGAATCAAATAAACAATTTATATGCCCTTTGCTCATAAAATGCTAAGAATTAGAAAATATTAGGGTGTTCACAGATAATTAAACACAACTAAACCAAATACACTGTAATCATCCTTATGGGGATAGCTAGTGCAACTTGAAAGAGTGTGAGTCATTAAAAGCAGTAAAGGAATCTTCAAAGTCCCCACCTGCAACTTTGTTTCATAGCATGCTAAGCAGGGAAAGATTAGAGAAACAATAAAACAGAAGGTAGAAGTGCTGTTTCAAAGACTGAAACACTTCCTTCTCATGCTTCCAGTATTCTTTTTTATTTTTGCCCAATTTGTTTCCATAACTACAGGCAAAGCAATCTGGGGCTCTAGGATGCAATCTCATACTTCTCATCTCTCAATAAAACCAATACAGTGTTTATCTTCTTTGTAAGTAACATGGAATTGAGTTTTTGCACGTAAATCCTGAAAACAGTATTTGATAATCTGTGCATACAATTCACTGTCAGGGCAACCTGAGTTTGCTTCTTTAACAGGTCAGTAGAGAACTGCATTTACTCAGCATATGATCCACCTGATGCTGCGATACGTGGAAGTAAGCGCTTTTCTCGGGCTTACATTTGACACAGACTGTCGTACTGAACACATAATATGGTTTGCAGGTAGTATTTTCAGAGCAGTTCACAACCGTGCTACAGCTGTACCTATGGCTCTTAAAACAAATCTGGCCAGGCAGGCCAACTACCTGTCTCACCACGCACGTGCTCCTGAGTTTTCTTCTTAAAACTCTATCTTTTTGCTTGTTTGTTTGTTTAATTCAGACTTTAATTCAGTGGTTGCCACAGCTGGTGGGCAGACTCACTGGCCACAGCAGAACTACAGGACCACATAGCCATGGGTACTGGGTGCCTACAGAAAGGTCCTTTACAGAGACCACCAGGTACATGGACCGAAGGTGAGGATTTGGAAAATCCCCAGCACTCCTCCCTGACGTGGTGGTGGGACAGAGCAGTGGTCTGCAGCCAGAATCAGGAGCTGGGATTGTTTCTCACTTCTGACACCACTTCAGTAGATCCTGCGAGCATTGCATCAGTTTGTTAGTTCGTGTGAGGTGAGAAGATGGCATTTAGCAGAGTAGAGAGCAGCTAGTGAATCCTCCTAGTTGACACTGATCTATAGAACTGCTTTATTGATTGCATCAGAATAAGCTATCTTACTAGATGGGATAATTCATTTACTCAATGTTTTTAACAGTTCAACTGTTATCTTGGAGATTTATCTTTAGTTTATCTAGGGAAGATTTGCTAGGAGCTTGGCCACTGAAGCAAAATTGATGCAGCATCTCTATACAGCTCTTTGGGACTGGTCTGTCTTGTGCTACCAAATATACTGGATGCTTATTAGTCTTAATGCAGAGGATTGTGGCAGCTTATAGGTGGGAAAATCTATTTGCTCCAAAAAATTTAACAAATACAGAAAATATGGAGTTAATTCTATAAAATTCAGAAAAAATGTGACACACAGACATCAAGCAAAAAAGTTCCTGAAAACCATATGAAATAAAGGAGCTAGAAAGTTGTTATTTGGTGAAGAAGGCAGAAGTACTGTAAACAAGTATTCCTGGATAGTACTAGGAAAAGAGGAGAGAAAAAGAATGCAAGAACAAGAGAAAGAAATGAGACATATACAGCAGTGATATTTGGAGGCAGAAAAGTAACACTAGGAGCTGAGAGCTCTGGAGAGATGGCGCAGAAAACACACAAGCTATACCAGAAGAGATGGCAAAGTAGATTAAAAAATTTATAAAGGTCAAAAAAAAAAAAATTAAACCTAAGGACCTTCC